>NC_092208.1:88811321-88839442 GCF_043381705.1 Parasteatoda tepidariorum
TTATTTAATTATGTGGTTGACTGATAAATAAGAAATAAAAAGGTTTAACTTCCATATAAACTGAAAATAAGTCTTCTCACCTCGTCTTGGAATTCAACATATGCCAGTCCTTTGGAATGACCATTACGATATGTTACAATTCTAATATCTTTTAAAGTCCCATACTGGAAAGGTACAAAGATTATAATGTTATCGAATAAAAAATTTCATTACATAACTTAAAACGTACATCAAATAATAAATACCATAAAGAAATATGCAATAGTCTTTACTATGAAAATGTTGTAAAATACAAAATAGAAAACTCTGTAAATAACATATTTTCTTATTTATTCATATTAAAAAAGTGAAAAAAAATTTATGGGTGTATTTAATTTTTTCATTCACACAAAATAGAAGTATTGTTCTTAATTCAAATAAGAACTAAAAAGAGTGGAGTAAAAGCAATGCAAATAAGATTCAAAAGTAAAAAGAAATTCCAAAATCTAATAATGAATGGTATCTAAAATGTTTTTACTATTGTTTCAATATAATGTGTTAAAACAATATATATTTAATCATTTACTCATGTTAAGTTTATATATTTAACTATTTTATAACAATGCAAGCTAAATTGTTTTAAAATACGAAATTTAAAGCAGTTTTCTTAAGACTGTTTTTTAGATTGTTACTTCTGCGAGTTTGCAACTGTTACTCATGACTGCCTAAAGTTTAGCAAGTTTAGCCTAAAGCCAGGGCTCTCTACGCTTATTTTGGAAACAGCGAAAAACATCAATATGGAGAAAAGCAACAATTTTGTAAAAATGAAAATCGTTTTTAGTCTAATCTTTTAATATTTAAAAAACTTACTCCAATTCTGCACTACCTGGGCTCATAAAAATTTGCGAAAACTGATAATAAGGCAGTGATTTTAATAAGTTTCATCTAGGTCGAAAAATGTTGCCAAATTGGTAATTTATAAAAAAGTTTAATAATTTTCAAAATATTGAAGTTATTTGTCTGTTCTAAAGCCCAGATAATTCGTCATGGCAAGATTATACATATAGTTTAATATCATTGCATTGCTTCAAGCGTAGGGCACTTAAACTATGGCTTTTTTATTTTCTTTGGGGATAGAGATTCGAGAAACACGGTTAACTAATTTTATTGTAATCTATTAAAACTTAAACATTGCACTTATTTAACTTTTAATACAATAGCAAAAGTTTTAATGCCAATTTGCAGCACCATAATTCAAAATGGATACCAAATTATGAATCATTTTAAAAAAGCTTGGTTTGGCAGCATTAAGAATGCATACAGTAAGATTTAAATCTCGGGTACACATGTATTTAAAATTAATTTTTAGTTTTTTCCTACATTGTGAAACCATATATTTTAAATCGCCTTGCTTGTTTAAATGCAGAGTTACAAATTCTTACTTAATCTTACAAATTCTTACTTAACTACTTAAACCAACTTGTTTGCTTAAAATAAAGGTTGTTTAGGTTAGTAATAAAATTTTTCCAAACTTTTTGTTTTGAATTTATATAGAGAATAAATAAACTCATTAGAAATCATCTCCAAATCAGCACAATAATCTACTGATAATTTGTTGCATTAGATAAGAAAACTTGTGCAAGAATTTTCTGAATGAACAGTGTTTAAATTTGAATAACATATAGAAAATTAATTATTTGTATAAAAAAAAGAGAACAAATTACCCTTTAAACTTATTTCTCACCAGTTGAACTCTTAAAACTGCTCAATCATATTTTTTATTTAAAAAAAAGTATTATAAAGAAACACAAGTTAATGAAAATATAAAATACTCAATGAAAACGCTTGCAGTTAACAATAGAAATGAATGAAATGAAGATAATGCAAAATTTTATTAGTCTGTAATGCTGTGATATAGTTTATAAATGCTCCATTTTAGATATAAAATACTCAAGTTGTCCAAAACATATGGAAATTGTCAAATATTAGGAAAAATACGTTTGGATTAAAAATCTCAAAATATATTTGTAATTTTCGATTTATCTGTTCTCATGAGACTATGATTTTCTCAGGAGATAGATAAGGGGAAAAAAACCAAATACAGTTAGGCATAAAACATATAATAATGACGTGAAAAATAATTAAGAAGTTAACTCAAATAAATTTACAATAAGTACAAAAATTTACTTGAAAAAACTATGTGTTTATGTAATTAATGCAAAAATATTTACTATGTAAAAATAACGCATTTATTTATTTAAAATACATAGAAATTTTAGTTTAAAGACTCTCTTTTCTTATCAACGCGAACAAAACATTTTCGACAATTGCGACGCACTGATGTTCTTTTTTCTGTAAATTAGTGTGAATGCGGAATGTTTCTCATTGCTTTAGGGGTTCTGTGAACTTCATCGCCAGTTTCAACTAATGATTAAAGATCAATCATGGAAGTTACTCTTTTTCTTCCCAAAATGAAAAAATGTAACATGTTTATTCAAATATTAGTAAAATTTCTGGGGCAATAGATGCAAAAATCTTCTAAATTTGAAAAAAAACAGGTATTATTAACATTGCAAAAATATTTATGCCAGTAATGATAAATCTAGACAATATAGATGCAGAAACGAAAGAGGAAAAACTAATTGATCAAAGTTCGACTAAATTTTTCAAAGATGATTCAATGATACCAAACTGGACTCCCCAAATCTCCAACACCTAGGGTTGGGAGGTCAACTCAAAATTCCGAAATAGGAACCCTCAGCTTTAGATTTTCCGAAATTGCATTTTGGCTAACAAATGACACAGTAATTCCAAAATGAAAATGGAATACTAATTGTTTAAATACAGATGCCGCAAGAAATACATTCCAGGTCAAAAAATTAAAATAAACATGTTTGATAATTGAAAAACCTAATTTACAACATTAACCCCCGCCTGCTTACTGGGTACTGGACCCTGATCCAACAAACTCCAAGCTTTTAGAGGGATCAAGTTTATCGACACTGATTGCCTCCTTAGAAAATCTTTCATATTTTTAGATTTTAAGCAAGATAAAGCGAGATATTTTAATGTTTCCATACTTTTGGGACACTCTGTATCGGTCAAACCATTGATTTTTATTATATAATAGGTGTCAATCATGAAATACAATCATATGCTGCAAAATTTGCATTGTTTATAAAATATGCATATTTTATAAATTGAGGTTTAAAATTTAAATCAATCTAAATATATTAACTCATTTTGCCTCAATTAGAGCATTAATATAGATTTTTAAAAATGAAATGAAGGATCCCCTTACTTCTTTATACATATTCTCTAAGTCGTCTTTAGTTGTGGTAGGAGGCAAGTTTTTAAGGAAAAGTTTGTTTCTCTCTAAACCAGTTCCAAACTAAAATAAATGGCACAATAAATACATATTAATATTTTATTGCAAATGAATTAAATATTATTTTTGTAAAGTTTTTTTTTTTAATTTTTTAAATGTAGGCAAATAACTTAGTAGGAGAACAAGTAGCATTTTCTATGTCACTTGTTAAACTTCCGGTCTGGTGATCATGCACATAAAAAGTAACATTTAGAGCTGCATTCCTTTAAATGCAGCAAAACACTTGACCACCAGAAGGTTTGAATCTTTTAATGGTCACTCTGGTAGTCATTTCCTATTGTCCCGGTAAATTTAAATTTTTTACCCAAAGACAATATCTAAAAATGAACCTTATAGCGGGTAGTGAGTATAGAACATAAATTGAATTTATTCATCCGAAATCCAATTTAAAAACTCTTTTTAAAAAATATTCTGGACTCAGATAACACTCAACATTTTGAGATTAAATTTTTTAAATGTTAATTAACACGATCTTCTACTAAGTTTTACCATAATTGAGCTAAAACTAAAAAAAAAAATCAAGTAACCCACTAACCTTGAATTTTGACTGGAATGAAGGATTGTTTTTTTTATCCTCACAAGTAGATATGTAAACTGGCCGGCCATCTAAAGGTTCACGATCTTTAGACAAAGCATTTTTAGCCTCAACCTGAAAATTCAAATATATTAAGTATTGCATGATTTACATAATAAAAATATGAAACACATAGGTCACCTATTAGAAATTTGAAGTAAACTGAAAAATAAAAAATACCTTTTTTAATAAAGGTAGTTATGGTATGTGGACAATCATAAAAATATTTTACCTTTCTATGCTTCAATCAACCACATATTACTTATAATAATTAACATTTAATGAAAACTTTGTTAGAAACGTATGTAATGTTAGAAACGTATGTAAACGTATGTTTCAAAAATTCTCTTTTCTTTCACAGATTTTAATTTTAAGAAAAGTGCACAAACGGCACATTTTCAAACTAAATAATAAATGTATAATTTTATTTTATGTTCAGTAATGATCTTTTTTAATTCATTTTGCATCTTTCGAATTTCTCAATTTTTTTTCTCTGAAATTTCTGTATTTAAAGAGTTATTGTCAAAAACATTAAAAAAGTAGCTTACATTATTTTCAGTTTAATAAATATTCTGTTTAAAAATAGAATAATCTAAAAAGAAAATAAATACTTAGTTAAATATTAATATTTAAAAATTACTACTTTATAAAAGCATTTTTCAATGGGCTACAATTTTTTTTTATTTGTAAAATTTTTTAAGGCAAATTTATCTTNAGAGATGTGCATTTAAATCTAAATAAATATGTGCTTACATTATTTTCAGTTTAATGAATATTCTGCTTAAAAATAGAATAATCTAAAAAGAAAAAAAATACTTAGTTAAATATTAATTTAAAAATTACTACTTTATAAAAACATTTTTCAATGGGTTACAATTTTCTTTTATTTGCAATTTTTTAAGGCAAATTTATCTTTAAGTAATTTTAGATACTAATTATGTTTTTAATTAATTTTCCTTTTTCTTAAAAAGATTTATTCATTTAAGTCATTTATTCATTTCTCTTTAAATCTATGATATTATAGTAAATCCGAAGAAAATACTTTGAAACTATCAACAAAAAAAATTTAAAAAACTTAACTATAACATTTATATTCAAAACTTTTCAAGTTCTATTTTTTAAAATAAATATTCCATAACTAAAAAGGTAATTAATTGTTTTTTTTCGATTCCCTGCTCTATTATTATAAAAGCTTTTAAGTTGTTTTCCACTTAATAAAGCTTTTTAAAATTATATAAAATTAATTATTGATTTGCATTTATGAAAATTTAATTATTTCTAAAATTTAGTGATTAAAATTGAAAGTCTAGTAATTTAGTTAAACAATTCTTAAATTTATTTTATAAATTATAATTAAATTGTAATTTTATGATTAAGTATGTATAAGTAAAATCCACATTAAATATATCCTTTTATAAGTACATTTAGCATATTATCTAAGAATTGTTTTCAGTATTCATATTTAATAGCATTTGGTTATGAAAATTGGCATCCTATTTGTAATTATGCACTCAATGTGTAACTTGTAAGTATGATACAATAATATATAATTTGATTTTAGCATTTTAAAAGCTCTTTTTATAATTATAAAATAAAGTTCTATACTCCTATAAGTGAAAAAGGGAAAGAAATTACAACTGTTTTAGTTCCTTAAGAAATTCACAACATTTATTTCCCTTTCCAATTTTTGCTTTCTTAAAAATCATTTATTAAATGATTGGGAAATAAAAATATTACTTAAAGTAGATTGAATTTATAAAATGTCTAAAATTTTAATTTTCATATTTCTTCATTGAAAATAGTTTCTTCCACTTAGATAAACAGATTAAGTTAATTACACTATAACATTACACTTTGCATTATAAAGATTACAGATTAAGTTAAAGAAATAAAAACCTATCAGTTACATTGAGTAAAAAAAATAGAATAACAATATTTGCTTATTCCTTTCTTTCTTTCATACAAGTAAAAAATTTCGTACGTCAAAATAATCAATCTTGTTCATAGCCAAAAAAAACTATAATGAGATTTTAATTATTTTTCATGCCCAGGATAGCCTGGTTGGCTGAGAGCGCTGAACTCACGAGTATGAATGGGAGTTCGAATTCAGCCTGCCGAAGGTTCCCAATGTAGTAAATGGTGACCGGTGCACGTTAAATCTGTTGAGTCAATAAGTTCCCCATGTTCCCATAACAAATTAATACCTCTGGGATTACTGAATAGGAGATTGATCGTTCTCTGGCTTAGGCCAAAATTACTATTTGTGAATGGATGTATGAATGAGTCTGCCCTATAAACAGATGTGGCAGAAGTCGAATTCTTGGCCATAGATGGCGCCATTGGAAAACAAGAACAATTGCATCCCTCTGACTTAATGGCCGACGACAACAACATTTATTTTTCATATCTTATTTATTCTTTGTATCTTATTTAGATATAATTTAGATGTCTGTATGCAATTTTGATATTATCATTCAAACTTTGGCTCGTATGACACAAAAAACAGATTTTATTCACTTTTACCATTTTCAAAGACACGTTTAATTTATTCTATATTCTGTAATTTTGAAACAAATAAATGAATCGGAAAATATTGGCAGTTGAAGTATAGAAACTATTTGGTTGCTCGGAAAGTAATTTCGTTTTTTGGGGGGGAAACGAAAGACAATTTTTGTATAATGAATAAATATTTCATTAAATTATATATTGGCCATTCTGGTCCAACACCTTTTGTCATCTTTCTGGTAGTAGCATGATTCCACGCTCATAAAAATTTTGGTCTTTGCTGGCAAAATACTGATCCAGGTGATTTTTGACATCTTCATTTGAAGTAAAGGTTTTACAGTCCAAAAAATTTTGTAGTGACCGGAACAAATAATAATCCAAATGTGCCAGATCTGGGGAATATGGTGGGTGTGGTAGTATATCCCATTCAAGCTGTAAAAGCTTTTGGCGAGTGACCAAACTTGTATGAGGTCTCACATTATCTTGATGGAACACTATACCTTTTCTGTTCATTAATTCTGACCTTTTCTGTTGAAGTGCCTCCTTCAGTTTGTCCAGCTGACGACAGTAGACTTCCTTGTGTTATCCAGTAAAAGATCAAAAGTATTCCTTTAAAATCCCACCAAACAGACAGCATCACCTTTTTTTGATGGATATTGGCTTTCAAAACGCTTTGAGCCGGTTCATCTTTTTTGCTCCATGATCTCTTGCGTTTGACATTGTTATAAACAACCCATTTTTCATCCCCAGTAATGATGCGCTTCAAAAACGGATCATTTTCGTAGCGTTTGAGAAGCAATTCACAGACGTCAAAGCGATGATACAAATTTCTCTCCATGAGAACATGGGGAACCCATATATCAAGCTTCGAGGTTAAACCCAGGCCTTTCAAGTGGCTATAAACAGTTGAATTCGATAAATTTAACCTCTCACCGATCTCACGTGTTGTTACACAAGCCTTGCTATATCAGCTCTTAAAACATATGATAATGCGGCTTAAGTGTGAAATTGGGTTTGAAAAAATACAATTAAATCCTCAATCGGAAAAACTAATTTACTTTCCGAACAACCCGATATTTATTAAACTGCAATTTTTGTTATATTTTGTTAGAGCTAATTTTAATTTAATTTTACTTTATTTTAAATTTAGTTAAATTTAATTTTAATTTTATTTCAAAATTAATTTAAATTTAATTCTATTTTAATTTAATTCAAATTTAATTTAATTTAATTTAATTTTAATTTATAGGTCCTCCATTTGAATCAGCCATATTTCCCACTAATATGATACAGCAAAGGTAGAGGATAATCAAATAATGAGCCAGTCAAACTTTATCTCCGATACTCTTTTTCAATCCAATACGCCACTGATGATATAAAATTATCGAATACCTAATGAGAGAATGAATAAGACACATAAAAAAGAATAAGAAGCAACACATTAAATAAAAAGCAGATTTTTCCTTACTTGAGTTTTATAAAGAACATAACAAAAGCCTTTTGATCTGCCTTTATAATCTTTAACTAATCTAACTTCTTCAACCTCGCCCATCTGCAAAGAAAAAATATCACATATAATTAAAAATAATATTTTAATGCACCTTTATAGAGAAAAAATAAGAAGTAAAATGAACGAAAATTGTGGACACTAAAGGGGTAATATATTTTTTATTTACTAACAAATTTATACCTCACTTACTGATTTATAGTTTGTTTATAGAAAGAACTCCTCTCGCTACAAAGTCTAAAAATGAATAAGAAACAAGAAATAGCACATTTCATAGAGAGGAGCTTCTTTCTCCCTTGATTCCCTTTCTATCACCGTCCTGAGCCAAAGCCTGCTTTAAATAATGAACCAACGTCTACTTGAAATAGTTAATCATTGTAACCATAGCAACCGCCATTACTCTAGAAAAATGGCAAGGGGAGTTCTTTAAATAAGCAAACTATACTAATTTTTTTCTTCATTAATGTTCTGTCTCTTACTTGCCAAAACATTTTATTTTGTTTTTATAACCAATACTAAAGAACCAACCCATTTTTGGGTTTGTGACTATTAATGTTTGATGCTGTAGACTTGCAATTTTGCACCTAACTCAAAAGACAAGGGAACTTATGGATCAAGCATTGGGACAAACTAGCCTTGTGGATGACTTACTTTTTGATGAAAGTCGCCCACATTTGCATCATGCAGAGAAGAAAATCTCCCACAGTTACCCAAACAGCAAAAAGATTCAAACCACTGAGGATCTTTTATGTCAGGAGAGTGGTTAGTGTTAGATGGGAGCATAATTCATAATTGCAAATCCTAACTGCGATTCGAACCAGGCTCAAGTCATTAGAATGGATGCTCTATCCCCTGAGCCAATGCGAGTTTTGTCATACATTATGTATTTTTTAAACAAACTGCTATCACAATAATTATTTATTACATACATTGTAGGAGTGCACAACAGCCAGAAAAGAAACAAAATACACTTGCTGATCTCCCTACCTGCTAGCCAAAATGGAATTGGAATAAAATGTACAACTAAAATTTATAACTATTTTTCAATCTAATTTTAGTAAACATTGAAAAAATATCAAAATTGTAACCTAAAATTGAAAAAGGTAGTGATATTAATTCAGGATACAAGTTCAATTTTTTTTTTTTTTTTATAAAATAGTTTTAATCAAAATATGTTCCAAACAAATATAGTATAAAGAATCATTTCAAATGTAAATATGTAGGTAATTTGTTTACAGTAAAAAAGATAATAATAAATTTGTCTTCAGATAAAACTGAAGAACATTTGTTTTGTTGAACAATTGTTGTTTGAACAACTCAGAACATTTAATTTTATTTAAAAAGACAAAATGTGTAAAACTTTAAATATCATCAATATTCTAAATAATTTTTCTTTAAATTTAAGATAATTTAGTATCATTTTTCTTACACTTAGGAACAATTTCAATTTATATAAACTAAATTCATTGCCACCCTTGAAATGTTCCTTTCTACAGTACTTATTTAAAGATATTTTCAAGCATCCCTATTTTAGTGACACATTTAACATCAATAAAAAAAAATAGAAATGAAGCTCATTAAATCCTATTCCATTCCTTTATCTAAACTAACATGGGTATTTTAAACCAATAAAAACCTTTATCATAACATTTCTGAAACATAATGTTGAAAACTAGAACGTGACAGCTGTAATATAGAGTAGAAAGAAATAGAATATTAACAGAAAGCTACAAAGCAAAGAAGGCGCTTACTTGAGAAAAAAATTCCTTTATTCTTTCTTCTTCTATTTTGAAAGATAAATTACTAGCAAATACTGTTCTGCTGTCTTTTAAGGTATCGTGAGTAGTTAAAGAACCGTGAGATTCAGGAGTTTCTAAAATTTCATAAAGATTCAATAGATTATTATAAAATATATCTGTTTAAAGAAACACTAAATAGTTGTCAAATAAATCACTGTTTAAAAGAAATTTTAATCAAATTCTTGGGTTGCTAAGATAACTGAGATTAGTATTTATTAAAAGGTGTTTCCTCATGCTTGCACCAGTTTAAAAAAAATAACACCAATTTGAGAAGATGTTCCCTTTTTTATACTTCTTCCAAAATAATGATTTAAAATAAAAAATACATTGAAATAAATTTTATAGTGTCGTAACAGTAAAAAATGTAAAAACACAAAAACAAGGTAATTATCTAAAATACCATCATAGATCTTTATCTATGTGTTAACATTCTGAATAAAAAATAACAAAAATAAAAAAATTAAACCTTTTTCTGTCTATTTCATCAAGTATAATACAAAAACCTAATCTAAAATTAAAGCGTTCATTGATAAATTTAAATTTTTTTCTTCATTCTTCAAGTTGTTTACTGAGATATATAAATGTTAGTGGCTTATTTAATTTAGAGACGAAACTATGAAGATAGGTTTTAAACAAAAATATCTGCTGTTCTTTTATTTCTGAAAACACAGACTAATCTCATTTTTTACAAATTAGTTTAACACATTTATCATGAAATTAAAAAATACACTCTATTAATTTACATTTTATTAAAAGAATTTTTTTTAAAAAAACAATAATAAATCATTTTAATAATATTTATACTATATTATATTGTACTGATTGTACTAATAAATAATAATTATATTGTATTGTATAGACTGTAAAAGAATGAAAAGCTTTCCATTTTTTCTTAGTTAACTGGAATTCTGAATTGCAGATCAATGTTTTAAGAATAAAGAAATAAAAAGTATTATTTGTTTCATCAATAATAGCAATACAAAAAATACAAAATAATACCAACATTTGTATAATAAAATTCCATATCAAATATAAAACTATAAAATCTAAACAATGTTGACTAATCCAGGTTTTCAAAAAATATTTTATTTCACAGAACATTTTTATTAATCACAGTAATTTCTTATAAGAAAATATCTTTTTATGCAAATCCAAAAAAAATAAATCTAGGAATAAATGTGTAAAAAAAAGAACTGAATTTTTCTTCTATTTTGAGCAAATTATCTGAATATTTTGCCTAGTTGCAATTAAATGTTTTATTAAACTTAGTAATTCCTCATAAAAAATACCCTTTTTAGGAAAATCTAAATAAATAAATCTAGGAATAAATCTGAGAAAAAGAACTGAATTTTTTTTTACTATTTGGAGCAAATTATATCTCAATATTTTGCCTAATTGCAATAGAATGCTTACAAGTAATAATTCTAACAGATGTTAGAATTTTTTAATTTAAAATATTATTAACTACTTGTTGTTACTGTCAATTCAAAGATTGATTGTTATTGAGTCTAGTTGCAAAAATTTATATCTCTAGTTTTGGAAGAAAAATATTTCAGTCATTTTTTTTCAGTCAGAAAATTCAGAAAAAATTGATATCAGTTGAATTATTCACTATAGAATAAATTTAATTATACAGAGGTGAGAGATTTTAGCAGCTCTGAAAATACACACTACAAAATTTCTATTTGGTATATGAGCTTAAAAACATATAATTGTGATTTTTAATTTAAAAGAAATTAAGACAATTTTGGAAAAAAAGTTTGATATGAATGATTTACATTTACACAGAAATGTATTGTTGCGGCAGTTTAAATATTATATCAGCAATTTGCAAGGAATGGAGTTTTAAATTTACTTATTTTTGCTGAGAAGGGAGCAAAAGTACAAGCAATGCTTATGCAAGACATTAAAATCCCTAGTTTTTCCAAACGTTCTAAAAACAATTACAAAAAAATTTAACAAAAAAAAAAACTTTTTTTATTTTTTTACAAAATTATTTAAAAGGCCCCTTATGTGTCATTTCTGAAATGAATGAATGATGCAAGTCATTTGCCAAAATTATGCTTAGGCAATATTTAAAAGGCCCCTTATGTGTCATTTCTTAAATAAATGATGCAAGTCATTTGCCAAAATTATGCTTAGGTAATATTTAAATGACTCCTTATGTGTCATTTCTTACATAAATGATGCAAGTCATTTTAGAAACAGCTACATATGAGAACAAATTGGGTGCAGAGAAGTTCCGACTTCAGTCACAACTAACAAAAATCAAAAAACTAAACACCTGAAAAATTCATAAAATTAAGATAATCGAAGATAAAAATCTGGAGAAAAAAAATTTGGGGAGAAAACCACTTTCTTACATATGTCAAGAATATGTTATTGTGTAACATTTTGATTATCTTCTTCACTTATAAAGTACAAAGGAATATATCAAAAAAGTATTTTACAGTTTCGAATTTCTATTTTACTACCATAAGTCATAACAAGATATACAAAATATGAATTATACTGCCAGGGGGCTCATAATTTTAGGATGCATACATGGACTTCAGGATTAAAAGAATATAAATATTTCAAATGTTAAATCGCACCTAAAGTAGGAACAAACATGCATATTGTTATATTATGGTCGATTTAAATACAATGATGAATATATTTAATAATTATTTAGAAAAAAAATATTACCCAAGTACAATGCAACACTACATTAAATCTCAGTCTCAAAGCTATTTTAATTATGCAAACCATACAAAATAAATAATTATTAAAAAGAATCTAATACTAATTATAAAAAAATATTTAATTTTTGGGGGTAATATATCAAAATTATGGATAAGAACACAAAAAGTTAAAATTATTAAACTGTACGTGTGTACATTAATATACAACAATTAATTAAAATACACATAAAAATATTACTGAATAGACATAAAATTAAATATTCATGATACTATAAGATTTCATTTGACTACTACGTTGTTATAAATTTTGCCATATGTACCGAGGTACACATACGTAGACGTTCATGTTCTTGACTGTATCGTTTTTAAATATTAAGCATATATAAATTTAAAAGCTTCATATGATTACAGAAGTACTAAATCGATCATTTTCAGAATAACTATATTATATAATATTTAAAATTACTTAAGTTTTTGAGAACCCAGATTTAGCGTCTTTTCTTTTTTTAAAAAAAACGCATCTGTTTATGAGGAATTCTACCTAAATAACAAACATGTTCGACATTTATTGGAATTCGAAGAAAGCCTAAACATCCACGAATGTTTCGGTGAGGGTAAAACTATAAATTTTCTTATAGAGTGTTTTTAGAAGTTAAGAAGCAAAGGTCCACAAATGTGGACCGAGTTATTAAAACTTCTGTCAAGGAAAAACTTTGTTTTAGGGAGGTTCTACTAAAATAGTTAAGGCACTGAATTGTCATAGTGAAGAAATGGGATTTAATCCCCAGTGGCAGCTTGAAGCCCACCCAGATTCAGTCAGTTAGCAGGATTGTTCTACTTATTACCATATATGGCGGTACTTTTACTTTCGTTACTTGTACAGTCGGTACAAGTAAAAAGTACGTACTTTTACTTGTACTTCGTTACTTTTTAAATTTAGTACTTTTACTTGTACTTTCGTTACTTTTTTTGGGAAAAAGTACAAGTATTTGTAACGGATATGTCGAATGAAATCGTTACTTTTTTCTAAAACTCGGTAAGCTTTCCAAAAAAAAAATTGCTGTCAAAATGCAATTATTTTGCAAAATGAATAAAAATATTAATTAGGGAGTCATTTTTATTCATTTTCGAGTTTTATGCATTTGTTTAATACATTTTAAATAAAAAATGTTGGATTTTGTTATTACGTTTTTCAATTTTCCTCACTAATAATACATTTTTGTCTTAATACATTTTTTTACTAAAAAAAATTTCACCTAGTACATTTTTTACTAAAATTATGTTTATGCCCGATCTTGTCAAACAACGCTCAATCAAATCTCTAAGAACTTCGGAACTATTTGTGCTACTGAAAACTATTAAAATTACTATTTTAACTCTTGAAAACTCCAAGGTATTAATTTAGCCGCTGATACTAAAATTTGTCTACAAATTTTAATTATTCCGTTTGGCAGAAATGTTCGGAAAAAGATTTTCTCGCATGACTTCAGCATTAGCCATNAGAAATTTGATGAGTTTTGATTCAACGTCGGCGGCCATCTCATCAATACGCCTGAAAACAGTATTATTGCCCAGAGGACTTGTCAGATTTCCGCCTGCGATACCAAAACGTATGAAAAAAACGATCCTGCTCTTGAATTTTTTTTAATTTTTAACTATTATAATTCTTTGTCTACACCAGAACCATAGGTTTCATATATATTTTCAATTTCATTCTCAAATAGCTTTTATTAATATTATTGGCAATTTTTATCTTTTGAGTACTCGTCGCCCCCTGATCGCCCCCCTAAGAATTATCGCCCCCTTGAGAAGCGCGATCGCCCCCAGGTTGGGAACCACTGGTCTAATCTAACTAGAGCCCTTTGAAACATATCAATAACGGTGAAGTAGAAATATATAGTAACTCCTTAACATACAAAAATTGCTATTTTAGTTTGAAAAATTACATAACAATCAGCAACTGTTCAGATAATTGTTTTTTATTTGATAAGAATTTTGCATTTTATAGCATAAATAACAGCAATTAAATAAAATTTTGATGATGAGTTAATTAACTCTTTTTCCAAAAAAAAAAATTTAAATTAAATCCTTTTTTAAGTAATTGCTTTTGTTTGCCGTATCTTTTATGTTTGCTATATTTAGTCGTTAGTCCATCTTCAAACATCTTGTGACAAATCTTATTTTTTCTTTGCAAGCACAGAATGAAAGTTTTGAATATGTTCATTGCTTTCTCTAATGATGTAACACTTACATATACTAATAATCGTCGTTAGAAAAACAGTCACCTTCATAGTAACTAATTTTAAAAAAATTTTACTTCTTACAAGAATCGCGATAGTTGATCTTAAAATTGCGTGAATATGAATAACAATTATGGATTTTGAAATCACATGAATATGAACCTCGATTTACGATTTTGAAAATGAGAAAATACAAACTGGGATATAGAATTTTTAAAACGCGTAAATACAAATCACAATTCATAATTTTTAGATCACGTAAATACAAATCATGATGCGTAATTTTTAGATTGCATAAATAATAAGAATTATGACGAATAATTTTTAGAATGGGTGAATGTGAATCCCAATGCCTTATTTTAAAATCACGTATAAATACAAAAATCAATGTTTGATATTATAAACTGCATGAGCAAATCAAGACATTGAATTTTAAACTTGCGTGAATACGAATCACTACATAGGTTTTTAAAAAGGCATAAATACGAATCACAATATTTGATTTTTAAATCTCGTAAATAAGAATCGCAACGTACAATATTCAAATCGCATGAATAAGAATCGCAACACGCAAATATGAAAAGCTATGTTTGATATTAAAATCGTGTGAATAAGAATCGAGATATGTTAGCAGATTCCAGGGTTGGGACCTCTAAAATGCTTGTCAGAAGCAGCGTCTTTTGAACTACAAAAATCGGATCTATCTGGAGGGCGGGTAAAAAATACGGAAAATCTTATCTGCTGCGAGTAAAAGGGGAGAAAATAGCTAAAATAAGTAAAAATGAGAAAGGATTTGTAGCTATGCAATTTGAATTTTCTGTTTCTCTTTGAAAATCGCTGAATTTTCTGAAAAAGCGGAATACTTATAAAAAAAAGTTAATTTTTTAGAAAAATCTGAATTTTTGATTTAAAAAAAAAAAGCTGAAATTCAAGAGATAAAAGTGAAAAAAGTGGAAATCCGCTAAAAAGCGAAAAAATCTCATCCCTGCACATTTCACATATTCAGGAGAATTTAACTTAAATAAAAAAAGGTTTTAATGGATGGAATAAACAAATATGAAAAAGGAAAAAATTCTTCAAAATAATTTTGGCACATAAACAAAACATAATGAAAAATCTTAGTTAAAAAAAAGTTCAAAGTGATATTTTTATGAACTTAGGAGCATCTGTATCGGGGAAAAAGGAAAAAAGTGGTAAGAAGTTTATGAAATGCATTTTTCCATTAATAAACCATATTGTTAAATGACATAACAGAGAAAAACTAAGCTATTAATAATTTATTTGAATCAATTCAGGTCTGAATTGATTCGAGGTTATAAAGGTTATATGAGACTTTAACTAACCTTAGTTTGTCGTTTTGAAGAATGTCTTCTTCTATTATCTATCTCTGCATTGCTAGCAGCAGCTTCCTCTAACTTCTGTAAAATAAAAAATGCTTTAAAACAGTTTATCAATAAAAAAATATATTTCTAAAAAATAAAATTTTAGAATTTGTGAACAAAAAGTAATATATTTTAAATAAAACTTACGTAATTTCCTTTTTTTAAAAAATAAATTAAAATTATTCAAATAAAACTTAAACAATTTGTTTTAAATCAAAACAAATAAAAGAAATGTTATAAATGAAAATTCCACATAAAAAGTTATATTATTCAAATACTCAACAGTACAAAAAAAAAAGTGATTTTATTTAAATTTCTATTATTCCTCAACTAAAAATTTTATTTTTGTTGTCATATAATTTTGTTGTTTAATAAATCTGTCAAGCAATTAAGTTGTTATTCTCACGTTTATTCACGTTTATTACGTTATTATTCTCACGTTAAGTTGTTATTCTCTTTGTTTTGTTCTTAAGTCAAAAACAAAGCTCCTCAGTCATTTCTATAACCTAAATGAAAATATTCATTATTGCAAATTAATATTATTTATACACACTAATTACGAATCGTTATTTGCATATTGGTCAGAAACAAGAAAAATAATTAAGTTAAAAATCATTATATCACTCAATTATTGGTTAAAAATCAACTTTCAACTTTTGCATAGCACATAAACTATTGCTGTACTATATCTAACCAAAATAAGTCAAAGTCTTCAAAGTCAAGTCGCCAAAATTCTTCAAAGAAACGTTTCTATTTTTCTTCAAAGAAACGTTTTTGTTGAAAAATCATTTTTGGGTTTTAGAATAGTGTTTTGTAAATAAAATATGAAGTAAGCAGAAAAGTAACAAATTATTTCATAGCAATATTTTGTTAGTTGTATAAAATTAGAAAAGTAATTTTAACATTGTTTGTAAAATATAATGCACAGTTTGTTTATACTTCAACTGATTAAATGTAGAATTTAGAGAGTGCATTTCTAAGTAATGCTTAAAAAAGTTGTGTGTTTAAAATTTGATATCTCAAGAACAATTCATCCAATTTTGCACAAATTTTGTAATTTGCCACCTAAAATGACATTTTTAAAAATTATGTAAAAAATTTTATACCATACAACTCAAAACTTTTTGATTATTATTAAATAAAAAATTTTAAAAACTAATAAATATTTGCTAAAAGTTATTTTGGGATAGAATGTCTTGCATCTTTGGATAAATTAATTTTATAATTGTGTGCAAAAAGTGAAATTAACATTAAGGGGCCCACAAACTTTGGATCACTCTCTTGACCCAGCAATGGGGACCATTTTTCCCAGATTGCAGCTACCCCTTATCTCGTAAATCTGAATCCAACAAAAGAAAGGTATGTTTATTCAGAAGAAGTATGTTTTTGAATTTGATTTTGCAATTTAAAATATCGTCTGCACTAATTAGTATATTTGAAGTCACCCTCTCTCAAACCATTAAGATTGAGTCATAGAACATGAAGATCTGATCTTCCGTGACACATGCTGTAGTACATTTATCTTTGAATAACATCAGTAAGATATTTTCAGGTTTTATAAATTCCATCAAATCATGAACCACAAATATTAAACTTAATAAATGAAATGAAAAATACTACAGAAATTTTAACAAATGAGTTTTAATCTCTTGAATGTAACAACTAATTCTTTCTATATATTTGCTTAAACACTGCGTTACTTCTTTACAAAAGCATATGTTTGAGACTTAATAATTTCTTAACAATTAAAGAAATAAACAGATAAAAAAAGTAAATAATAAATAAGTACAAAATGAATCAAACATTAGAAAATTAATACATTAGCAAATAATCTAAACCAAGAAGCATTGATCTGGATACAAACTATTCTCAATAGTCCAGCTGAAACTATAAGTAAGACTCCAGCAATTTTAATATATATATTTATGAGCACTTTTTTGAGTTTCAGATTTCAATTTAAAAATTTTATAGCAAAGGAAACATTAATTATTACTAAACTGAATATACCGTAAACCGGGGCGAGTCTACCCATTTTTTCAGTTTGTCAACTTTCAAGTGGTCAAACTTTTGTAAATATTAAAGAAAAANACAAATCCAAAATAGTATCAATGTCTCACATCTGATCAGAGATTTTTCCAAAGATTCCAAAGTTCCTATAAAAATTTCGATTATGAATTTTTATTATGGAAAAAAATACAATTCATCGTAATAAAAAAGCAATTTCTCAACAAAATATGACTGCATTTCACATACAAATTTAGAATATTTACAGCACATTCTCTATATCTCGAGCTTCAATATCTTGAAAACTTTGTAATGTCAAAAAAATATTTTTCCCCTTTGCATTATATATCTACCGAATGTTAATTTGAATTCCTATGTCGAAGAGTTTCTACTAAAACTTTATCATGTTGAATTTTTTTCGAAATAGAAAATGAATTTTTTTGGAAAAATTACAATGTAAGTTCAATGTAAACCAATTATTTTCTATTTAATGCCCAATTATTTTTGTCCTTACTTTTTAAAAATAAAATTATCATTTCTTTATTTAGAGTTATAGTCAACTATCATTACATACATATTTATTAGTAGTTATTCTTATGTTTCATGACTCTACTTTTTGGAGTAATATTTTAGAATATATTTTTTTACTTTTTAGAACATAATTAGTTCCAAATTTACTATTTCAAAAACCCCCTATCTCGAAAATCTTTTAGCATCCTTTCAATTTTGAGATATCAAGAGTAACCTGTATATCCATTAAGTCAATTTCAATGTAGGAATGCTTAATCACTTTTATTTATACATAAAAAAAATTTATTAAACATTTCATACTGTATTTTTCTTTTGTTGCTTTTTTTTTCTATGAACAATATTCTTCAATGCGCATAAAAATTAATTCTAGATCACATTTTCATACCTCCAAACATAATATAAAAATTCAAATATTTCGAATAGTTTTCACAGCATTTACTTAATAACCACATAATATTTATTTTATACTAACATAATAATTTTTAGAAAAAGTTTATCAAGGAAACGTGCAAAGAATTTATTAAAAATAAAATTACATTTATTTTGCAGTAAGAGATCAATTTAATATTTTCTGGTATAAGCCAAACTACATTTCAAACATAAAAAAACAACAATAAAAAAAACACAATCTAGAAGTAAGATACATACTATAAACTACAAAAAAAGTGATTGTTGAGTAAGTGCAAATATACAGGCACCATTGAAGCCTAACTTAGGCAATTTTCATTAAATCCTCTTCATATATTAAAGAAAAATGTAGTGCACTAAGAATGTAGGCAAACATATTTGAGACTGTTTACTCATATTTTCCCCCTAGTCCTTTCAGTTTCTTTATAATTAAAAGTATGTATGAAAGATAGAATCAAACAAGTACACAAGTGAACCATAATGTCTCCTCACCCAAATAAAGTCAAATTTAGGTAACTTTTCAAACAAAGATTAATTTTTATCTCAGATAAAATAATAAATATAAGTGCCAATTTTTTGTAAAAAAAATTTATTTCATCTAAATTTAATTAAAAAATATATCATTTTTTAAAGAAAAATGAAATAAAATGATAAAAAATTTATTTTAAATTTGAAAAAGACAAACAAATAAAAGGAGATTTTTAATGAATTACAAATTATGTTACATTACCATTGATATATGTACTGATTCAGGTGGCAAAAGTAAAAATAAGCTAATTTAAATTTTAAATAAATTCAATTTAAATTGAATAAATTCAATTTAAATTGAATAAATTCATTTTAAATCAAATAAATATGTTGCCAACCCAGTCATTTGCTCAATGTCATAGATCACTTTATTATTTTCTTTTTAGCATTTTGGTTCCCTTTCTCTATCGTTTGTTTCAATTTCTAAAACATCCCTTTAAATTTGACATTTCAGAAAGTTTGGAGTGTTTTGTCTACTTGACTTTTTGTAACAATGAAACTTTTAATCTTCTTCTTTAAAAAAAAAATTTTTTTAAGATGAGTTTTTACAATTGATAATTTTTAAGCTTTTTTCATATGTAATATTTGAATTTGGTTATACATTTCTTTCATTTTAATTTACCAATTTACTTTTATTAATTTTTCGAATTTACTTTTGTTTTTAGAATCATCTTTTCTTGCATAGTGTTGCAGAGCCAATTAAATTAAGTCAGTAAAAGAAATAATAGGGAAATTTCACAAATTTAAGTTAGTTTCCTTACACTTCCATATGAAAGATTTCAAGTATTTGCACACTTCTAGTGCGCATCTGTCAAGTCTGGTGAAATGCACATGCGCCCGTGAAAAAATATCAAACTTACATATGTGAAAATAAGAGATTTTGAAAAAATCTGTAAGTTAAAAATGCTAACATAGTGGAATATGATTTTAACTTTGACCACAGAATCAAAACAAGCATTTACAATGGACGTAGACTACTTCCTTAAAGCTGTGGCATATGATTCAAGATGCTTTATTCTAAGTAAAACTGCAGATCTGTGAGTAGTAAAATTTGGTAGATTATAGATTTTGATGAATTCAGCGATAAAGAATGCAGCTTATTATTATTATTACCAATATTTAAAAAATATATAATTGAACTTCTATTGGATATTTAACTTCTTTTAGCTAAATTCTATAACTAAAATATAAATATAATTTATAATTTTAAAATAGCAAAAATATATCTAGTTTCTTATGGAACTTAGTACAATTAGTCAACCATAATGTTAAACAAAAACAAATAAAAAAAAAATTTTAATTTAATGAACCAATTTTTGTAAGATCACAGAATTTATTTCTAAATATCATCAATATATTTCTTCAAATTCGCAATCCATGTCCGTGTTTTTAGTTCGAAGGCTTAAACAGAAAACAACATTTAACAGCTATAAGCAACGTGCTTGCAGCTCTGTCTTGGTAGCATAAATCATGCCAACATAACGTAAAGATATGTAGCATGTAAAATAAACACGAGCATGTGCTTAGTCAGCTTCCGTACAGAAGAATAAGGAAGCTAACGTAAAAGTGCGAAATCTCCCTTATAAAAGCAAATCTTCATTTTCTTCCAGTAAACAAACAAAATAAATTCAATAGAAATTATGCAGACTAAACAGTTGGTACAATCAAATTTTTAATTTTCATTCCAAATCTGTGACAATTTACTAGTAGAATTTCTGGTAAGGTGGTAACTAAAACTTAACAAAAAAAATCCATTAGTTGATAATACACTGTCATTTCATATTATTTAATGTTTTAATATGTTCATATTGACAGGATTACTCAAGATTAAGTTAACCTGCAATAATTTGTATCCATTTCTTCAGTAAATGAAACTTCATGATTTATTTTTAGGTTTACCAGAACTCTAAACCTCAAGTTTTAAATTTTTTGAAAGAGAATTCGCTAAGAAAGGGTTTCAGCTATGTCTTTTTAAGGATGATTCCCATTCCATCTCAAAGAGTACTCTTGCTCTTGTAAAACATTAACAAATCCAAAATAGATTTTTTTTTAGAGAATTTTATTTTAATTTTTTAAATCCATGGAGAAAATTGTGAATAACCCTGCATATGTAAATAATTTCACAGAAATCAAATTTCAAAACATAAAAATAAGAAACTTAACGCAAATACAATACAATTAAAAATAGAAAAAACTTTTCAACTGAAACACAATCCAGTAATAAATTTTCCCTAAAGCAATATTTTTAAAAGTTGAGATTTAAAGAAGAGAATGAAAAATGATAATTTAATTTTAATTTGCAAAATTTTTGACAGCCTTTTAATTATATTGAAGTTTGAAAAGCCAACCCAAATTTGGGTTCGTCACTACTAATGTTCAACTCCGTAGACTTGTAATTTTGAACCCAATCCAGAAGACAAGGGAACTTCTGGATCAAGTATTGGAAGAAATTTGCCTTCGTGGAAGACTTTTTATGGAGCTAACCTGCATTTGCATTACATGAAGAAGAAAACCACAAAAACTTCCCATGGTTAGACGGCACAGGGACTCTAAACCATGATACTGTCTACCACTGAGGATACTTTACATCAGCACTGTGGTCGGTGCAAGCCGGGTTAGGAATTCTTATCAACCAGCCATCACTAAGTTTCGAACCCGGTTCACCTTATTGGAAGGCGAATGCTCTATTTCCTGAGCCACCATGGCTCTAACCTTTTAATTTAAAAAAAAGAGGGAGAGAAAACAATAGAGTATATTTATTTACCTTCTTCTCTTTCAAATGTGATAAGTAATTCTAAAAATGTCTCAGGCCAGTCATTAACACTAGATAAAGCCTGTAATAAGGTCTTACGATAATGATCTGCATCTCCATAAAGTCTGAAAAGAAAATAATTTATTTTCAGATAATAAATAAACTACAATTTTCTTTCTCAGAAAAAAAAATTTTTTTAACTGCTATTAGTAATTTACATTCTAAAATCATAGTGAAGTTAGATAATTGTGAAGTCCTCGAAAGTTCTAATAAACATTTCTTTTTTCTTAATTATCATTCTCTCTTTAAAATAATGAAGTAATTAAAAATTAAACAGTTTTGCGACTGGTTTGTAAACATGGTAAAAGAATTGCAAATTTTAGAGTATAGTGAAATTAACAGTAGTATTTTATATATAAACATTTATTTCAATAAAAAAAAATTAGTATTCCTTTATGTGAAAATGTTATTATCAAACAATTTATAAAAATTACTTGGACTGAATTTTCTTTCAAACACATTTTGAGACACATATTTCATTAAAGCAAAAATACTGCTAAGTATTAATCCATATGTATATCAACAACAAAAATAAGCACTTTTCAAGCATTCTAAAAATACTTTTAAGCACTTTTTAAAAAAAATAATAATTTGGTTGTGAGCAATAAAACAATTTTTTCTTCCTATTGTTGAAAGTTCTTTCATCAACAAAAAGCAAAAACATTACATGATCATGATATAATAACTGGTTTCTGACAAAGGTCTCTTTTCTTTCAAAGACCTCTTTTTTTTAAAGAGCTCCACCATAATAACAATTTATGCACAATTTTAAACATATTTCATAATGAGTCGCTCATTCTATTTTTAAATTTAATAATTACTTTATTTAAATTTGAATTCGTATTTATAATTAGTAAACTATTATTTAAAAAAAGTTATCGAGTATATTTTTTAGATCTAAATAAAAGTTACTTACAAAAGTATATTGAACAAAAACATTTACAAGATTAATATTATTGATCATACTGAATTTATAAAGAATTAAGTTCATTACTTTTTCTTTTAAGTGATAAAAGAGGTTTCAATAACTAATTTTCTTGATTAGACATCAAAGGCCGATCTTGGACTCCGGAGGACTCGGACTCTAAGTAATCACATATATCTCATACTCAAACTACAATACTTTGAGGTACGACTTCATCTAAGAGTGAGCTTGAGCTCACCTCTAGCCTAAGCATCAACAAAACAAAATTTATGGTCATGTCCAATCAAGATTTTGATAGTACCCCACTGATGGTGAATGATCATATCTTTGAGAAAGTTGCCGAATTTAAATGCATTAGAACAACTGGCGCTAACAAAAATTAATTGAGTGTTGAAATTAATCACCAATAGATGCTGGCAAACAGAAGCTATTTGGGTTTAAGAAACCAACTAAGATCAGGACTACTGAACTTTCTTGTGAATTCTTTACAATCACGAAACTTATAATAAAGATCTGCAATCAGTAGTATAAGTCATCAAATCAAACCAAATAAAGTATCTTGGTCATTTTTTTCAATCAGAAGATTGCAACCTCACATAGGCATTGACCTTCTAGAAGCCAATTGGGGACCGGGACAGCCTGGTTGTTAGGGAGCTGAACTCACGTTCGTGAGAACCCGATTTCGACCTGGTCGAAGACTCCCCGTGTAGTAAATGGTGACTGGTGTATGTTAAATCTGTCTGGTCACAAAGTCCCCCATGTCCCCATAACAAATTATACCTCTGGGGATACTGGTTTAGAGATTGATCGTTCTCTAGTTCAGATCAAAATTTTGATGATGGTCTATGGCTGAATGAATGGATGCCCTATAAATGGGGTGTGGCAAATGTTGAATTCTTGATCATAGATGGCGCCACTGAGAAACAAGAAAAATCGCACCACTCAGTACCTTAATGGCTTACGAAAACAACAACAAAAGCCAAGTGAAACTAAAAATGGGGAATATCTCTATTCAACAATTTGATAGCATCGAGAAAAAAAAATCTAAAAACATTGAAAATAGCTAATTAGAGACAACAAGCATCTGACAGACAGAAACTTGTTGGAACAGCCTTGGCCTGTTCTGAGCGGTAGTGTCAAGAAATTTAATAAAAAATAGTTATTTAATTAAAGACTCTCGGTGGATTATTAAAGCAATTACTACAACCCCAAAATCATGCACTCATAATGAGCATATGACACTGACCATAGCTTTATAAAACAATAGGAATTGAATTCATCAATATCATTCTGGCCACATTTTGAAACATTTTTTTAAAATGCGAAACGTACCATCAAGATGATAATGTAAACAATCATGTAATGTAAACATTTAAATTTATAAAGTAAGATTAAAATAAAATTTTAAAATAAACATGAATGCATAGCACCCTGCATGCATTCATGCTGCAGCTTTTCTCTGAATTTGTTCCCCAAAGCTCCATATGGAAAATGAATAAAAATATACAAAAACAATTCATATGCTGTACCATTAAAAATAAATGTGTAAATAAATATCTTTACAAAATTCATCCAATCTAGCATCAATTTCTTCACAAATAAATGCATAAATCAAATACAAAAATAATAGGAGTTCACATATAATACTGAAAACCATGACAAGGATCTTTATTGATAGAGGATAGTAAAAATTAATAAAAAATTATAATGTAATGATTCATTAATTTAAAGATTTTTACCTCTCAAAATTAGCATAATCTAGCCAAACATTTGCTTGATCTTTGTGCCCATGGTCAATGATTTCCTTCCAATATTCACGAGCAGTTTTTATGTCTTTCTTATATTTGACCTTATGGAAAAACAGTTTTTATGAAATATCAAAAAGTAATATGTAAATCACAAAGATATAATATGTAAATCATAAAGAAACAGCATTATCATATAAAAATTGTGAAGAAAAAGTAATTAAGATACACACACAACACCCAACCATGGCCAAGCTCCTAGCCCCATTTTTAGACGGCCTGAGCAGGAATGCCGCACAATTTTTACCCCAGTCCAAAAGAAATGTTGATTTAATATGCATCATGCCGTATATACATGCCAGTTGTTTATCCAGCTGTGAAGATTAAACTGGCAATCCCCAGGCATAGACAAGTGGAGTCTGGTAGGGTAGTCATACTGACTACCCTACCAGAGCGCCTAAATTAAATTACACATCTTTATTTTTTTCCACTATGTTTTTCCTTTAAGTTGCTTTGGTAGGTGATCTGCTTAGTTCAATTTCAAATTGTTTACAAATGAATGACATTTATCAATCGGAAAAAGTTTCATTTCTTTAAAAAACCTTTTTAAACAAATTAAAAAATAAATAAAAATAATAATAATAACTAATTCCATGTGAATGTGTTTCAAAAAATACATAATGTATTATTAAATTAAGATACCAATTAATAGAAAACTCAGAATATTAAATAGATAGTTATTATGCGTATTTGAATATCTTAAAATAATTTATTTTAATTGCTCATTCGAGGAAAACTAGTTGGTTCTTTTAAAAGTTTTACCTTCTTTTAAAAAAAATAACTTAAAATAAATATTTATTTTGAAAGAAGGCTCATGTCAACACTTGTTAGAACTCCTACAATAAACAATCTAAGAGATGTTACCATTTTTATAGACAGTTATCTAAAAAAGAGCTTTGCTTGCAGATGAGCATTTTAATTTGTATTGTGGAGAACTCCCGTTTAATGAAGGTGTCAATGAGATAAATGTAGGGATACTAATTGGTTGTTAAAATGTGGTATTTGTTTACGTTAGCAACTGTTCTTTCCATTTTATATCGAGTAAGCCAAGCTCATCAAGTATCAATTGCCTTAAGTGACACATTTTAAATTCTTTCACTATATACTCATATTTACATAAAGACTTCACACAAAAATAGGCACAAAGCAATGTTGAAAATAAACAAATTAGTTATCCATCGAAATTGCCAGGTACACAAAACAAAAATATGTCACGGTTACAATAAAATACATAAATCGATAATAATTCTAAGTTAAGTAAAAGAAGTAAACGAGAAAGAATTATATTTCAACTAATTTAAGGTATGATACGACACTGTATTTAATTAACATTCTAACTTATGTAGAGGAACTTAGCTCAACTTTAATACACCATTTTGCTGATAAAGATTGGATGGCGTTGGTGTCATAAGTCACATGTGTGGTTATTGTGATCTTCTCCTTCTTGAATAGCAAGAACCCAATTGCTACATGAATATCGAGCATAGCGTTAAAAATGGTGGGAACGAAAAAGAATTTTAATCCCATATATATTACTAATAAACTTTGTTCATTTGGAGGCGTTAGTCTATTTGACCAATAAAAAGTAAAAGAATGATTGGAAATAAAGTAAACTAATGTTTTTTGGTTAAATATTCAAACAATAATTCTTGAGAGTTCATTTTGTACATTTATCAGTTATATAATTTATAATAGATATAATATGTGCTATGAAATGGAATAATTTAGAAACCTAATCTATGCTTTTAAATTCACTTCTATATTTTAAATTTCACTCCTCAAAAATTAATAAAGGAGTAAAACTTCTCTTGAAAAAATTCCTTCGGAGTACGGCTCAAAGGGTTAAGAAACTACTCTTTCCAACACAACCAAAAGCATTTTATTCATCAAGCAAATAATAAGAAAATAAAATGTAAATTGATGCAAATAGGTTTATAAAAACTTACATTAAAAAAGGTATAATACTTCATTATAATGTATTCGGACTCAGTCCCCCAAAAGTCTGAAAGGGAAAAAAAAAATTCATTATAAAACAGATTTTGAAACTTCCCAAATTAATATATAATATAAATAGTATTTAATAAAAATAAATGGAATTTAGCTTTCAAGTCAACTAGTAATTGAACAATTCAATCACCTTACTAATTTGCTCAGATTTATACAGAAAAACTTATATAAAATCAGACAACATGAGAACAGACACAGCCTGTAAACTGAAAATCGAAATTGACCCACAAAATATTTTGACTCATCAGCCCTTGAACTGTCTTATATATGAAAGAGGAAAAAAAAGATGTGCTCTCTATCTAAACGGATCTAAGCTACTGATCTAGTTAAACTTTATATATATGTATGTATATATATATATATATATAGTAGAGAACCGATTATCCGGAACGATCGGGACCATCGCTATTCCGGATAACTGGTTGAATTTACTTGCATTGACAAAAGTGAAAAAGTTTTCAATTTATATTAAAAAAAATAGTAACTAATATTAATATGTGATTACAATGACGACAATGATATTTTTAAAAAAAAATATGTTAAGGTTGGTCTGGGGGTGGCATCGAATTATATCTTTCTCGTTGTACCCCTTCTACTTTCTTGTGATTGACTATGTGGTAGACATCATAACTCAGCATTTATTTTGGCGTGAATAGCAATACAATTTCTTTTTTTTTTTATGGCAATAATGTACTTCTCTTAAAGTAATACATAACCATGAGCAAGATAAAACTTGCATATTTAGAATCAGGGTTGGCAAGATTTTGCCGCAGGTGGAAAAAACCATGGTAAATACCGGTAAAAACCGTCCTGGCAAAAACAGGTTTTTGCCAAGCAAATTGGCAAAAAGTGGCAAAAACTTATATTTTCCAAGATGAGAGGACAAAAACACATTTTTGATACAAAATTATTCCTAAAATTGAAGTATATACCATAAATATAAATAATTACAAAAAAATTAACAAAATTATTATTCCATAATTAAATCATAATGTAATAATATATCATTTTAGTAGTTTAAAGCATTATTGATTGGAAAATTT
>NC_092208.1:88842759-88885710 GCF_043381705.1 Parasteatoda tepidariorum
GAACGGAAATAATGTGTTAATTACGTAAAGTTTGAAGGCTAATAACCAGAAAAAGTCTAACTTATTTTTACAAAGAGAAAGATGCAAAGTTATAATATCTTTGCTTGCGATCTCCGAGATCCGTGGACACAGTGACGTCATGAGGAGGGAAATCGTAGCTTCAGCTCTAAGAGCGGAGTGAACTAGCCCTTGTATTCTCTTTAGCCCTGGTACTAAGTAAACTTAAAAATAATAGAAATGCTATCTGATTAAAAAGAAGATCTGTAACAGTAAAAAGTACAAATAAAAGAATTTAAGAGCATATAGCTTCCTCATTGCTAAATCATATTTCTGAATCATCTAAATTACCACTTGGACAGAATCAATAATTTTTAAAGAAATAAAGTAGCAATGAAAGTTGCTTTAAAAAAGTTATTTTTACTTTTATTGGCAGCTTTGCACATAAATAATGAACATCAAAATAAAAAAAATATTTNAATTCGCATTTTAAACACAGATAGTCCGCGGACTATACGCGCGAAATTACGGTAGCAATGAAAGTTGCTTAAAAAGTTATTTTTACTTTTATTGGCAGCTTTGCACATAAATAATGAACATCAAAATAAAAAATATATTTACAGAACAGTTTCAAACTAAATTCCATTCAGAAAAAAAAACTACTTACACTGAGCCATTTGTGTTGTGGCATTAGTGAAAACAGCTTCTATTTCATTTAAATCAGTGATACCTAAAAATTCAATTTACGAAAATAAGAGATCTTAATATAGCTTTTAAATGTATGAAATCAACTTTCATAAAACTAAGAATAAAGTTAAAAATTATAAAATATATTCATATTTTTTATTTCTTTTGCATTCTAAATATCATTTGTATAGTTACATGTGTAACATGTACAGGTGATTATCAAAATAATGGAAACACTTGTGAATAAAAGGAACCTTTAAGAATTCGCTTCATAAGCATTAAAATATTAAAATATAATCTAAGCTACCAGTTTTTTGAATATAAAAAGTACATATATTAGGTGGTATGAGAGAGCTTTAGTAGAGTTGTCTACGTTTTGATTTTTTGTCGAAAGCGTAAAATGTCAGACATGACAGATTTTCAGAGAGGCCAAATTGTAGGAGCCCCGACTAGTTGGACATCCCAGCTTTTAGGAGTTTCTAGAGGTACGGTGTCTAAAGTCATGACAGCATACACACAGAATGGAAAGACAAGCTCAGCAAAGCAAAATAGTGGACAGAAGGAGAAGCTGAATGAAAGAGACCGACAGGTATTGAAGCGGATTGTAATGTCTAAAAAGAAAACAACTGCAGCCAAAGTGACCGCAGAGCTCAATCAGCATCTGGATTCTCCAGTGTCAACAATTACAGTTAGGAGATACCTTCATAAAGTGAACATTTATGGCAGAACAGCGATTCCCAAGCCTTCGAAATCTAGAGTGTTTCCATTATTTTGATAACCACCTGTATATGTGAATAGTAACATATGTAATAAACAACTTAAAAAACTGAGTTCATTACAAAATTAATCAAATGTGTGCTATGTGCACAATAGTGTGAAAAATAAGCTATGTGCAAAGGGAAACTACAATTGCAATAATGTTACAAGAAAAGCTGCATGTAAAGTACTTATTCATTACATATTAACTAAAAACATCATATTATTAATCCTACAATAAAAAGTAATCCATTTATTTCCCAATTGTTTACTTAATTCTTTATTTTCCAATAAAAATAAATAAAACCCATTCAAACTCGTAATCTTTCAGCCTTAAAACAAGGTACGAATAATGTGAATTGAATAACAAGAAAATGCAACTAATTTTTCAGCTTTCGTACATTCTTAAAAAAGTAAAAGGGAAAAAAATTTTAAAAATTGCTACAGTTAAATTCTTAGGCATGAATAGAACACATTTAAGCATATTCAACTTTTCTTTCATTACACTTTAATAAGCTAGTTTTTTAAAAGCTTTCTAATAAAAATAAAACTGCCGATGGAAACATTTTCCTTGTGTTTTCATGCATACCAAGGTCACCATAAATAAGAGGAAAATATCGATAAAAAATGTCAGGCATTAACTCACAAGCAATGAACAAAAAAGAAATTGCTTACCAGATTCTGGATCAGTAGATATCCTACGTCGTAAATAATCCAAGTAAGCAAGCCAAAGTTCTTTAAATTTTTCTTCCTCTACAAATCCACCCGTCATAAGAACATTTTCAAACATATCTAAGAAAAGTAAAAAGTACATACTATAAAAACAACAGACTGCCTTTTACATTCAAACATTGAACTTTAGTCAAAACAAAAAACAATGCATAACAGTTTTTTTAATGTCTCAATACTTAGATATTTCACTAAAATCTGTTGTTGTTTTAATTAATTTCTATGTTGCTATCAAAATGTATCACTCAAATAATGCAGTGTTCTCCCCAAACATTTTTGAAGGCAGCCCGCCCAATAAAATAAAATGGGACATATTTTGGTGGGTTTTTTTCCTTCAGACTAAAAATATCATACCTCAAATTCATTTTAAAATATTGGATATATATAATGTACAGAAGATCTTATTAGTGCAAAACTTGAGAAATGAGACTGCACCATATAGAATTTTGTGTTATATAGATTATGTCACATATCATTCAACTTACCAACTAAATATGACCATATATATCTGGATAGCAGGTCAATATTAATGCTTTAAAATAATTATTAAATACAAATAATTTAAAACTCATATATATACACTAAAGTAATTATTATTTAAGGAAAATTTTAAAACTATCAAAAGCTTTAGAAATTAAATCCAATCAATTTATTGATTTTACTTTGCTTCAGAGAAATATGGAGAATTGTGGTTAATACAGAATTGCATTGATGCATTTTAACATTAATTGCAGTTGATGTATTTTAACAAACTCTAAAGGGTTTCCAATCCAAATAAATAGTGCAATAAGTGCAGTGGCTAAGTATATTTCACATAGTTTGTTTTATAGATAAGTAATGAATTATAATTTAGAAATAAGTTTTTTTTAATGATGCATTTTTTATAATTACAAATTTTATATTTATTCACTTATATTAAATTTCATTTGCAAAAATCAAAAGACTGAAATATGTTTTGCTTGATATAATTACGTATAAAAAGTTACAAAAATTAAATTTATAAAACAATAATTAGATAATTTCAAACAATAATTTAGTTTGATAATTGCAAAGAAAATTGATTAGAAATTGTAAAATGTGAGAAAAAAAACACTTGATGGGTATAAAGATTGCTTTTTTCATATGAGCTAAATCTGAAAAAAGCCATCGGGATTTTTAGGGCTGGGCCCACCTAGCTGGCCAGCCAGACCCTGATTTAAAAAAATAATAATATTAAGATACAGTATTTGATGTAAATCACTCATGGCTAGGGCCCTATAAATGATGCGAAGATGCGGAAGATGCGGAAACCCGCATAATTCACAATTATCCGCATAATTTACAATTTTCCGCGTAATCGCAGCATATCCGTATAATTTTTATTTTTCAGCAAAATGTATTCGTTTACCAGATAAATTTCTCCTTAAGGGTTTTTTTTCTCAATTGAAATATATCTTCTTTTTCAATTCCAAGAATCTTTTTGGTCCGGTGGTCAGATCTTTCCAAGAATCTCCCCCCTCCCTCGGCACATAGCTTCTTATCAGTCGCCATCATCTTCAATAGGTCGCCATCATCTTCAGTTTACATAGAATTTTTTAGCAGTGAAATAAACATTACTCCTGACACTGCTTGTCTCAATCAGTGCAAAGTTTTGGTGGAAAGCAAGTGCGTTTGCAAAGACTTTCAGTTCATCGCAGAACACGGTCAGATATTAATGGATACTCTTCTCTTTTTCGAAACATGTGGTGTATCTATTCACAAAGCTTACAATAAGATTTTTGATCTACTGTCTAAACTTCGATGTAATTCTCAGGCATCATACTCACGAAAAGATTCAAGCAATGTATTTCTTCAAGAAGTGTTTCACAAAACAATTGCAAATTTGAATACTTAATAGTCTCCAGAACTAGACGTACTCAAAAAACGCGAGCCCAAGTTTAGTCAACCTGCATCAAACTTCTTGAAAGCTGCTCGAGTTTTCGATCCAGAACAAATAGTCAACCTCAATATTGAAGACGACGATGTATTCAAGAATATTCCAGGAATGAGTGGTCAAGATATAAAACTCGAGTATGCTGCTTACAAAGAATATGTAAAAGAATGTTCAAACCAGGACTTAATTAGATTCTGGAATTCAGAGGTAGTCTCAGAGAGATTTCCAGAACTTACAAAAAAAGCAAAACAAGTGCTCTCAGTGCTTCCTAATTCAGTAGATTGTGAAAGAGCTGTATCCTGCTACGGCCAAATTTTTACAAAACAAAGACAGAGTTTGAAAGAAAACGCAGCTTCTGGACTAACTTCTCTCCATTTTAATAAACTTTAATAATTGTTCTGATGTAGAAAATGAATGTACAATACATAAGAAGGTAATTTAGTTGAAATCTTTACTGTATTCATTAAATTTTTTTTTATTAAAACAGGAAAGAAAGTTGAACTTTTTTAAGAGATTTTTTTTCAGTTTCAATTGTTTTCTGGATCATTCGCAACCTGCATGCATAATTTTTAAAAGACACCGCATCCTTGACGCATAATTTTTAAAAATCGCCGCATCCTAGCCGCATAATTTTTAAAAAATTTCCGCATAATTTATAGGGCCCTACTCATGGCAAATGAGACATCTTCTAGAAAAGTAAGGCACACATCACAAATAGAAAAAATTAGATCTGTTTCAAAAACTATGACATTATGCATTTAAAACAAAGTGCATCAACTTTACACACAGCTTTTCAAAAACACAAGAAAGCTAACTTCGTTATTGCACTAATTTGTTTATTTGGGGGTCATAAAATAAAAGTTTGTTAGACCTATATATCATTGCGGCCACTAGTTCAGATGGTTTATTTTATTTTATTATTTTTATATAGCACTAAAGAAAATGAAGAATTTATGACTATAAAATTAAGGCAAAATACTTTTTAAGGGGAAAAAGTTCTCTAAATAAAAAAAAATGTAAAAAATGAGAAAGAATTTTTTTGGCTGTACTAATTAATTATTCTCAAAAAAAATTACTAAAAATTTTAAATAAAAAGAATACAGGAAAAATCAGTTCCTGACAGTAGATGAGATGGCTGATATAAGCAAATGCATATAATGTTAAAATAGCAATAAAAAGACTAAAAACTTAGACAGACATAGATCCTTTTTAGTTTGGAAAACACAAATATTTTAATTTAAAATAGATATCAGGAATAGACTGCTTTTGCCTACAGAATGTAGACTGAATTATGAAGTTTTTCAGTTTCCAAGAAGATAATGAGATGAATGGTAATACTTTTTGATAACATTGATAATAGTGAATTGAATAAAGAGTTAAGAAAGAAAATAAGAAGGAAGATGAATGTGTCATCAACAAAAAGCACATTTTTTTTGGAAATGTGCAACAGGATTTCTATAAATAATAGAACTTTTCTTTCATTGGGAAGAAGATAACTTAGCCAGGGGTCGCTCAAACGTTGCTTTATAAAAATAAGGAATTAATATTGTTAGAAGGAAAAGATATTCACTTTTACATTTCTGTATTGATATAAGAAATAACGAAAAATGTGTTCCATTTAAACCCTTTTCGTATAATATTATGAGTATATAAAAAATAAGGAATTATGATTTTAAAAAGGAAACGTTTTTTTTATATTACTTTTTAGCACTGGTACTAAAAATAAATAAAAATGTTTTCCATTTAACCTTTTTTCACATAATATTTCTTCCTTAAACAACAGAAAAAAATGTCTTTTTCAAAAAAAAATTATAGTAATAACAGAAAGCTAGTAATTTTTAACTTGCCACAAGCATGCAATTTTCGTATTACTAATACTAATATTTCATATTACTAAAGGGTGCGTAACCAAATTTTTCAACAAAAAATAAGCACCTTTTAAGCATTTTTCAAGCACTCAAAAAATATTTAAGCACTTAAAAAAATATCATAATCAGGAAAGGTTGGCAAATTTTGTCAATTGACAGTTTTATCCGGCTTTAACTGCCTTGTCAAAAAAAAACACTTTTGACATAGTTTTTGAAAATTGTCAAAAAATCACAATTTTGGCTTTAAGGATAATTATCAGCTATTATAAATATGAAGAAATTTTAAATTAACCTATATGTAAAATTACAAGCGTTCCATCAATTACGTTCTAGAATTATATTAACATAAAACTTTCTTTGTTTTGAAAATTACCGTTTAAAACCCAAATTTTGATGTAGAAAATATTAAATAATTTTAAACAAAAATGTGTCAAATTGCAATTTATCCAATCCCTTAATTTGTTTAACTACTGAAAATAAAAAAATAATTTTCTTGTAAAAAAAAACACTTTTCCCCAAAGCAACTTATTATAACCTCTGCACTCCAAGTTCATTTTACAGTTTTGTATGAATAAGACCGGAATTTGAAACTGTTCTTACACTGTAAATAATGTCTTTTTGTATAATTAATGGCGAAAATCAACATGGAAAAGAAAAAAATAGCTGATTTCGGAAAAGACAATATTAAGCACTTTTTAAAAACATCCAATTAAAAAAGCACCTTTAAGGGCTTTTAAGAAACCAAAATCGAAAAAAAGCACCTTTAAGCACATTTTTCAAAACGTTACGCACCCTGCACTAACATTGGGCTGTTTTTCAAGTAAGGGTCGTTTTGTTGTATACCTGTGCTCAGTTTCAGCTGTGTAGGTAACTTGCACGATCAGTTCTGTGCTTTTAAAATGTTCAAATTTAACAAATCGCTCGCCACACACAAGATACAGTCAGTGATGTGTTTTTAGTCGACAAAAAACCTGTCAGCTGCATACACTCACTGGCAGATTTGTAAAGTTACGATATGTGATATAGCAAAATGCTCTGCCATGCTGACGGGGAATTTTTCTACTCTATGATAAAGACTCTCTCCGCAGCTCAGATCCCAGCTTTATTGGACTCTTTTGATTGGGAAGTTTTGGATCCCTCCTCCCAACAGCTCTGATCTTTGCGTTGAGTGATTTTCATCTTTTCCGATATTTCGAACACCATTTTGGAGGTTATCACTAGAACGATTACGAATACATGAAAACGGACGTGACCTCTTGGTTATCGGAGCAGACAGAAATTTTGTATGAAAAAAACTTGGCAGCTATGCTGAAAATAAGAGAAACGTATGTAGAATCTGAAAATAAATTTGCTTCCTGAAATAATAATGCTTGAAATTTTTTTTGCTTGTTTGGTTTTTATTTTCAAATGGCTTTAATTAAAAAAACCATAGAAAACTGTATACAATATGTAATGCTTGGATAATTAAAAAAAAAGAATACAAAATAAACAAATTTAAATCTTGCAAACCTATTAAGATAAAACTTCCATTAATTACCTCTTATTTTTTCGTGTGGTTCGTGATATTGTTCCAATGCTCTTCCATACCTAACCCATATTTGTACACACCAGGGCAAGTTTTTAACTGCTCTTTGATGAACAGGCAATGATATGTCTTTGTTTTTCAGATCCCTGTCCTGAATCATACGAGTAAAATAAAATAAATTACATTTAACGTATAAAACGAAAAATAATAATTGTTCTTTACCAAGATTGACAATTTTTTTAAAGGAATAAAAAAAAAATTTGGATTTGTTGGATTTAAAAAAGATTTCTTTTTCAATCATAGCTCTGATAAAATGTATTAATAATAATACTTAACATCATTCAAAAATATATTTGGTTAAAATATTTAATGTTTGCATCTAAAATAGGTTTAAATAAAAAAATAATAATTATGACCACAACCTCATTAATTACATAGTGTAAAAAAAATTACAACTTAAATTAATATCCTAAAATTAATGATTTTTTAAAAAATATCAAGTGATTTTAATAATTTAATCTTGTTTCTTATTCTTTAAGTACAAATCAGTGGTTTTCAATCAGTGGTATCTAGAAAGTTTTCAAGTGGTATTGGGAACAGGAATTGAGCAAAATGCTAAGATGTTATGCAGAAGAAAGTAGTATTTTTTAACATTAAGTTTATTAAATTACTAAAATATTAAGCGCCAGCTAACTCAACTTGCCATGTCGCCCGAGTTTTATAAACCCCAAAATAAATAGCATTTTTCATTCTTAATTTATTTTGTTTAAAAAATATCTACAGAAAAGTGTTAAAGGCTTACAATGAAAACAGATCTAGAACATAAGTGTTTATTATTTTATTGTTTTTTTGTTCTGTTTTGATAAAAAAAATGCTTAGAAAATATAAAACCATACTACTTTGCTTAGTTTAAAAAAAAAACAGAAGAAGAACAGTCTCAATAATCACTGAAGTATCTAATTCAAACAAGTGGAAATTTCAGTTTTTCGCTTATTGTAAAAAAATAATAATAACATTAAAACAAAAAAAAAATTTAGTATCTAAGCAGAAATAAAGAAATTAAAAAAATTAAAAGCAGTAAAAAAATCTAAACCTACTATTTTATTTGTAAATTTGAAATTGCAGATTACTTATGATGTTTTATTAGTATTAATTTCACATTTGCCCCACCTATTGAACTTTCGATAATTAATTCTTCCCAAAATAATTTATCGCTATAAGTATAGCATCAAAAAGAAATTTTTATAATTTCTATCTGGCTGTTTCGAGGTTGCAGAAAAACATTAATTTTTGAAGTTAAAACAGGAAATTCTACTACCTGAGCTTTAATAACATTAAAATATTTCTTTATTTTCTTTTTAAAAAAAACACTTCAAATTTAAACTGAAATTTTTAACTTTTTAAAAAAAAAATTCTATTTTTAAAGAGAAATTAGATCTAATATTCATGATTATTATTAAAACTGAGTTGATCATGGGAGTTAAGAACTTGAGGAATAAAATATTAATTAAGATCTGTTAGTAAAATTAAGTATAAATTAAAATTATTAGTGGAATTGATTATTAATTAAGAACTGTCTACGGAATCAAACAGTTAATTAAGAACTGTCAATGGATTTATTAAGAACTTTAAGTGGAATTAATTCATCATTAAGAACTTCATGTATAATTAATAATTAATTTCAAAATGTCATTGAAATTTATATTTAAGATAAATTGCATTGCAGCACTAACCAAATATTTAGTGTAATCTAACCACAATTCTTCTTTTAAGCAATTCTCAACCAAAGCACGTTCATACACATTTTGCACACGACTAGCATCTCCATTCCTTTTCTCATAATTAATGTATTCTTTGAATTCTTCATAGTGAGGAGATTCTGACTGGTACTGAAAATCAAAAGAGAAAAAAAAGTTAGTTCATTAACTAAATTTTAATTATAAAATGATTTCATTTAAATAAAAGTCAACTTGAAAATAGAAATTTTATTCAGATTTTCAACTTTAAAATACATGATACCAATTTTCAGAATTAAATATCTGGATCAAGAAGGTGATTATATTCCAAATTAACCAAATGGTCAAAATTCTAATGGCCTATAAATGAATCTACATTAATAGAATCACTATATGAAATTTACATAAATGTTCAATAGTAAGTTTAAAATCAAATCTTATTTGCTTGTTACGCCATTAAAACTTAACATACACGAATTTTACAATGCTTAGGTGTAGTAATAAGGTTATATCTCACAGCATTTAATACATCTTAATGATATATCTGATAATGATATATAATGATAATCTAGATACAGTGTAAAGTCGCGTATCCGGAATCGGTGGGACTCCCAGAAGTCCGTATAATAGATTTTTCCGTATAATNGGAAAGGGACGTCCGGATATGGGACGTTACACTGTATATCTGTCTAGAAATAACTAATGTTACTTTCAGCTCAGACATATTTCAATATCAATAGCAATTTTCTTTACATTTCTAATACTGTTCCCATGTTTAGCATCAAACTTAAAATTGGATAACATGCCAAACAGACATACCAAAAATGTGCAACACTATATGGGCAATTCCACAATTTACGTACGTGCAGACTTTAAAAGCATAATTCGATTAACAAATCTGGGTGACTTGCTTCAATTTTTGGTAACTTTCATAAGTTTAAAAAAAAAAAAAAATAAAAACTAGGTGTTTCATGTTTAAAAAATTTTAAACTTCTGAATTTTAAAATTGGAATAAAAGTAAATAACATCAAAATTTATTTTCACTAAGATTCTTACAACTGATCAAATTTTTTTTTAACTGAATTATATGCTTACTATAATTTGCAAGCACAATAATCGTAAATGGTAAAATTGCCCTTATGTAAAACAAAACACAATCATACAAGAGAATTTTCATGAACGGCGATTTGATCCAGTTTCTGCAAGGCTTTCTTATATGAATATTCAATTGAATTTATATCAGGGTGAGAGTTCTCATCAAAAAGTTCTCTAAACTCTTCATACGTTTTATCCATGTCTAAAAACAAAAGAAAATGAATGAATTAATTTTTAAATAAATTGCACTATTTTACAAAAAAAATTAGTTAATATTTATTTTTTAACATAAAGTATCACTCAAAATAAGTATAATAGTAAAATTATTTAATAAGTATAATATTATATAAAATAAGTTAAATATTAAGTAAATTTAAAATTAAATATAATTTTCGTATATGAGAAGACTTTCAGAACGACTTAAAAATAGAATAAAATTTCATTTAAATTTAAAAAAATAATAATAAAATGAGACAAAAATCTTTTTTTTTTTCATTTTAATAGTTTCATGAAACTCATTAAATAGTTTCATGATGTATCCATATTAAATCAATGTTTTTTAAAAGTATTATTGTACTAACTAAAGTAACATAAATTTTTAAAAACACAAGTTTTATCATAGTAGAATTTTGCTTTGCTAATGAATATTGAGTTGCAGATCGAAATCGGTAAATTCTGCTACCAGATTAGTATCTACATTGCAAGATAAAAATACATTTTAGAATTTAAATACGTAAAAAATTATTGCAACTTCAAAAAAAGTCTTATACATAATAGAAAATAAAAAATGGTAAAAATAAATCGTTTTCAGTTGCATATAAGTTTTACTTAAGATTACTAATTATTATTAAATATTTAATTTTTCGTAACACATGTCTACATTTAAAGACAATAATAAATATTTGATCATATTTTCCAATAGATTTCAAAACTATTTAAAAATTTGAAATGTATAAAAAAGAAATCAAAAAATTTTTGAATATAAATAATTAATCTTAAAACTTTATTTTAAAACTTTATTATGCTAAAAGAAATGGATCACAGCATGTAAATTAAGTTGAATTAATGACATAATTTATGTATTAAACGTAAGGGGACATTTTTCTTAAAGAATTTACATTTCTAAGAACTATATTTTAAATGCTCAGATGCAAAATTTATCTGCTGAATTTTAAAAATTCAAACAATCATATTGATTATACATTAAACAATTTATCAAATGCTCTATTAATATATATTTCCATATTACAGGGATGAGATTAGCCAAAAGGCAAAAAAGCTGAATTTCTACACTAGTAAATTTTACGCAAGAGCAACCCTTTAATTATAAATTCCAGACAGTTTAAGATAATAAATAATGTGTTGACATACAATTGTGTACTAATCTATTATTATANAAAGTCATCAAAAGAAGATTGAACTCCTTAGCACATTTTGAAAATAACAATTATTGTTTTACAAATTTATAACTTTTTGCAACATAACCAAAATGTTAACTAATTACCATTGATCAACTAAAATGGGATTTAAACATTGAAATTAGAAGAAAATAGAACTGTTTTGGCTCCTAAATAATTCTGGTCGAGCAATCTAATAAACAGAAAGCTTAAAATTAAATAAAACAAAAATCCTTTTGAAGATAATATAACTACCAAATAAAGGAACAGAGAGCTGCCTTCTAAAGATGTTATATATCTTTTCTTCTTGTTCTTTTAATTCATTATCAGATGCCCCTTTATTCTACAAACATAATAAATAAGAAATACTATTAATACACTAAGAGAAATATTATTCAAAAGAAATAAAATAATTAAATTGATTTTAGAAAAATATAATGAAATATATAAAAAGATTCCACATTTCTTCCAGAAGGTATTGCTAATTGCATGAGTTATATCATATAATATGAATATATATCATAGGCATTTATAGCAATTTGAATGTTACTTAATAATCAGATTCAACATATAGAAGAGTCAATATATTTTTAAAAAAAAAGCTTTAAAATACTTCCTATACTTCCCCACAAAAGTATGACTTAATAAAAGGAACTGTTTTTTTAAATCGTATAAATATACAGTAGAACCCCCCTTTATCCAACAACTCCACAACTAGAGATATGTCAGAAAATCGAAATTGTCGGATATTAGAAGAACCTTTTTAAATCAATTTTGTGAGCATATAAACAAAAAACTATGAGTAAAACAACTCAAAATTTAGCAACTAAAGTAAAGTTCAAGAAAAACACTTACTTTCGTTTTACTTTTTTATTAAAAAATACCTGAAAATCTGTTCTCCATAAAGGGTAAAAAAATTAAGCAATTAATTAATGATTTTGCGTTTTAGTATTTAGCTTATTGTCTTATTTTAATTAGTACTTATAACTCCAAAAGTAAATAAGCATCATCAGCTTCAATAATAGTATGGAAATTTTTTACTTTTTTCCTAAACAAATTATTAGTTCCACATCTCTAATAATTTTGCTTTTTATTGTAGTACAAAATTTATTATTTTATTTCAGTTAGCACTTATTACCAAAATTAATTAAGCATCATAGGCATCAGTAATAGTATGGCGATTTACTATGCTTTTTTTAAATGAATTAGTACGATTTTTCTATTATTTTTAACACATACTCTGTTATTTTTATTTCAATTAGTACCATTTGAGCCAAGGTGGCTCAGGAGATAGAGCATCTGCCTTCCAAGGAGGTAAACCGGATTCGAATGCCAGCAATGGCTCATTGATATGTATTCCGCACCAGACTCGCACCGACCACAGTGCTGACATAAAAATATACTCAGTGGTAGACGGATCATGGGTTAGAGTCCCCTTGCTGTTAGGCTAACCGTGGGAAGTTTTCATAGTTTTCCTCTCCATGTAAAGCAAATACGGGTTAGTTTCATCAAAAAGACCTTCATAAATGCAATCTGTTTAATAGAGATACTTAAGCCAGGGGCTAATAGAGATGTCTAAGCTATTATCACTTAATCAATTGCTATGATATTGTAGATGTTGATGGCAACCAATTATTTACACTGTTTTTGATTATGGTATTATACTAGTACACTATTTCCAATTATTTACACTATTTACACTAAATGTATTCCAATTGGTTGCTATAACTGACTGATTGATTATTCATAAATGATCAATCAGCAAAAAATAACTATTGGTTAAGCATCTCTATAGACATTTTTTTGCAGTCAAATTCTGGAGTCCCCATCCAAACAGAAATTAAAAGGAAAAATAATTATAATAAGCTACTAAATGAATTTTTAATAAATTTTATATCTTTGTTACTATGACTCTTAGAAGCAAACATTAATTTTTAATTAATAAGCAGAAAGCTATTGAATCTCAATTTCTAAAAAATAAATAAATGAAAGAAAAAAAATTCCTGACCTTGCATAAATGTTTTAAAGATCTGCAAGATTTATTTATTTTTAAAATAAAAATGAATGACAATCTAAAAGAGTTTTATGCACCAAAAAATCAAATTCACATTAGATAAAGTAAATTTGAGTAAAAAAAATTTATAGGCACTGAATGCAATTATTTTGTGGTATAAATCACATAAACCAGTGAGGCCGGGGCAGCCTGGTTCGCATGGAGCTAGGCTTACTTTTTTTAGAACAGAAGTTTGAATGCAGCCGGCCGAAGACTTACCATGTAGTAAATGGTGACTGGTGCACGTTAAGTCTGTTGGGTAACATAGTCCTCCATGTTCCCATAACAAATAATACGTCTGGGGGTAATGAATTGGAGATTGATCGTTCTCTGGTCAGGGTCAAAATTATGATCTGTGGATGAATGAATGGATGTATGAATGGGTCCGCTTTATAAATGAGTGTGACATATGGGTGCGGCAGAAGTCGAATTCTTGGCCATAGAAGGCGCCACTGGAAAACAAGAACAATCCCACCCCTTGCCTTAATGGCCTACAACGACGACAACAACAACCAGATCAATGAACACTCGCAATTAAACAATAAGTGCAAAACAATCTGAAACATACCAGAATATAAATACTCACTTTTAAAATGCTGAGATAGTCACTCTCAAATTGCCTGTATGCTTCCCATATTAAACACCCTTGTGTGACATGGATTCCAACAGCTGTGATTGCGTCTTCAAACGCCGTACGTGTCACTTCAAGACCATCGACATCCCACTCTTCACCAATATTGCCAATAGAATAAAGGCAATATTCTAGCCATAATTGAACAGCTAAAATTAATATAAAAATAATACAATAAATGACAGAAATGCTGTAAATATTAACATCTAGAAAACTCAGAGAATTCTTCTTTTTTTTTTGAGAAATATGTTTAAATAAAAGACCATTTTTTCTATCCATTTTTGTCCATTCTAACCATTTTTGTCCATTTTGCACATTCTATCCATTCTTACCATTTTTGTATTTTTTCTAAAAATAGTATCTAGTGGTAGATACTATTTTTAACCATTATTGACTTCAAAATGTTATCGAAGGTACATGATTTTTCCACGTCATGAAAACCAGATCGCTGAATAAAACTTATAAAAATGATCCCAAATTATGCGTAAAAACAAATTTACCCAATTATAATTATAGAGCTATTTTAAGTAAATAAACAATTATGTTTTTTGTTTAAGTTTGCATTTTATTTCATACCATAAAAATTCGATAACTTTAGATCAAGATGTTTGTTTGCTTAAAAGATGCCTAGTTTCCTTGAAAATAACTTTTTTTTCTAATTTAACTTTCAACTCTAAAAACAAATCATTTATGGTATTTCTTAGTGCATTCTGACTACGATATAAGGTTGCAGATCTCTTTCAGAGATCGTCAAAAAGAGCTCGCTAAATAAGAGAATGACACATTTGAGTCTACTTATTTGTTTTGTTAATATATGTAATATATTTTTTTTTTTAATATTTTTTAGTGCTTTCTTATTTGACCTTTTCAGGTCACTGTGAGAGGTTTTGATGGTCTCTCTTTAAGGTTTTCTTCAACAAAAATTCTATGGAAAAAATTCCATGCCTTCCATAAGTGGTCTAAATAGAGGAGATCGTTACACAGAGGCGGTCTTTCTTAGAGGTTAAACTATACAAATAAACTGGATAAGAAGTAATCAAATGCATAATGCACACAATAAAAAAAGATTCCCAGTGTTGGTTTCGATTCTTGACCCCCAGCTAACCTTCAATGTTATCTACATTTATGTAAACAAAGCTCCTTTTTGGTAATTTTTATCTTCTATTTTCGGAAGTTATCAGGAAACGGTCGTATAAAACATAACTGGGAAAATAGCTTTGCTTCGACATTTAAAAGTTAATAAAGTTGGTGGAGAGTTATATTTCCTGCGGGCTTTAAAGGACAAATTTGAGATCGGTACAAAAATTAAAAATAAAAAAATTTATGTTAATTACTTCTAGGTTCTTTGTTGAGAAGATAAATGAAATACAGGATTCCCACTCAATTTTTTACATAAAATTTCTTGACTTTTCCGGGTTTCTCAGGAAAATTTCAATAAAATTGGAGATATTTTTGCTATGCTCAACAATATTTCTTTAAAAAAAACATAATACTTTTTTAAATAAGCAATAAAACTTGCATTTTGACAAAAAAAATAATAATAAATATGCCACATATTATATTTTGAAGAAAAAAAATTTACTAGGAAAAGGGTGAACGTGTAGGTATTATAATACTATAGATAAAAGCAATATTTTGCACAAAAATTAGAAAAATTTAAAATTTCGATGAAATAATGTTTATTAAGAGTCACATCAATTATATAGTCCACCATCTAATATCTTAATTTTGATTATAAACCAAAGTTATTTTATACAGAAAGCTTAATTTTTAAAAATACAATATTATTAAACTGCAAATATGGTTAGATATATAGGGGGGGGGGAATTCAACAAGAACTTTAAATAAAGAATATTTTTTTACAAATTATTCCAATTTTAATAATTCTAAAAAAAGAATTTACAAAAATATCCAGGTTACAGTTGGATTTTTTACAAGAAATAATTAAAATGGCTGTTAGACTTGTTTAGATTGAATATCATTGACTACTTATTACTTATTGTTATGGTCAATTTTCATATCCGTAATTTTTCAGGTTTTGTCTTAAAATTTAATTATTCCCTAACATTTTAACCCAAAATCATAATACCTGGCACTTCATGTACCTCACAGGAAAATATGTAAAAGAATTCAATAAAACTTACAGGAATAGTCCTTTAATGCTCTTTGAAATAAAGCTGTTAAATTTTCTTTTTGTTCTTTTGTAGTTGCCAAATTTTTTTCGTCACTTATCCAGTCAAGCCATAGCTCTAAAAAGTAAAATAATGAAAAGAAACATAAGAATTAAAGCACTCAATCATTTTGTTGTCTAAGTTTCTAAAAAAACAAAAATAAAATTCTTAAATAATTATGATCAGATTCAGTTTACAAATGAAGCTTTAAATCTTTTAAATGGATGCATTTACTATGCATGCTTTGCTTGGCATTTATATTGTGCATTTTACAGCATAAAATTTAAAACTACATAAACATTTATTCAATTTATGATTTAAAAAACCACCGTTGCAGTTGTTTATAGAAACTTCAGTAGATCAATAGATTTCGGAAATTAATTTAATTTTAATTTCATTTTTCTTATAGCTCATATTTGACACCATTCAATTTGTTGGAAATATTATTCAAATATACGTAATAAGAATAAAACTTAAAAAAATCAACCTGAAAAAAAATTAAGAGTTCAAAAATAAAGAAATTGAAATTGAATAAAACAACTATTAAAGAAAAATTAAAAAGAAGCTATAGAAAAGATGTAATAAAATTGAAAAGAAGTAATAGAATAGAATATAGAAAAGAAGTAATAAAAATAAAACTTTAAAAAAATCAACCTGAAAAAAATAAAAGTTCAAAAATAGAGAAATTTTAATTTTAATTAAATAAAACAACTACTGAAAAAAATGAAAAAGAAGCAATTAGAAAAAATATATTATTATACAAATACTTTAAATAAAATGAAATAAAATAAATAATGAACCTGGAGTTAAGGGAAATAACTTGCTCATCTTCTCTCTGGCAGATCGAAGTTCTTCTAAATTTCCACGCTTACGACAAAGATCAATGCACTGAACGTGGCGATCATACACATAAGGATCACTTTCAATCTATAAGCAGGTGTTTTTAAATTTAAAACATAAACAATATAGACATTTTTTTTAAATAAAACAAAGAAGTATTTAAAAAAGAACAAATAATTTTTTTACGAAAATAATTATTTAAAAAATAAGAATTGACGTCTTTTGAAATCATGCATCATCTTTCAGAAATCTCCAAGCAAAGTATTACACAAAATCCTTGTGCCAAAATGATTAACAAAAAAAAAGGGGGGAGGGAAATGGATAGTTAAAAGGAAAGCTTAATTATATAAAGCTAAGCATAGGTGGCACTAGCAGTTAAAATCTGTAATAAGATTTCTAGGTTACTACTTTCGGTTTATTTTTATGTCTAATTTTAGAAAACAAACTATCTTTTACAGTGAACCATTACTATTCCATATCCAAAATTGCAGGACTTTGGCAAATTTGGAAAATAGATTTTTCTGGATGACAGGAATAAGGTAAATAAACAACAAATCATGCATTATTTAATATATAAAAATAAGAAATAAACCATAATTTTATAAATTTTTTCTACGTTGAATGACCTTTAATTAGCTAATGCTTATTAAAGATCACTAGAATGCTTAGTATGACAAAATACAAGGTGATTCATTAGGAAGTATACATTTTCAATGCGCTATAAATCAAAAAAATTTAAGACATTAATATGTTACCTGCAACAGAATTGTTTAGGACTATTTTAAGTTTTGATAGAGTTACTTGCAGATGTTCTATGAGAACCCTCTTAGTTCACAAAATACATCGAGCAGCCAAAACACCTATTAAGGTATTATTCAATATGATTACGTACCAATAAGATTACATAAAAAAACAAGGTTTTTGTTTATCTAGTGGACTCGAAACAATGTATCACAGGTAACGTATTTACATACCTTAACACCCTTTTATGCGGATATGGTTTATTAGTTTCATGGGAGCCCTTTGACTAAGGGGTCACTCATAGAACATCTGCAATTGCCCCAAACAAAATTTTATAAAATTCCATATAATTCTGTTGCAGGTGACATATATTATCTTGCATTGTTAGCAATTTATAAGTCATTGAAATCATTTACTTCTTCATGAATAACCTTGTATGTATGAATATAAGGCATTTTTGAAAAGTAAAAATAGAATACTGCCTACTCATAAAACATTATCCCCTGTTGTCAGAGCCACATTTCCACTTTTGTTTTTCCACAGTTATGATTTCATCACCTTTATAAAGGTTTTTACCAGCAAGATGTTTTTTTTTCAGGTAAAGAAATATGTGAAAGTTGCTGGGTGCAAGGTCGGGACTGTATGACAGATGATTGAATATTTTAAATTTGAAACTTTGAGTTGTGCTTTGGTTTGAAGTTCTGCGTGAGGATAGGCATTATGATGCAACAAGCAAGCCCCTGCATTTGTTTTTAATTGCATGCATTTTATATACCTTTTTCATGACCTTCTGCAAACATAACGTTTTAGATAAAGAAAACATAGCACGAAACACACTATATATCTGACGGGATTTTGAATTTACACAGACATTACAAGGACGCGTCGCTCAAGCAAATTTCACCTTAAAAATAACAAATGATCTCAAGGGCAAAAGTGAAACTTTCAAGGTTACAGCCCCTGTTAACAACAGACTTACAGAAACTATTCTCTTACTGCTATTGTTGGAGTATCTCTTTACTTTCCAAAAAAAACCTTGTGTCAATAAATAAATAAAAGCAAACAGACAATAATTTGAGCTTTCTCTTTCAATAATAAAGAACAGATTTTTCTCTCTTACTTTTTAATTTGATGTGAAAAATTAGCAGTGCAGATAAAAAGAACATTAAAAAACGAGTCTTAAATTTTAAAAGTAAATTAATAGGATTTAATAAAATAAAAAAATAAAACAAGGAACAGAATTGAAAGGTTTATTTTTATTGAAAACATTTATCAAGGGAAACAAATCTTGTCACCTGGTTTTCCTTTCAAACACAGATGTTATTCAGCTATATTAATATTCATCATTAATATTTATAAATGTTTAGCTATTGGAAAAGCAGCAAATAGAAATAAAAAAAGTTTAAAAAAAACATTTCTTTTTACTAATATATTATTTTTAACAATTCACAAGAATAAATTTTTTTTTCTCGTAAGGGAAAAGAGATTTATTCCATTTGATTGTTGAAAATCATCTGAAAAATAGATATTTCCAATAAATTGACAACCAGATATGAGATGTATTGTATAATTGTAGATGTAAGTATATTTGTACTGTTTAGAATACTACTTGAGCTATAATTCATCATTCAATTTGGCCAAGGATTACATCAAAATAGCATCATTTTATATTAAAATTTATATTATTGACTGTATCTGTTTCCATCAGCTAAAACTTTTATAAAAAAAGATAAAGTTTAGAATATTGAACCCAGAATTCGGCAGAAAACCGTAATCAGTTGAAAGATAAGCATCTCATTTAATTTATTCAATTATTCACTGCTTTCCTTATGACAGCTGGACCAGAAATATTAATTGATAATTTCAGATCAGGTTTAGTTCAAACTGCGATATTGCTAAGGGACAGCAGAAATAGTTTTTGTTACGTTTAAATATTTTAAATAAAAAGAAACTTGAGAATGTATGCACAGTCGGAATGCCCAGTTCCATAGATTGTTCCACGAGAATGGAGCTCCAATTCATAAAGCTTCAAACCTTTTAAAAGAGTCCATGTGGAAAAAATATAATTTTACTAGGATTTCACCAGCATCTTATTTAAAAAGATCTAAGGAGAAAGGAAGGTTGTGGTTTATGGAGGCATTTATTTTTAACTACATCAGAATGTTTCCCTTTTTTTTAATCTAAACTACCTACTTAAAAATTATAGTTAAATCTTGCTGCCAAATTAAAAATGTAGAAAAAATTTAAAAAATAAGGCATAAGAAAGATGGAAAAGTAAGTTCTCATTTAAATATTTAAAAAATACATATTTTTAAAGTTTAGTTTAACATATTTTTTAGTTTTATGCCAAAACAACTTACTACCTAGAAAGAAAAATAGGGGAGATTTCCGTAGCGTTATCTGAGGCAGAATGATCGCCAAGTCTTGGCAACTTCCCGGCAATGGCCCGCAAAAAAAAAAATTAAAAAAACAGGAACCAACTCAAGAGGTACGACTCATATCCACCTCCAAGTAAACAATGGCAAGTTTTTGACACATGACGGTTTTTACCGGTTTTTATCGTCATGTCAAAAAACCCTTTGTCAAAAACCCATAGTTTTGGTAAAACTGTTTTTTTATTTGAGTTAATTGGCTTATTTACATTGCCTTTCCTTGCTTTACAAATTTTAGCGTCTCCTTTTAATTGTATTTGATAATTGTTTGTTTTACCACTTTACTCTCGGAGCATTTTAATTATTTTACTGCTGTTGCCATCAGACTCTGTAATGTTTACATAATGTTACTCTGTAATGTTACTTTTTTGTATTTTATGTACTTTTTTGTTTTCTTGATTTTAATAAACATTTACCCGTATGCCCTAAATTGGGGCAGGTCGGGGTAAATATTTCATAATTTAAAATTTATTCATTTTTGGGCAATAAAATTAGAAAAAAAATTGTTAAAAAATATTTAAGAACAGATTCTTGCATTTTCCCAACATGAATATATCAAAACATACTATTTGGAGTAAAATATTAGGATACTAAAAAAAAAATTCAACATTTCCAAGCATTATTTTGTTTGGCATATTACATTACTGAAGAATGTCAAGATTGATTACTTTCATTCTTAAAATCTTGCTATGAGAAACACATGTACACATAAAAAGAAAGCCTCATAAAATGAACTTTTCTTATCAATTTTGCTTTCAATATTTTACACAGAAATGAGAATTAGAAAAAATNTCTCACCCTGTTTTTGAGAAAGGGTGAGAAATTCTCACCCATTTTTTTTCTATGATGAAAACACTGGAATGTATATCCTTCTATAAGAATACATGTATATATAGTTGCAAAATCAATAGCAAATCATTTACAACATTCATTTATAAAGGCAATTATGTGAAAATAATATATTGTCCGCTATATGCCATAAATTAAAGAAAACAGTAGGTTTTTGACAGTTTTTACCACTGTCATGTCAAAAACCAGTTTCTGACGGCAAAAACCCAACCCTGAAACATCTAAATGTTTTTTCAAAAAAATTTGTAAGTTTAAAATAGCTTTGGCACCTTGGCAATTGTAGTTAGCGCGACAGATCACGCTATGGACATATCCCCAAAAAATAAATCAATATTTTATGTAATGCTAATTAAATAAAAAAAAGCTTTAAATCTCAATTTGCTTATTTAAAAGTTTGAATTCCTTACGTTTCTGAGTGAGATAGTATATTTAGTTTTATAAATTATTACTATTTCAAATATTTTGATTTCTATTATTTTCAACAGATATGCTAGTTTATTCAAGAATTGTGTAATGTCAAATAAATTACTTTCTTTGTTAAAGAATTAATTATTACTATAAAAAAATTTTGATAATGTACAAACCTTTTTTTCTAAAAATAAGTAGGAAAATATTTCTAAAAAGAGATTTCAAATCACAAATACGGTGTTATTATTCAAACTTCACGTAATATCAAATTTTTAAGCTAAAATTTTTTTGAAATATCATATATTGTGATCTGTAGCAGCTCGCCAACTTTGAAGCAGAGGAACATCACAAAAAAACTAACTAAACTATTAAAAAACAATACAGAAGGGGACCAACTTGAAGGATATAACTTGTATCCACACCACACCAAACCTTCAAGTGGTTTTTTTTTAAAAAACATGTGAGCAAGTTTAAAGTCCATTTGGTGCAAAACTAATTATAGTGGCCATGTCAGATAACGAAGGGATATTTCCGTATCAGGATCTGTCGCACCAACTACAATCGCCAAGATGCCAATTAGATAGATTTTAAACTTGCTAATTTTTCTTAAAAAACATATTAATTTTTGCCCGGGGGTGGCTACGAGTTATACCTTTTGAGTTGGTTTCTTTATGAGATTTTCTTCTTCAGTTTCTCGCAGACCACTGCCCAGAAGTTGCCAAGACTTGGGAATTACTCTTCCACAAATCACAACGCGGAAATCTCTCCGATAACGATATCGAAATTCCCCCGATATATAAATTTTTGTGAAGAGACATATTTTGAGATTCAGATTTCAGTAAAGTGTCCTTATACAGACCCTAATTCTTTTGTAATTTAACTCGTGGAAGCATTGTCATTTTAATCTTTTTACACCTTAATGATATAAAACACATTAATGTCAATATTACATATTTGAAATGCGAAATAACCTTAAAAACTCTCTTTTTAGGGGTTATTTCCGTATCGTGATTAGCGCCGGCTACAATCGCCAAGGTGACCAATAGATTTTAAACTTGCAACTTTTTTTTAAAAAAATATGTAGATGTTTGCCCGGGAGTGGTTACGAGTTATACCTTTCGAGTTGGTCCCTTTCTGTGATGTTTTTTTTAGTTTCTCGCGGGCAAACTGCCCGGAAGTTTCCAAGATTTGGCGATTATTCTGCCACAGATCACGATACAAAAATCTCCCCTTTTTTACGCTAATTAAAGTCTTGAAAACGAATAATAATCAGAAAATTGCTAGAGGATATTTCCGGGGATATGAATTACCATGCCAACTACAATCACCAAGGCGCCAAATTGGTTTTAAACTGGAAAGATTTAAAAACAGAAGGAAAAAAAACGTAGATGTTTGTCCGGGGGTGTCTACGAGTTATACCCTTCGAGTTGGTCCCTTTCTGTGATGTTTTGTTTAGTTTCTCGCCGGCCGCTGCCCGGAAGTTGCAAAGACTTGGCGATTATTCTACTACAGATCAGGATACGGAAATCACCCTAAGATCGCTTTAATGTTAGATTAAATTAAATTAATTGAACAAATTAAAATTATACAAATATACAAAAGACAAATAATTGGGAGTAGGAATTCTTAAAAACGAATAACATTAAATAATATTTACTTCATTTTTCAATTCGGCGATTTTTCCATCATCGACATCTTCTTCAGAAGAAGAGTGTTCCGAAGAATTAGAGAAAGTATCCTCCTCTTCTTTCATCTCAATATCTTCATCCATTGTAATAAATGCGACTTTCAAACAATAGAAAATAAAAACTCAGCTCGAGGAAAAAGAAAAATATTAATCGCTCTGTGTTTTCTGATACAATGCTTGTATGTAAACACTCGTCAATTATGTTATTAATAGACTTCTGGCTACTTATTGTCCCTACTTAAAGCGCCATCAGTGACAAATAACTTTAATAATTCCTTTTAAATGACAAAGTTAACAACTGAAACCAAATTTGATGAATACGATGGTATATTTTTATTAGTACGTTTATTTACTTGATGCGCGTCTTTTTAAGCCGCATATGCTTATCTCATGCGGGTCCCGACAGCAATTACCTTTAAACATTATTGAATCATTCAACTCTGCTTTTTGATCATCTTCCGAACTTGATTTTTGGGAGTCATTACATATTTTGAAAAATTCTAATAGCGTGAGATCTTTCGAATCCCCTCACGCCTGTTTCTTACCTCCCCACTGTTTTATTGCTTATTGGATTTCTGATTTGATTTGTTCATTTACGTCGCACTAGAACTGCACAATGGGCTATTGGTGACGGTCTGAGAAACATCCCTGAGGATGATCCGAAGACATGCCATCACAATTTTTGATCCTCTGCGGAGGGAATGGCACCCCCGCTTCGGTAGCCCGACGACCTGCACGCGAAGTCGAGCACTTTACGGTAGAACAGTTTAACGAGGACCAATACCGCACACCCTCGGTCCCTACGCAGGCTGACCCAAGTGGTCACCCACCCGCACACTGACCGCAGTCAGTGATGCTTGACATCGGTGATCTGCTGGAAACCGTGTCTTAGCGATCAGTCCACTGCGGGACCTATAGTATCCATAGAAACTATTTCATTAGTACTTTTTTTTTTTGCTTTAAGCTATAAAATGGCTTTACGAAAAACAAATCCTAAATTTGAAAGGTGGAAAAAAAATTTTTTTAAAAAAAGGAAAAAATATGTATAAGCAAATAAAGGTTAACGACATTTATTTATATAGTAGATGCATATGAAAAGTAAGCAAAGAAAATGTTTTTATTTTTAAAATAAAAATTTCATTATATATTATTATAAGAATCACTAAATTAATGTTTATTTGCCGATGAAAATTCATATGGAAGTTTGTAATACCCAACTTAAAATGTCATTATCTAATTTTTCTTAACTTACTAGGAATTTTTATTTAAAAAAAAAGAAGAAAAAAAGATGCAATAATTGTTCCTGAATCTTACTTTCAATTTATCAAATAAAATTTTAAAAAATTTCAGTGAATATTTTGGCTCCCAAATTTTGGCTGTATTTCTTTTCCACCGGTGGCAACGTTTGCTTTGACGGCGAATCGACCAATGATTGCCTCTAAAAATGTCACATGCCAAATCTAGCTGAGGTGGCTCAACATATAGCGCTTTTAAAAACGGAAACTGAAATAACCAGAGAGAGCATAAGCTAGGCAGAAGTGAGTAGTCTTTGTCGATAGATCTCTATTTTAGTATTTTGTCGAAAGCGCTTTTTTTCACGAATTTATATATTACGAATTTATTTGACGATTTTTGATTTATATCACGAATTTATTTGTTTTACTAGAATTTATTTGTTTATGCAGGTTTTTCCATTGCAATTCACTTATTTCAATTTTTAATAGACTTAATTATAGCCAAAATTTTAACCTTTTTAAAGAGATATCAGTTTTAGAAATTTTATCTTAAGATTTTATACTATAGCACATTTCTAATAGGTTTAGCGAATTACATGTCATTTATTTGAATTCAAATTTATTTTAATGACTTAGTATTTACTAAAAAGATGTAATTTTTTAAAAAAAGGAAGTTTTTATATGGATTTGAATTATTGTTTTGAATTCTTAGAATTTTGTGCATTTGCAATGTACCGAAGTTAGTAGCGAGTGAAGCGAGCTTGGTTTGCGAAGCAATTTTCGAGAGTTGGCGAGCGTTAGCGAGCAGAGGGCGCAGCCCACTTGTTATTTAAATAACAATAACGTTCATATTTAATACTTGAGAAAGAAATGAAATCCTATCCATAAATTAAATTAATTCTATTAAAAAAATTTCTGCTCTTTTTCTTTTATTTACAACTTTTCAAGAGTATTAAAACCCTTACAGGCATTGCGAATTCAGATCAAATGCCATATGAACGGCGGGTACATAGACGATTCCAAAAAAAGTTCAGGATAAGACTTTAAGTGCAGTTCAGAAGCCCTCATTAATTCTAAGAGTAGATTTCAATTTTTCAAATTCACGTTTGGTGTTTGTTAAATTAAAAATTTTCACTTCTATTATTATTTGCTCCCGTTGTAGAATGACTATAGCTACAAATTATTAATTTACAGTAAGCAAAAAAGAAGTAATTAAACTAACCAACTTGAATAACTTTTGATCGGATCTTCCCGTTCTAGGACTCAATCTTAATTTTTTAAGGGTGAGATCCAAACATGATAATTAATTAACGCAGATGATATTTTAAGTTACGAAATCAGACACAAAAACTTACTTTCTGTGAAAAAACATATCGTTTCTTCGACGGATTCGGATTTTTGTACTGCGTAATATATGGAGTAGCAGCAATCTGGTAAATATGGTGTGTGCATAACTTGGTCAGGAGAGAGGACCAAAGTTTCGACCCCTTAACGTTAATTTTATTTTTTGCATATTTCGCCATATCTCGCGAACTTTTTACGCGCGAATTGAAAGTTTTTTTACACATAATAATAAAATTCGCTTAAGGATAATTCAATGCAATATATATGTGTGTGTGTGTGTGGAGCTGTTGTTATAATATTATAGTGCAATAGCTGCGAACATTACATCATCATCCAACATCACGTAATACTTTAAGATAGTTGCATCATCCTTTTTGTTATTGAGAGGCGCCAGCCAATCCCGATGGGGAACTCCCGAATTTATAATTAAGTCTTGACTTTATACCATAGAACAGTGTTTCCCAAAGTGTGGTACGCGTACCCCCAGGGGTACGGGAACAGTTTATCGGGGGTACGTGTTCTTATGGGAAATATCTTGCAACAAACGAAAATTACAAAAAAATATATTCAGAAACAAAGGTAGCCTTGAAAATTTACGATTAGGTATTTTTCTATTGGCTATTTTTTGCTGAGGTAACAGTTAATAATTAATGGTGTCAACAGCCAGTTGATATTTTTAACTTTTGTGCAATTTTTTATAGTAAAAAATACATTAATTTTTTTATTAGTTGTACACAGCGTTACGAAAAATTTAGAAAGGGTGCACAAAAGTCATAAGTTTGGGAAACACTGCCATAGAACAATCTAATTCAGTGATTCTCAACCACTGTGCCGCGGCACTTTTGTGTGCCGCCAAATTCTTAAAATGTGCCGCCAAATATTAGAAACGAGGCAATAAAAATTATAACTTTTTTTATTACGAGTTAAGTTTAAATTAAAGAAAAGTGTTTATATATATATAATATTATATATATAGGGTTATTCATAATTCCCCCCGGGCAGGAACTGGACTATCGCATTGATGTATGCCGTGTGACCAAGAGTTCACACATGGAACACCTGTAATGTATGTAAGTAAAACTTGCATAGTTTCGAAATAATTTCATATGTTTCTTTTTTTTCATATTCGTCTTCTTTTTTTTACTATAACGCTTCGAANCATAGTTTTGCGTGTCCTTTTCATCTTGATGTGATCCCGATAAGCTGTTCCGGGATTGTCCGGAGTCTTGTCCACTCCCCCTCCTTTGCAGGAGTGGGGACGTGAACTGTTAGCAATACCAGCCTACATTTAAATAAACCTGTTTAGAACGTATGATGGTTTAAGACTGCAATTATTTCAAGCTAAAGACAACACTGATAACAGGGTTGTAGCCCTGTTATTACATATATATTTACAATCAAACATACGACTTTTTTAAAATTCGATTTCTCAGGAACTATTCCGATTTTGCTCTAATTTTCTAATTTGACACGTAAAATTACATTATTTTAAAGATGTAAAAAAATTGTTTACCTTAAAGTAAAAAAATTTCGATTATTATTAAATAAAATAATAACTAAACAAATAATAAATATTTACTAAAAGTTATTTTTTTCATTGAATTATCTTTGGATAAACAACATTTATAATTGTGTGCAAAAATCTTTCGTTTCGCTTTTAAAAAGTTCCCGAGTTATAGCAAAATACGCAAAAAGTAATTATGGGGTCTAAACTTTTGATCGCTCTCCTGACACAACTATAGGGACCAAATTTCAAGAATTACCGGTACCCCCCCTATTTTGTGGATTAGAAATCCGAATCCGTCAAAAAAATGTTTGTTTTTTTTATTCAGAGAAAGTACGTTTTTGTGTCGAATTTCGGAACTTAAAAAATATCGTTTGCGTTAGTTAATTATCATTCATCATCATATCTGGCTTGACAGCCCAGGGTGGGCCAGTGCCTTCCTTAGAATTCGAATCCAAAGGAAGAACTTTTGACACTTTTGTCTACTTTTGACACTTGTTCGCCAGTTTTTCTCCTTTAGAGTAAGGAAATCAGTCTCAACTAAATCCAGCCATCTCAGCCTGGGTCTACCTCTTTTCCTGTTAGGGGTTTGTGTAATAGGATTTTCTTTAAATTTGAGTCATCATTCCTTCTGAAAATGTGAGCTGCCCAGTTCATTCAATTTATATTTATGAATTTCACAATATCTAGCTCTCTGTAGATTTTATACAGTTCAGTATTATATCGTCTTCTCCAGGAATTATTTATTTTTATCCCACCAAGGATGGCCCTCAAAACTTTTCTCTCAAAAACGGCAATTTTATTTTCACCAGCTTGAGTTAGGTTCCAGGTCTTAGAGCCATAGGTAAGTATGCTTAACGCTATACTTAATTATCATTAAGATTCAGTAATAAAACGTGAAGATTAGATCAAAAGTAATTCATGGTAGTTTTATCTTTTCTTAATGTACAGAGCAAATAAAAAATTTAAGACAATAAAAAAATATTAATAATTTTTGATCTAATGATCAGATTTTCAAATTCCAGTAGTCAATCTTAACGGCTCGAGGGAGTGACCTCAAATATGCTAATTAATTAATATGCGCACGATATTTTAAGTTACGAAATCAGACACAAAAATGCACTTTCCCTAACTAAGCATACCTTTTTTCAACAAATTCAGATTTCTGTCTCCCAAAATAACGGGGGTAACCACAATCTAGAAAATATGGTCCCCATAGTTTGGTTAGGAGAGAGATGCAAAGTTTGAACCCCCTAATGTTAATTTTATTTTTCGCTTATTTCGCCATATCTCGAGAACTTCTTAAACGAATTGAAAAAATCTCTGCCCAACACAATTATAAAAACCGTTTATCCAAATATAAATCCATGACAAAAATAAATTTTGGTAAATATTTACTATTTCTTATTATTTTATTTAGAAATAGTTGAAAACATTTTGAATTGTAAGGTATTTTCTTTGCATCATTTTAAAGTATGCAATTTTACATGGCAAAATAAAAAATTTGGGGGTCAAATCGGACAAGTAGTTCCATCCTAAGAAATTGAATTTTTTAAATTCGATTTTTTTGAAATTTGATTTCTCAGAAGCTATTCAACCGATTTCGCTCTAATTCTGCATTTCGCCATGTAAAATTACATTCTTTATAATTATGCAAAAAATGGTATACCTTAGATTTCAAAATTTTTTCGGCTATTATTTAATAAATTAATAAAAATAATAAATATTTACAGTAAGTTATTTTTTGCATACAATTATCTTTAGTTAAACGAATTTTATAAGTGTGTTCGAAATTTCTTTAATTCGCTTAAAAATTTCTCGAAATATCGCGAAATATCCAAAAAGTAAAATTTACATTAAGGGGTCCAAAATTTGGAGCGCTCTACTGACAAACTATGGGGTCCAGATTTTGAGTGCCGGAAATCCGAATGCGTCGGAAGGTCACGAGTTCGATCTCTTCGGGCTAAAGACTCCTCGTGTAGTAAATTGCTGACTGGTGCATGTTAAATCTGTTGGGTCACAAAGTCCTCCATGTTCCCATAACAAATTTTACCTCTGGGTGTGCTAAATGTGAAATTGATCGTGCCCTGCTTTAGATCAAAATTACGATCTGTAGGAATGGATGCACGAATGAGTTCATCCTATAAACGGGGTGTGACGAGTGTGTGTGTGTGTGTGACAGAAGTCATATTCTTGGCCTTGTTGAAAAACAAGAAACGCACCCCCTGCCTTTAATTAGATTGGTTTCACCAAACAGACTTGCTGTTATTGGCAACTAGCATTATAAACAAGAACAACATAAAAACATGTTAAATCGCTAGCTCAAATTTTAATTGGAGATGAATGACAATAAAAATTCAATCGGTTCCTGATCACTTAATGCAGAATTCATTACCAAATTGAATTTATTGTCACTCCGAATTGTAACCTTTCTTGGTTAGTTTAAATTTGTTTAAAGGGAAATGTCTTACATATAAGAACATTTATAAAATTGTGAACTTATGCAATAATTTAAATATACAGTTCCAATAAACTTTACAGCTTATTGGAACTGTTTATTTAAATCAATAATAAATATAACTACCGAACTTTTATGTTTTTACTATAAATCGTATTAAATTGAAATATTTTCTAATTTTAATAAAACTGTTAAATACTATAATATTCATCTATCTGTAATGCAACTCATTTCAATCTGCAGTGAATTAAACTTAAGTTATATAAATGCCGGCTGTATTTGTTTTTTTATTCATTGAAGTTTAAAAGTAAACTCATTCATTTTGCGTTTAATAACACGCTAGTTTCTTGCTTAAAAGATAAATTTGCTCTTATATTGTTATTAATGTTTCATTTAGGCTAATTGATAAAAATTTAAATAAAGGATTTTTTAAATTTTCGTAAGTGCAACCCTTTATAAACAGAGCCTTTTCTATAATTTTACAATCTTTCTACAGTAATTTCTTTTCAATATTTATATATATGTATCGATATTTATTTCTTCTTTAATAAAAAATATATACACAATATTTATAAACATTTTGCTATTTGATATTATTTTCAATGAAAATAATATTTGCTTGAGGAATGCAATAGATCTTGTCGGATACTCATTAACATATGAATTATTTTTCATAGGAAAAAAAGTCTTTCTACATAATTGAAAACCCAACAAATTGAAAGCATGAAAATTGTAACAAATTTTAGAGGGGGGATGGCAATTCCATCACTATAAAACATTTTTGTTTAGGTTTATCAAACAAAAAAGAAACATAATTTGTCGAAATTTAAAAATGCTTTATAAAAAAGCAAAAGCAAAAAAATGTTTGTAAAAAAAATTTAAAAATATAATTTTTTGCTGATAATTTTTTTTTTTNTATTTGATATTATTTTCAAAGAAAATAATATTTGCTTGAGGAATGCAATAGATCTTGTCGGATACTCATTAACATATGAATTACTTTTCATAGGAAAAAAAGTCTTTCTACATAATTTGCTTAACCCAAAAAATTGAAAGCATGAAAATTGTAACAAATTTTAGAGGAGGGGGATGGCAATTCCATCACTATAAAACATTTTTGTTTAGGTTTATCAAACAAAAAAGAAACATAATTTTTCGAAATTTAGAAATGTTTTCAATAGCAAAATAATGTTTGCATAAAAATTGAAAAAAATAATTTTTTGTTGATATTTGATTTTTTTCTCTTTTTTTTTGAGAAAGAAAAAGAGAAAAAAAGAAACGAAAGTATAGTATAGGCAGTATATAGTGCTGCCATCTACTGATTTCAAACTAATATTTTGAAACAAATTTAACTTGAAAACATTACACCTTAAAACAATAATCACTACTAGTATAATTTTTTTAAACAAATTTAAAAGAAATTTCACACTGTACTGGAAATGTTGTACTATGATTTCAAAAGTTCTTCTTTAAATAGCTTTTCAAATCTTGCACAACTGAATCGAATATCACTTCACGTTTTTTAGTACCATCCAAATAGTAAACATCAGGGCAATGCTTTTTCACATCTTCTAAATTCGTGAAGTACATAGGCCAAACACATAGTTCAAAATATCCAGGAATATCCGGGGGGTCGTACACACGCGTCACTCTTCGCTTCAAACATTCATCTTTATTTAAAGTCAAAAAATATTTTTTATTAAAAATGCCTCGTAGTTTAGGGTGATTAAATATTATGTGACCTTCGACAATGAGTAAAGAATGTGCAGACGGGAGTGGCGAAGCTAATATTTCCTCTAACTGTTCTATCATGGGTTCCCAGTTTACAGATTCTAAACGTTCCCAATTTTTGTGATTGAGTTCTGGAATAACGACATGTTCTGGACTATCATCACTTCGAAAAAATGTATCCTGATTCACAACTACACTTCCAGGGAAAAAAGACAACAATGAATTAGCAAGAGTTGATTTACCGCCATTTGTGCATCCGGATATTCCGACACAAATCCATCTGTTTTCCATATTGATCTGGATGTTGATTTAACAGAAAGATAACTTCCCAGCAAAAGTTAAATGAAGAGCATTTAAATTCTTTTCAAGATAACTAAGTTATCTTCTAAGAAGTAAGGGAATGTAAGCAAATCTATTTACTTACAAGCGCTGTTGAAGGACATATATAAATTATTCTCATATCTATTCCGTTTCTTCAAATTTTGCTTCCTGAGATTCAATATTTTGTGAGATAATCACGTAAAAACAGTTGTAAATTATTATATTTATATATATTTTAAATCCAAAATTTTAAAAATATATTTTGTTTTTATAATTTTAAAAACCAATATTCAATGTGCCGAAATAGCTCAGTTGGGAGAGCGTTAGACTGAAGATCTAAAGGTCCCTGGTTCGATCCCGGGTTTCGGCATTAGGAGATATTTTTTTACCATGCTAGTATTATAAGTTTTTAGATTAAACTAATAAATAGAATTCGTTCCGAATACTTTTTTATTAATTTTATCAGACGAAATTTTTATGGATTCAAATTTTAAGTCGTTAAAAGTTCCGGGCAATCCTGCATTTTTTTAGAGATAAAAAGAAAATAGAAAATTTTAAAAGGTAATAGACAAGCAAAATCGGTCTTGCCACAAATTTTTCATGAATTTAGAAATTTAAAGCTGTGTATTCTTAATGATATTAATAGTTTAATATTTTATTAATTTAAACACTTGAAATTGTTTTTAGATGAAAAATAAAATAATATTGTGTAATAGACTTTTTTTTCATAGGATACAGTTTAAAAATTACTTATGCATATTTTTAGCAAATTTAAACTGCCCTGGTCAGCAAAATTAAGCTAATCACAAACCCCTCCCATGCTTACGTAAGAAACTTTTGACTTCCTGGCTTCTGCCTCGACTTTTACTGCAGTAATTTAATTTAAATATTAAATTCAAGTGAAAAATATAACTTTGCATGAAAAAATTTACATTTTCTAATTAAACATAGTTTTATAAAATGCTAAGTAGAATATTCTTGAGGAATCTTTTGAGTTCAAAACTTTTGACTTCTAAAACTCAACGAAGAACTTTTTTCTTTTCACAAATTAAACTTTGGTTCCAAAATTTGAAATTTCTATCCACGAGTAATTTTTTTCGTTTCATTTTTAAATTTGCTTATTAAATGAAGTTTTAAAATAAGAGGATTTTAATATCTTACATAAGCATTTTCTATCCCCCCCCCGTCCTCCTTCATCAGCAAAAAAAAAAAAACTAATCATACACTCCCTTTTTGCTTACGTAATCTAAATGAAATACCACTATTCTTACATTTCGTTGTTTTTTGCTAATAATATCTACCATTGTTAAATTACAATATACTACACTGTATTAGTATAAAGTCGTAAATAAGAAATATAAATATGACCATCAATAGAAACTTCGAAGTTTAAAAAGAAAACACGCGGCAAGAAACGTAAAAAAATAAATGAATACATAGTATCAGGAGCCTGTAATAATATGTTTTAACAATTTTAAAAATTAATCAAGTGTAAAATAAAATAATTAAACAATTGAAAAAAATTAAAAACAATAAATTCGTATTAAATACATTTAATGGAACGGTCATCATAGTGAAAAAGATAATGGCTCAAATGCTGTTTGCAAAATTCATTATTCTCTTTTCTTAGGCTAACACCGATTGATAAACGTACAAGGGAAAAAAAAAAACAAATTTATTTTGAATGAATAGGTATTCATGACAATTTCTTTTACGTTTAACAGTAAGGAATAGTGGAGAGTCTTTAAAAATAGTAAAAGCTTTAAGTACTCATAACTGCTTATAAGCCATAGATGACCTTTTAGAAGTACAGTGAAACCTACTAAAGCTTTTTCTTTCTTTTTTCTATTGTATATGTGAAAGGTGATTTTGCTTTTATCACAGCTATCAACAGTTCTGCATTTTGAAATTTTTTATTTTTACAATTCAGGTTATTGCAAAATTTATACTCGATTGATTAATTTTTGTTTTACCTGTTAGGTGATTCAATTTGATAAGAGAGAAAAATAAACTCGTCCGTAAAGTTAATACTATTATGACATTTTACATAATGGTTAAAGAAAATCAGATGACTAAAATAAATAACTAATAAAGTTTATGTTAGTAAGGAAGGGATTTTTACAAAGGAAAATGGCGGAAAAAAAATTGTTATCTGGAATCACAATTTTTGCGAAAAATAAAGAAATAAATATAAACGGATAAAAAAGATCGTTGTTAACTTTTGTTAAGAAGACTTTATATTTTTTAATAAATTTAAAAAGAGTTTAAATTTATATTCCGGAAACCTCCGGCCTTGTTCTGTTTTTAGAAGATTTCGACGCGTAGGCTGCTTCTGGGGCTGAGAAAATTGCATAGCCCCTGTCGTGGTTTTTCGCGCGGAGTGGGTCGTGACGTCACTATGTAGAGGTACTGCTCTGCAGGAATGTGAAGACTTGCCAAACTATACGTGTGTTTATTTATTTCGTAGTATTCTGTTAATAATTTTATAAGAAACTGTATTTTTCATTTGAAATTGTTTTAATAAAAACCACGCAGAAATAAAATCATACAATTATTACTTTTCGGTGAAACACGCTTGTATCCATGGGCGTCATTGTCGGGTGGGGGGAACGGTACTTATATGTCCCCCTCAATGATTCGAAATCTCTTGAAGTTCACCTCAATGTTTCAGACAAATAAACTAAATTATCACGAACCATTATTGATTTAAATTCGTCAAAGTTAAAAACAAGAAAGATATAAAAATAATGCAGATATAAGAAAACATTCAAGAACTAGGGTGAATGTGTATTTAAATTTCTTCCACCCTCAGAAAATTGGACTCCTGTAACGTCAATGTTTGTATGCATCGTAGATATTTAATTTCCGCTCTTTTATTATTTGCTAACCATGCATTTACGAAAGAAATAAGTGTATTTCACTTTTAAATTTTACTGAGCATTCGTAAAATTTACGTGAAACTAAAATGTCGAATTATAGCAAAAATGATTACCCAAAAAAATTTAAAATTTTACGTAAATAAATTCGCTTTATTTACGAATATTTTACCAACCACTTTTTACTAGGTAAAAATGAGTATTTTATTTTTACATATTTACGTCAACAATACATCCAAATGTACGTAAATTGAAACGTCGCATTACAACAAAAAATAGTTATTCAAAAAACAAATATTTACGTAACATTTTGGGTAAACAAATTATTTTATTTTAGGAATATTTTACCAACCACTCTTTACTAGGTAAGAATGAACTCGTTATTTTTACATATAATTTACGTCAAAATGTAGACAAGTGTACAAATGTAAAATTATAGAAAAAAATGGCAATCCAAAAGAAGAAAAAAAATAAAAAATTTGCGTGAATAAATTCGAACCGAAATTTAAATAGTAAATTTACTTTGTCAATAATTAAATACACAGAATCATTTTTACTAAATCGTAAATATTCTTCCGTCAATCTTTTCGTAAAAGAAAAAAAAAATAAGACAGCAATCTTACAAAAGAGTAGTTGGTAAAATCCATTACGTAAATAATTATGTAAAATATACCAAAGCTTTTTTACCTCTCAAAGGTAATATCATTACGTCAATATTAGGTAAAATTATGTATAAAACGTATTGATTTTACCAATTTCCCAAAATTTAATTTACGTATCACGCTAAAAGAGAATTTTAAAATTTTAGAGCGTTCATGAAGAGCAGATATTATCTTTAATTTTAACGATCATTGTCATGAAAGAAATTTTAATTATTGTTTTAATTAGTAGCGAAGGGGGTTCCTGAGGCGATTCGCTACTTCGGGTATTTCCCAAAGGCAGCTAAGCAGCGCCTGATTTAGAAATGTGAGGGTTCTATGCACAGAACTATCAGGCCCATAACTTTTAAAAAATGTACTTTTTTTGTGTGTATGAAGTGCCCTTAAATTATTTATAACATGAGTAAATGATATAATAGTAAATTTGAGCTTTTATTTTTTACAATTTTTGTTTAACTCATAATTCTAATGGGTAATTCTCAAGGAAAAAGTTTAAAAAAAAAAATTATAACAATAATGGGCTCCTAGAAATTAGGCCTAGGCCTCCCAGGCCTTATAATAAATCAGGCACAGGCTCAGTTACTAATACACTACTTTCACATTACTTTCCCCATTCCGTTTCTAATCTTCAAAAAAAAAAAATTTAAAAAATAAAGGATGTCAACATTGTTATGGTCAATTTCTTTTTTCAAATATTTTTGTTTAAAAAAAATTTATTTATTTACTTATCATATGTAATCAGGGAACGCCTAGATCATTCATTCTCATTCAATTTACAAAACAATTTTAGAGCTTATGCATCCTTTTGTAACTTGCGTGACACAGCTGACCCATTTTTAAGTTTACAACTATTAATGTTTAACTCCGTAGCTTTGGAATTTTTATCCCAACCCAGAAGACAGGAGAACTCTTGCACAAAACATTGAGACATATTAGCCTTCATGAAAGATATAGAACTAACTCGTACTTTTGTTTAATGGAGAAAAACCTCTTTCGGCTAGCCCGACAGCAAGGGGATTCTAACTTATGATCTATCCATCAAGGAAGATATTTTACGCCAAAACTGTTGTCGGAGCAGAATATGTAGCTGGATCAACCTGGGTCATCTTATTGATAGGCGAGCGATCTATAACCTTTAGCCACCGCGTCTCCCGATTGTAAATCATTGATGTAATTTCCTTTACACGTTACAATAAAAGCTAAAAAAGGTACTTATCGTTATGGGTCAGAAATTCTTAAATTTTATAAGGACTGGGAAGCCAAGATAGCCAACATATAGGAATAACGCTAGATTCAGGTTAACGCAGGTCACCTAACAATTTTCACATAGGTGTATCAAACACTGCATTATCGCGGTTTTTGATGATAACAATACATATTTAATTCGGAAATATCGTGGTAATATTTAACAACTACAATTCTCGAATAGGACGATATCGTGATCATAATCGAAAATATAACATCGCAAATATTAAACTATAGTTATTGAATACGATATTATTGTGAGTCTTAATATAATATTTATTTGGGAAACAAAAATATAGATTTTTGTAAAAACAATTAAAAATTAGTTGAATCGAAAAACTTTTGCGATATATTTTTAAACATCGATATTTTTTGACAATGCATCGCGATACTTAAATTCTTGACTTATCGAATGGAGAAATGATGTTCCAGCCGCCCACAACTCAGAAAAGAAATTACGGATTACGTATTTTTCCGATTACGTATTTTTCCGATATTTATTGTTTTAATTTATTAGTTTTAGTGATCTTCTTAAATATTACATTGACGTTTTCCTAAATGAGAAGTAGAAATTTATCGAAACTGAATTCATTTTTTTTTGGAAAATTGCTATTTAACAAAATAATTTTGGTTAATGTAAAAATTCGTAATATCGGTAAAATGAATTTTCGTTGTTGCGTTGGACCCCTTGAATTCGCTAAAACAGGATTAGACTGTATTTCATTCACAACCATTCATAATAGCACAATTTATAGCCTTGTGTTTTGATTAGAATTTATAGAGAATTCTCAGTTCTTTTTTTGGGGGGGGGCGAGGTTGAACGTCAAAGCAATATGAGGAACACTTGATCATTGCATTGTTTAATAATGATCAACCTCAAACTATAAATACGCTATTTTTTATTTAAAAAACAAATAGAATATTAAAAACAAATAAAAGTAAAATAAAAAAATGAAATTCTGATAGCGAAAGAAAGATCTAAAATAAAAAAGAGCGAAAATAATTGTATTTAATTCCAAGGGATTTCCACAGTTATAATAACGTTATATCATGCTACGTTTATTTTATTTTCCTCTCGTCTAGTTTTCTGTAACAATGAATAACATTACAATTTCATTAAAAAAAATGGGAGTGCCATGTGCGGCTGAAAAAAAAATAGTAATAAATTCCCAAACATTCATGCGTGATAAAAACGTAAACATTGTATTCACCTCGCAAGGAACGTACAGGTAGTGCGGGTCGTCGTGACCAATCAGAAGCAGGAACGAGCAATTCAAAACGGATTTAAACCGCGCTGGAAGGTCACGTGGTCATAGGGCGACGTCCTTTTTGCGAATGGACAGGATCGAAGGATAGAATAAACGAAACCTAAATAGATCAAGTTTCGAATTTGTAAGGGAAGGATGATTGTTTAATGTTTTTTCATTTTTGGTTTTTGAATTTACTTGGCTTTGATTGGACGGGGACAGAGAAGGATGGGATGGGAAGAAATCATGATATATCATATCATATAAGTCATGACAATTTCAAATGAATTTAGAAGATCATTTACTAAGAAGTCGCGAAACAAAATAAAGTTAGCATGCATTACAAAGAATAACCAGAAATGTTGAGAAAATAATAACTGTTTGTAGGGAACCAAGTTCGCCAACACGTAAGAACTATGCCAGATCCCAGTTTAGACAAATTTATCAGTCACCCATACTTCAACATACGTGTATTAAATACAACAATATCGCGATCATTAACAATGCATATTTTTAGCGACACTATCGCAATAGTTTTTGATGACCATCACTATCGAATATGATAATACTGAGATTATTATCAATAACATAATGCATTAAGAAGACAATATCGCGAACTATTAAACGATAATTATTGAATACGATATTATTGTGAGTAATAATATAAGTTATTTAATTTGAAAAACATTACGATTTGTTGTTAAATACCGATATTTTTCGATAGAATATTGCGATATTAAAATTTTTATTTATCGGTTATAAGAATCAATGTTCGTGTTGGTAACAACTTCGAAAAGCAAGACAAATTTAAAATTTTTTTCAAATCTGTATTATTTTTTACACTTAAAATTGTATAACAAATAGCTTTTAGAAAATTTAAAACCATAAAAAATTATACATATTAATCAAATTTAAACTTATCAAAATAATATTCTTCCAAAAATTGTAAAAAAAAAAAAAATATTTCAATGACACGTAATTGAGAAAGAGAGGAAAGAACCAGAACATGTAATTTGATTCGGTAAATTTAGAATTTCATTTGGTTAAATAGGGAAAATGTTTTAGAGGGTGCAAAATACACTGATTTGAACAAAGTATAACTAAAATAAATAGAAAAGAAGACAATTTTTTGTGTGAGTATTAACTCAATGACTATCTTTTTGTTCCCACTTGTCCCGCCAAAACACATGACCTAATTCTAGTCGTAGCATGCATGTGTGGCATTATTCCAAACTCGGGCACTTGTAGAATTCGAAAACAGGTCATAGTAAAAAAGGAAAGAAAAAAAAAATTCTATGGGAATTGTGATTCGTTAAGTCTAGTTCCCGCCTTTTTCTTGAACGAAAAATCCCGGAGGCTTATTTAAATGTTTTATTTTTAGAACAGATATATACGTTTGTGGAATACTTAATGAACAACATTGTTTGTAACGATTAAGTGTTCCGTGAACAGGAAATATAAAATATTTACCATTATTATACGCATTCTAATAACAATATGATGTCATTATCGGTCTCTCGAATAATCTCAGATCTGGTTTCCTCTGTGTAATGCAGAGCTGTCGTAACTACAAGGGTGGGGCCAGCTAAATTTTTGGTCAGGACCACGCGCCTCTCATGTTCGTAAATAAAGCATTTTTAATAATAAATTTATTTTGCAAAAAAAAAATTTATTTTTACTAAAAAAATTATTATTACCGTGTTTTCTTATTTTGTAGATAAAAAAAGGAAATATGACAAGCGACTAGGGACAGGACGATTCCATAATACAAACGGACTTAAAAAATTTCGAAAGGGGAAAATGAGCTCGATATCGGGAAAGCGTAGCTGGTGAGAGCTTTAGCTTAGCAAAATATCGCCTTATTTTAGCGCCAACATTGGAAGTCAAAATTTGACGGGATTTTCTAAAACAAAAAAAAACTTAACTAGGGTCATCAAAAAAAAAAAAAAAATTGATTATTAGGCTTTACAGAGAAGACAGTCAGAATTGATTTTTTTTTTACGTACCTCAGTACTGTTAACAATTATCGGTTGCTGTTCCAGCAATTCTGCACATGTTGGAGGAACGTGAGGGGGGGATCGTGAAAAGAATTCCGTGTATAAACCNATTGCGTTTATAGAAATAAAAATAAATAGTGTTCTGAAAGAAAGAATGTTTGTACTTTGTACACTGTACAAATATACAAACACTTTGTACACTGATGTTTGTACTTTGTACACTGCAAATATTTGGAGATAATATATGTAACCACACAGCGTAGATGCCATAAGGAAGTGCTGACAGACACAGGTTGAGCCAGCCCAGTGGAAAAGACGTGTCATTTCTATTATGAACATATTATTACAGTTTGATTAGTGTTCCTTTTCATTTACGAATTAACATTTATTATATTTCATCGGCACCAAATTTAAAATATATTTTCCAGAAATAAATTATAATAAAAATAAAAATTATCCAACAATTTTTCTTGTTTTGCTGACCATTTGGCGCCCCTTTGCGTGCAGCGCCCGGGGCATGATGTCCCCCCTTGCTCCCCCCTCGCTACGCCACTGGGCGTGATGCTATTACTCGTGGTCAACTCTTGTTAGTCAGAATTAACTACAATCAGGCGATTTTTTCTAGTCTTATACCTTTCGAGGAACCTTAAAATTTCTCTTTCTACACCACAGTCTCTCTAATAAAACTGCACACTATCGATGCAGGTAACAAATATAGTAATACATACACTGAGACTAGAATATCCACTTTTTTGTCATATTCGATACACCTATGTGTATTATCGCGGTAGCTGATGATTTGGCGTGATTCTACTTGTCGGCTAACTTGGCTTCATAGTACTAATAACCGATAAGCACTGATTTTTTTTTTTTAAGTTTATGTNATTATATATATTAGATCAGAAACACATCATTAAAAGGCAGAATGCTTTGGAGTTTTCAAAACGTAAACAAAACAAAGCAAACGTTGCCACCGGCGGAAAAGAAATACACACAAAATTTGGGAGCCACGTAAGAGAATTATATATAATAGATAGTTGGCAATGAAATGTTATTTTGTTAATGTTATATAAAATGCTATGTTAAAATATTCGAATTTAAAAGCTTCGCGTTTGAAATGTCGTTTAGACGTATAAGAAGAATGGGCATATTTATTTTAAACTTATGTTAACTTGCTTAATAGCAAGCTTTACTTTTGCACCTAAACTATGAATTTAGCGAGCTTTAAGGATATTTAATTTTTTCTCGTGGTTCCATCTGCCTTTATATTTTTATTATTATTATTTTTTTATACTTATTTTGTGAAAATGCTGATACCATGGCAGCGCACGTTTTCTTTTAATGCTTTTTATTTGAATTTGCGTATTTTCGATATTGTGTCTGTACCGCATTAAGCAGGTAAGAGGTGATAGTTCAAAAACCACCCCAGGAAAATTTGCAAAATGCTGAAATAAACACCCTCTAAATCGCTGCTCCCGTTCCCGATAAATTTATCCTTTTTTTTTGTTTTGTTTTTTTTGCTAAAAACTTGTATATTTGTTACCGTGAACGACCGAAATCAAGAGAATGTCGGCTTTCACCGATGAATGTCAACAATCATATAATCGCTTTAGTGAATGTCTAAAATATTTGTTACATCCGATTTGACATTAATTTATTCGTTGATATTATTATATTTATTCGATGTTTTAATATCTGCTGAGGATAGATAGGGAGAAACATCAGTGTTCGGAGAAACGGGCAGTGGCACTTGACTTTAAAAAAAAAATTGATGTAAGGCATACCGGGCAAATGTATTCCGTGCAGTGCCATAACTAGACCTAATATATATTTCGGACATTTACCAAAGCAACTATGTGATTGTCAACATTCACCCCGGTGGAAGTCAACGACCACCCACTTCGTTCATTTCACATTAACATTTAAACCAAAATTATATAAATAATTAGAAAATAAGATTTATGAAAGCATCTTGAAATGAATATGTACGCTGAGGCCATTTTCCCATGTCGTCAGACTAACGGTGGGAGGTTTTCGCTGTTTTTCCCTTCCTGCAACGCAAATGCAGATTAGTTCCATCAAAAAGTACTCCACGAAGGCAATTTCTCTCGATGCTTGATCCATGATTATTCCAGGAGATTCCCTTGTCTTCTGGCTTGGGTTCAAAATTACAAAGTTACGAACTTGAACATAAGTAGTCGTAAACCCAAAAGATTGGGTCAGCTGCTCAACGACGGTTATAAAATAAAAATAGAATTGTGCTCTCGACGAATTGTGTTTGCGACGAATAATGCCCAGTGCGAATTGTTGCCGTGACGAATTGTGTGCGTGACTCCGAAAATATATCTGGTAACAGGCATGAAATTAATTACGACGATTTCTTTTAAAAATTTAAATCTATATACAATTAACAGTATTAAAGGTACACTTGAAGAATAATGAGAATTATGGAAACAGGCATAACAAATTTCATCTTGATAAAGATATCAACTAAAATAATTTTGAAAAAAAGAGGAAAAAAAGAGCCGTATGAAAAACTTTTACGTACGAGGGTTGCTATTTATATTTCTGGCCTTGGCAACAGTAAGTGTTGCTAGGCGACCGCAGGCGATTTTAATCGATTTAAGTTTGATATTTTTAAACATAAATTCAGCAGACGATTTACCATTATAGCTTCATTTGTGTTGTTGACAGTAAATTGAAAAGTTCTTCTCTTTCAAAAAATGGAATTGAATCGTGAACATTTTCGTGCCATTATTTTTCATAACTTTCGACGTGGATTGTCAAGACAAGAGTGCTTCGATGAACTTAATTCTTTAT
>NC_092208.1:88887439-88983774 GCF_043381705.1 Parasteatoda tepidariorum
TTCATTATAATACATAGCTTTGAATGCATAGCAACCATTTTGAAACAAATACATGATTGAAATTTAAAGACTAGATGAAATAGAGAATTTAAAGAATAGTTAAACTATTAAAGCAAAGTTTCAATTACCAAACCATAATTTTAATTTAAAATTGTGATTTCTTTTTTTTTCCCCTCTTGATTTTTAAAATGACAAAATAAATGTAACAGATTGTGTTTATAAATGTAGTCATTCATCAATAAATAAATATTTAATCTATATATTTTTACATTAAAATATTAATTCTACATCCAAATAGATAAGTTAAGCTAAAAAAATTTTTTTTTTTAAATCTATGTACTCATTGGAATTTCTTTTCCACACATTTATTTGATAGAAAATCAGATAATGTCAAAGATACTGTAATCATATGAGAAAAAATACCCTACTGCTTCAAATAGACTTTGAAAGGGAAGAATGACACTATATCAAGGAAAAAATATCTGAATTCATCAGTCTATTTCTTTTTTCTTTCTATTTTTGGCATATTAGGGTAATATCTTTATAATATAACCTCAAGCTTCAGAAATATACATTTTCCACCAATAAAATATAATGCAGATTTTAGTTCCACGTTTCTTAATTCAAAAGGTAGAATTTTAATTAACATTATTTGCATTATTTTTTGAAAAAAATGCATGTTTATTAATTACTTTCTAGAGCTATTATGCAAGTCTATATTAAGACAGCATTAAATGTTTACTCTAATCTGTACTTTCAATGTCAAGAATCAAAAGATTTTTAAAAATGTAATTTCAAATGTGTTGAAATTGAACACACACCAAGAAAGAAAGTAATTTCGTTAACTAAAATTAATTAATGCAGCAAATTTATTTAAAATAAATGTTAAAACTAAGAAAAGAAAATAATAAAAGTATCAATAATTTAAAACACTGTTTTTTAACTTTTAAAATCAATATATATATATAAAAAAATTAGTTGATTTAAATCAAGCTGATTTAAATCAACAAACCCTGCCTTAACATACGATTCTTTTTTATTCAAACACTATTGGTTAAGGCCCCTGTTCGATGACGCTCACCAACTTCAATGAATGCTCCGCAAAAAGCTATGTCTTGGCATAAAATAGTTGAAATTTTTTGACTAATAATATATGCACTAAAAAAAACACTTGTGCCTCCACTTCCCACTATTTCCCTTATTATACTATATTAAGATCTATTAGTGAGCATAAATCCTTTTTCTAAGCAATCATTTTTTGAAATAACATTTAAAATTAAAAGTATATCGTTATAACAAATTTGGGGAGTTCACAACACAAATTTAATATTTGCTTACCAAACGGACGGATGTATTTTAAATACACTTTTTGTATATTAATGTAGTATATTAATGTAGTTTGCACCAAAAAATAATAATTGTAAAATGGTTAATAAGATCAGACACCGATTCAAATAACTTTATCTTAAAATGTAATGTAGAATTACATTATTCTAATAATAATAAAAACGTTCTTCCTAAACTCTTCATTTAGAAATCAAACGAAATCAAAAACGTACAGTACAGGTAATTTTAACCTTTAAATTAAGAAAATAAAAATATTTTTAGGAAAATAATAACTTTACGACTTATATCAATTTTATGCTGGTGACAACCGAACTAAAATAAAATGAATGTGGAAAAACTGTATCCTACCAGGAGATTTTCCAGCTAATAAAAATGTATTGACAAGAATGGAAAACTACGACACTATTATTAGATTTTTATGATATGTATTTACACAAAGCAACTTTTTAATGCGCCTTTTTCACCTGGAAAAAAAAAATCAGTACTTTAATCAATATGTTCGCTTTTTGTATTATGCTTAATTTTCTGTAATAAATTTATCAAAATGTACGATTTTAATTTTGTTTAAACATATGTATTATCGCAATATAATTGCATTAATTCTTCTTTTTCATCTGGAGAATCTGTTTCAGAACTAAAATCTATATGTTCGCCATTTGTATTATGCTTAATTTTTCGAAAAAAAATTATCAAAATGTACGATTTTATTTTTGTTTAGACATAAGTATTATCATAAATATTTAATCTGTCTTTTTTATTGGAACTATTTTAGAACTATAATCAATATGCTCGCAATTTATTTTACGCATAATTTTTTGCTATAAATGTATCAAAATGTACGATTTTATTTTTGTTTAAATATATATATTTTCACAAAATAAGGTCTTTAATCGCCTCTTTCATCGAGCGAAACTATTTCAATACAACATATTCAAATCAACATGTTCGTAATTTATTTTAAGTTACATTTTTTACAGTTCAAAATTTATCAAAATGTATGTTTTAATTTTGTTTAAAGATTGTATTAACACACAACCATTTCCTCATTCAGTATTTTTCCCTTCATTTTTTTAGTGAGGGAAATAATTTTTTATTCGAAAAAATAAAGGTTTCAATTTTTTGCAAATTTAGAAAAATGTTATATACATTCAACTTTTCTTGAAACTAAAAATCTTTGTTTGTAATTTTCTTGATTCATAAAAATCAATTCATTATTATTTTAATAGAATAGAGAAAAGTAAAGTTCTATAGGACTTTTGAAATACATCCATGCGATTTATGATTTTTATAGTTTATGAAATACAAAATACAATTTTAAAATTTTTTATGGTTATTGCAAACTATTTTTTACGCTCCCGTCAAAATAAAGTCATGGAAATGTTTTTCGCTTACATATTTGAATATAAGTTATGGAAATCTGTTCCGTAAACTTAATAGATAGAAGTTCGAGGAATGTTGCAACAAATCATGATATATTACAATTCACAGATTTTATGTTTTTTATTCGGAAATTAAAAAAATTTCATTATCGTCATGCTTGCCTCTTAAATAAAAACATTTAATTTTAATATTGCTAAAGATATTTAACCATATCGGTTGTAGGAACCATGAATGGAATAGTATTTCTCAGTACTATATATAATTATAAAAATTATTAATATTTTTTTGAAAAAAATTTCATTATTTTTTTTTAATTTATAGAATAAAGAAAAAAAAATTGGAATAATATCTATTACAGCCATAAAAAATTACTCTTAAGCTCAAAGTTTTATTAAAAAGTATATTTTTTTCCTATCGTTTTATTAACTTCAGTAAAATACCAAAAATGAATTTAGAAAAGAAGAAACGCATTCCTATTGCTTCTTTATTTTAAAGTTTTTGTAGTTAAAATTATACACATACTGATAAAATTTCAGTTTTCTTTTTTTTTTCTTTCTACAAAACGACCATTTTGAATGCAATAAAGAAAACCTGTTTAAGAAAATTCTAAAAAAAAAAAAAGTTCTATTTGAGAGAAATGTAACTTAATTTTAATCTCCGATTATTTTTTCGAATAATATTTTTTTAATCACATGAATATAGACTGTATAGATATTTATTAATTGCCTAGACTGACAAGCAATATGCTTCTCTTTTTGGTTAATAAATTTATGGATTATAATTTTATATAATCAAAGATTTCATCGTAAAAACTGAAATGGATTTCAAAAAGTTAAGCAGTTGAGTATGAATAACTACTTTAAATATTCTCAAGTATTTAAAATGGCACTTTCCCCAGTGACAATTCTCGACACAAAAAAATGTGCTATAGAGTATTTTAAAAAATAAACATTCTAACCTTTTTTGAAGAAATATTCTTTTAAATTTGTTCTAAATTTATTCTTAATGTTTTAGTTAAATATTAACGAAAACATTTTTTCAATAAACATCAATTTAAACTTTAATTTTTTTAAATAATACGAATAGATGTTTGAATTTTAGTTGTAGTAATAATATCTTTTTTAAATTTTCAAACTTCCATAAACAACAGTTTCTTAAAAAATTTTACATTAAAATTCCTTATGAAGAGTAGCAGGCATTATCATAAAAATCATACGATTTGGGCAAAAAAATTTTCCTTCAATTCATGTTTTTAATTCTGTAACAAACACAAATTGTGATTCAAAAATGATATTCCGAACCAAACCCTGCTCTAGCTTAATGTTTTTGAATAAATGATAGCGTCCTCTACAGAAAAAAGTTCTAACTAATTTCTCCTACAGAAACTACTAGTTTTATTTTATTTCTTAATATTTCCAATTATATATTTGAAATAAGGATCGTTATTTTGATAACTCTAAGAAAATCAGTAAAATTACATAATATAAAATAGCTATTTATACAGTATGTTTCTTGATTTTTTATGAATCATTAACAAAAATTTCTGTTTCATAATTTTTTATTTTATGATTACTTTGTATTTTAGATCATCCATTTGTCACTTGAACAATCATGCAAAAAATTCGTATTTTTTTCTTTAAAATAAACTTTGAAATATAAAGTGCTTTTCAAAAATACTTAAAATATATAATTAGAACAAGTAAGTAAAAAAAAAAAAATTACAATCAATTTACATACTTAACTAAATACACGTTATAGTTAAAATTTGGTATGAATACATTTAATAAAACAAATCATGCAGATCTTATTTATAATTTTTTTCCCCTTCGGATCAAAATTTTTTTTACAATTCATTATTATTATATTTTTTTTTTCACTTTCTAGCGCAAACGTGTTATTTATTATTAGCAGTAGTATTGATTTTAAGTAAAATTACAAAAAACGGGACCAATAAAATTTAAAATAGTGAGGTACTACATGTTGCTAGAAAAAAAGACAGCATATTTTAAAAATATGTTAAAATATTTAAAATATAATCCTCATCTTTTGTTATATGCAAATTTTAATTTGAACTATTTTGTTATAAAATCGCAAAATAAAAATAATATTAATATAACTTCTTTTTTTTTATTAGAAAAATACAGTTAAAAAATGTCACAAGAATTGAAACATGAACTAATGTTAATTAAGTATAATAAATACTTAGTTTTTAAAAAATAACAACACTCTTATGTCATTCAAATTTAAGGTTAAATTAAGAAATCATTTTGATACCAAATGCATGTTTTGTATTTTAGAAGAACAAAACATGTCTACGAACTTAACGAAAAACTGTTAAGAATTATGACACTTATAATGACAGAAAATAAGGATATAAACAATAGAAATGAAATATTGGAAGATTTTTTCTTTTTATATAGTTAACATCAACTATTCTTACACTCGTTAATTTGGCACCGAATTAATGTTTATATAAAAAGTGAGGACTAAAATTTTATTTCTCCTCACTTAACTGGAAGATATTATTTAAAAATTTGAAATTTAGTTTTAAATAATAAATTGTTTTATATTATTTCAAAACAATTTTTTCGTGTACGTGTTAATTTTTAGATCGTAGCCATCTTGAATCTCGTTCTTCTCTGAAACCCAAAAATTAAACATTCGTTTAAATAAACAAAAACGATTAACCAATTACTAAAAAACTCTCAAATAACTCTTAAAGTGGACTTATGGGTCATTTTTTATTGATAATAAGTAGTTTTATTCTTTAAAATAGCGAAAAAACATAATATGAAACAACATCAATACAATCGCATTGAACTCCATCTTTCATTCATTTCTATAGCGATGTTTTTTCTTTATTTTTTTAAAATAAATATTACGCTTTTAAAATTTTGATAACAATTTATTTCGATATACAATACACATATCTAAATTCTGTTTTACTCTTTAAGAAAAATAACAAGTGTTTTAAATATTTTTATTTCATATTTAAAAATTGACTTAGGAACACTGAATAGGATAGCGTGTGCTAATAAGTCCCGAAAAGGAATTTTTTCCCGTAAGTTGTACTATTTCTAAGACATTCTTTTCTATAGGTATTTATAGCTGGGATTTCTGTCTTCCATTTCACATATTATTTCGGTCATAACTAAAAATTTTAATCCGATATAATTAAAAATCAACAGATGTACCCTTATTCGCTCGCAGAGGTGAGTCTGAATTCAGCTATTTTAATAAATCACAGTGATATGTGGATGCTGATTTCTCGATTCTTTATTAAAGTAGAGAATATAAACTAACTATTCTGAAAAGTTTCAATGAAATATCTTTGTAATTTGATTTATTAGAAGGCAATCAAGTCGATCAAGAAACACAATTTCCACCTCTTGCAGCTATCGGACGACTCACTCCCTGCCTTTACCGCGCTCCCAAAGTTTACAGCTTTCTGCGACGTCCGCAAAGAGTCTATATTTAGAGAGCGCTTCAAACCGAAACCATCACACTCTCTTCGTCAGTTTCGTTATCTGCGCGTCAGAATTTCGCTCCTAATTTGAATCGTCATTTCTCGATTTTTCGTGAACTATGGTTGAATCGGAAGCTACAACTGCTGCACCTCCCGCAGCTACGCCTAAGAAGGCTAAATCTGCGAAACCTAAAAAGCCTAAAACAGCTCCATCGCATCCAAAAGTATCTGATATGGTAAATACTGCTATTTCGACTTTGAAAGAGCGAGGGGGATCATCGCTTCAAGCTATAAAGAAATACGTTGGAGCTCATTACAAAGTGGATGTTGAAAAATTATCTCCTTTCATCAAAAAATATTTGAAAAATGCCGTTGCGTCTGGAAAACTCGTTCAAACCAAAGGTAAAGGAGCATCAGGATCTTTTAGAATGACAACTGGTGGAGTCAAGGAAAAATCTACTAAACCCAAAACATCAAAAGTGGTGACCAAAGCAAAAACGGTCAAACCTGCTGCCAAGAAAGTAACAAAACCCAAAACTCCTAAGAAATCTGCAGTAAAGAAAGCACCAAAGCCTAAGTTGGCCAAATCTCCAAAGAAATCCAAGACCCTGAAACCCAAAGCTCCAAAACCCAAGAAAGCCAAGGCAGTGAAGAGAGCAGCCCCCAAAAAATCCAAATGATAAACTGTATGTATCATCACTTTCATTCTACATCTTCATTGTTTTCATCTCATCTTGAGCATCCCATTGTTTCATCTTGAGCATCCTCATCACTTCAGTAATCATTGCCATCGTCATTTAATTGCCATTGACTGTCATTATCATCATTCTGTTCATCATGTCATTGACTGTCATCATTCTCCCATACATCATTGACCGTCTTCATCGTTTTATCTGATCATCATCATCGATTGTCATTATCATTTGTCTAGTGAACGTTGACTGATTTGAAATTTTCGGAACTCTTTATAAAATTGAATTTATTTTATTACTATTTCATGTGAGTATCGAATTTAATTATCTAATAATATATTTAATTATTTTATTTCTAAATTTAAATGCTTATAGTTTAAAAAAAAATCTCGTAAGCATTATATCGTAAAATTGATTGTTGAAAAGTATTAATTAGTACTAATATTATTCTTTAAAAATATGTGAACGCCCGGTAATATCTGTATTTCATGATAGTTATATTTGCGCTGATCTTAACTTGAATACAGAAATGTATATTATCTAGCTTAGTAGTTTTTAATGGTTTTAGATTGTGAACATTCTGATTGTAAATAATGTTCAAAATGTTTAAATTGAGTGTATGTTTTAGTATTGCATTTAGAAACTGCTTTACTTTCTTTTTTTGTCTTCAATTATAAAATTTGTTAATGTTACCACTATAAATTTGTTTGTAGTGCAAATTATCAATTGTTTATTTATTTAAAAGTTACATAACATCATCATTTAAGAATCATTGTTGTATATATTCAAATTTTTGTAATAAAATAATATAAAGTCATTATTGCATTTTTTTATTCCTCAAATTTAAATTTATTAAGATTTTATTGTTATGATTTGAAATTGAGTAGTTTTTTGTGGTAAGATGTTGATAAAATTGAACAATTATTAACTAAATATTAATCTTTATTTGAAATAATTTATAGTTTTAATAAGAATTATAGTTCAATGTATTAAAAATCCAATTACGATTATAACTTAATTATATTGTTTGTTAGAGAAATAATATTTTTTAGATTGATACTTTTTGGTTAACTGTGAGCAAGTAAATATAACTACTTTTTAATAATTTATTTGTGAGTATTCATTTTTAATAAATAAATATTAAATGAATTTACTTGTGTCATACTAACCGAAAAGTACTGTTAAGATCACACGTATTTAATTTCAACGAGATCATACATAAATTTTTAATTTTAACAAATACCTATTAAAATAAGATTCAACCAAAATTTTTATTATAAGCAATTTTAATTATTGTGTTCCAGAATTTTTGTTCAAGATGTAAGTGCTGTTTTTTTAAAGTTAATTCAATAATGCTTATTATCATAATATTGACCCTACTAGATAAATTTAAACACAGCTTGAGATTTTGGTTTAGAGAATGTTGAGTTAAATGTTAACATTTTTATTTGCTGACTGAAAACATAACAGATTCTGGTAAGTATGTTTTTTTTTTCCAGCAATTTTTTTCCTGTGATGAGTGCTTTTTTTTTGCCACCAAATGCAAAAGGTAAGTATCAAATGGTTAAATGCAAATAAAAAAAATAGATATGACAATGCATATTAGAAAAAAATATAATGGTTAAATATTAATTAACCCATTATAATTTTCAATAGAATGACATTCAATTTATTCCACATTAAATTAAGAATATTTGTACATTAAAAAAGACTAATTGTTTAATAATCATCACAAATTAATGATAAATATCATTGAATTTATACTTTTTAAATACTATAAAGTTTATTTTGAAAATAATCACTAAAATATTTTTCAGTTATAGTTCTGTGATAAAAAAAAATTTCTAATAACAATTTAATGCCTGTAAATTGAACAAAAGTGTAATTTTTTAAGTTTTACTTAGCTATATTTTAGATCAAAATTAAAAATAAATCTATGTAATTATTATTAATAAGGGTTTAAGTGAAGTTTTAACATTTTAAAATAAATTGAGAATATAAAAGGAAAGTTTTGTGGGTAAATTCTTCACAAGTTGAAATAGAAGCAGATCTGAAGATCAAAGAAAAATGATCTTGCTTCAAAATTTATTTCGTGGCATGGTGCTGCCCTCTAGAGGTTAAAATAATTATCAGATATGACTGATAGCATATTCAAGTCAGGACTGATCTAGGTTCCAGGTTTAAAATCTATTGATGAAAAATTTGCTTACTTTCCATCGTACTTTATCAATAATAAAATATAAAAAATTTGACGAATATTATATTTTGTTTTAAGATTTATCTAACTTTAGTTGAACATACGAGATACATGAAAGAAAGATATTAAAAATTTTTTAGGAGTAATTGTACCCTTTTTTTCCTAGCATATTATGAATTTTAATCACATAGGACATGATATATTTTGTAACATTTTCATTCGAAGGGCTTATTGTGAAATAACGGAAAGGGTCATTTTGATCTTTTAATAAATGTAAATAGTGGTGATATATTACTTTTCGGAAAAGTAAGTCCTTAAAGGTGTTTTTTACGATAGGTGTTTTTAAAAAGTTCTTAATTTTATTTGCTCGAAACATTTTAAATTTTCAAGATATTCAAGTCGAATTTTTTTCATTAGTTACTAAATACGATTCTCTACAAAATAATGAGAATTTTTTTTTTAATTTTCTCCGCGAATCGCAGTATGAAAGTACAAATTTAAATGCTCATATTTTGTTCAATTTTTAACAAACTTTTTTCAAATTTTAGAATGATAACTTTAGTTATTAATTAAAACTTGCTTTAAATTTTTTAATATTTTTAGAGTTATAGCGAAAGAAATGTAAAACAAGTAAATTAGTTATTTCTTATAAAAATGTCCATATCTACATAAATATTAAGCTAGGCTTACGAAATTTTATGCAATTATTGCATATATTAATTAAATTAAGCAATCGAGACAAGTTTATTGCTATATTTTCTGGCATAAAGTGTTTTAAAACAATTTTTTTCGCTCGTAATTTATTGCCAGTCCATCAAATCTCTGAAAATTTTCAGCTTTATAAGATAAGTGTGAGAAATCACAAGACCTATACACCTTTAAAGTTATAAAATAATAATATAAGTGTTTTTTGAGAAAATGAAAAATAATTATTCAAAAACTTAGTGTTTTACCAATTTTTATGGGGTAGTGAACTTTAAACAATAGGGAAAAAAATGTATAGCCTTAATTATAATTTTTTAAACAAAAAAGTGCTTAAAATATTTTTTTATTGCTATAAAGTGCTTAAAAGGTGTTTATTTTTTGCTAAAAAAATTGTCTACGCACCCTGGAAGAGAGGTTGTTGCAATCGGGAAATAGTTTTGGCTGGAAAGCAATCAAAAGTTTGGGCTTCTTAACTTTACTTTCACTTTTTGCATATTTTGCTATATCGGGAAGAAGTCGCATTTTTTCTTTCTCAGGAATTATTCAATCGATTCCCTTCAGATTTTTATATTTAAAATTACCTATAGTAAGCATTTGTGTGCCTTACCATTCAAAAATGTTCGACCCTTGGTTAACTAAATAATTTAAAAAGAAATATCTTACATGGATTTATTTTTGGATAAACAAGTTTTTTGATTGAGTACAAAACAACTTTTTGTTGATTCGCTTCGCTAGTTCTAGTGATATAGCGAAATTAACATTATGAGATCCAAACTTCCCTAAACTATTGGGACCCAATTTTTCAGACTTCGGCTTCTTTCGAAAATCGAGAATCCAAATCAGTCGAAAAAAATTTTATTTAGAAAAAGTACGTTAATTATTTTGCAGCATAAATCTTCTGCACTAATTGATTAACATATCAAGGTTAAGCACAAATCATTAATATTGAGTTATGGTGCCTAAATATCCAATCATCAGATTAAAAGTTATTCAGGTGTTCGCTATTTTTATTGCACTTTCCATAAATTAAGATAGGCTTGTAATAAATTATGTGATCATTTTGCTTTCTCTGAATAAATATACCTTTTTTTCCGACGAATTTTTGGCCATCAAAATAGGGTCCCGATAGTTAAGTCTACATTATCGTGAATTTCCGTTTTTGCGCATTTTGCCATATCTCTATAACTTTTTAAACAAATTGAAAAATTTGTGAACGTAACGGTAAATTATGTTTATTCAAAGATAATACCATGTTAAAAATAATCTGTTGTTACTTATTATTTTATTTAATAAAGGTCAAAAAATGTTCATATTGAATAGTAAGGTATACAAATTTTTGCATCATTTTAAACAAAGCAATTTAAAATGAAGTAAAAATGTAAAATTTGAATAAAATAGTTCTTGAAAAATAAAATTTTAAAGATATTTTTTTTCCGGGGGGGATTAATTATGCAGAAACTATTTAACCGATTTTGCTCAAATTTTGTACTTTGTCATTTAAAATTACATTGTTAAGAATGATGCATAAATTTGAGTATCTTGCAATCAAACTTCTTTTTGACTCTTATTAAATAGAATACCTAAGAACAATGAAATTTATTTTTTATATGAAATTATCAATCGATAAAGTATAGTCCTATGGAGAAAAAAAGGTATGTTTATTCAGCGAAAGTACGTTTTCGGGACTTGATTAAAAAATTAAGAATAATTTATTTGGGAACACTCTTTTGGACCCTTAAGATTTGCACTTCGTGAAAATAGGGTCATTGGAGCAAAAGTTATTTTAGGGGATATCTTTTTAATTTTACTTAATTGAACAGTTATATCTTTATAAGATTAGTAGACCAGACTTTAAAATAAAGCCAGCTGTGCAAACATCAGGAGATACAAATTAATATATATATATATAAAACTATCTATGGTATGATGGTTCATGTGGTCAAAATGACGAGCATTTAATTTAAAATTATTTTTAACCACCACAACATTTTCATTAACAAAAGTCCCAATAAGGATGTTCCGAATTTTTTTTAAGTGGTGAAATTTTACAAGCTTTCGTTCATTTTAAATATTTTGGAGAGTTAGAATTTCCTGGACTGATCTGTCACAGTTTCATTATTTTTGTTCCCCCCTCTCCCGTTTGTCACCCAATTTTTCTACCTCACACTATATTACGATAGCATAAACTTGTCATTCAGAATCAACGTTCTTTGTTATAGGTCATATTTCAAATTTTATTTTTAAACCTTATGACTTTTAAATAACGATAATTATATGCGTTCTTTTAAAAATAATATAAAAATATTTAGTTAATGATTTTAAATGTTTTAATCAAAATGTGTCACACTTCCCCTTGGCAAGAACTGTCACTATTTCATGACCCTCCTTCCGTCACCCTAAGCATGTCAACATTTGTGGACCGACTCTAACCTAAACTTGACCAATAACTTATTGTAGAGCCGTGGTGGCTCAGGGGATAGAGCGTCCGCCTCTTAATGAGGTGAAATAAGGTTTGAATTCCGCACCCGGCTCGCATCGACCTCAGTGTTGAGTAAAATATCCTCAGTGGTAGACAGTTGATGGGTAAGAGTCCCATTGCTGTCTGGTTAACCGTGGGAAGTTTTCGTGGTTTTCCTCTCCATGTGACGCAAATGTGGGTTACTTACCTCAAAAAGTCTTCCACGAAATCAAATTTCTCCCAATGCTTGATCCACGAGTTCCTTTGTCTTCTGGATTGGGTTCAAAATGACAAGGCTACGGAATTGAACATCAATAGTCGNAAATAAGGCATTATTATAAACATGAAACAAGAGTTAAAAATAGTACTGACGTGTAAATTTTTATACATCAAAATTAAAGATAACCATTTTGAAACTTTTTTTATAGCATTTAATGCACTTAACTCGTAAAATCTACTGAATACCCCGTATAATGAAAATTACATAAATTAGGAATCTGTCCCTTAGAAGCGCTATATAAATTTATTTATTTCAATAATTAACGAAAAATCTTGACATCTTAAATTCACATAGGAAATGCCATTGAAATGGTTCCTTCGAAAAAATGTTTGGAACGCGTTTGGAAGGAGGCGGGGTGAAATACGTCATCACTGTCCCTGTCTATTGCTGTCTGGTTAACCGTGGGAAGTTTTCGTGGTTTTCCTCTCCATGGGACGCAAATGTGGGTTACTTCCCTCAAAAAGTCTTCCACGAAAGCAAATTTCTCCCAATACTTGATCCACGAGTTCCTTTGTCTTCTGGATTGGGTTCAAAATGACAAGGCTACGGAATTGAACATCAATAGTCGTACACCCAAAATTGAATCAGCTGTTCAACGACGGTTATAAAATTACTTATTGTATACGAATAGGGTTAAAACGTAATGTGACAACAGACATATGATCGTTTTCGTTGTAAATGAAGTGCCTTCTTCTTTGTCAAATTGAAAAAGAGATACCAAAAAAACCATAATCAAGTTACAAGGGGGAAAATAATGTATTGACCATTAGCATAAAGCAGTGTTTCCCAAAGTGTGGTACGCGTACCCCCAGGGGTACGGGAGCAGTTTAACGGGGGTACGCGTTCTTATGCGAAATATCTTGCAACAAACGAAAATTTCAAAAAAATTAATTTAAAAACAAAGCTAGCCATGAAAATTTACGATTACGTATTTTTTTATTGGATATTTTTTGCAGAGTTAACAGTTAATAGTTAGTGGTATCAAAAGTCAGTTGTGATTTTTAAAGTTTGTACACTTTTTTTTAGTAAAAAATACATTCATTTTTTATTAGTGGTACAAAGCGTTTTGAAAAATTTAGAAAGGGTACACAAAAGTCATAAGTTTGGGAAACACTGGCATAAAGAGACAAAATTGTTTCATTTCTATACGCCTTGTATAGTAGGAAAATTATGATGTAAAAACAAAAGTTTTAAAAAACAATCCATTTAAATTTTTCGAGTTAATGTTTTGCAAAAAAATTTTTAAGGAATGCGTCCTAAGCTGTTTTTTTTTCTTTCTCCAAAGTTGATAGAGCTAGAAAGCATAAGAACCACAGTGATGGAAATTATTTTATGTACAAAAATATTATTTGTTTTCGAATAGTATGTATTTATTATTTTGAGTTAATGAATAAAAAACTCTTCTTATTGCGTTTTAAATAAAGTTAATAAAAGTTTTCAAACAGTTCAAGAACAATATTTTTCACAATAATTTTAAAAAAACAAATTTCAACTTTTCCTTTAATTTTTAAATTACCTGTCCTTGGCTGGATAACGTGTTTATATTGGAAAAATACCTATATACTGCATTTGTTTAGATACCCTAGATATAGTATTTGTATAATAAATTTGATATTGTATTTTTATTATATATTTGCCTAAATATTGTATTTATATTAGAAATTTGTTTAGATATTGTGTTAAATAGCTAAATATTGTATTTATGTCAAATGTTAAAAAAAAATAGATTTTTGGCATTTGATTTAATTGTCACATTATTTAAAATTTAACTATCTCTCTAAATATTTGTGAAAATCTTCAGTTAATTGTAAGAAAAATAGCAAATAACATAAATTTATTCTTAAGATTTTTAGAATCAATAATTAAAAAAAAAAGAATATCTCCATGAACATAAAAACATAATGGTCTAACACAGTTTTTGATTGTTATTGTTGTATTTTTATTGGCAGGAAAATCACGTATAGTAGGATATATTTTCCCTCATTCATTTCCAAATTATTTTGGTTGTCATGAGTATTTTCCAATACTGCTATTATTACGCTTTTGATTTAAGAGCTTAAAATTAAGAGAATTGTTTTTTTATTTTTCATTATTATAATGTAATTCTGCGCTACCTTCTAAGATAAAGTTAAGAAAGGTCTAATCTTATTAACTGTTTTACAATTGTTATTTTTTGTGCAGATAACATTAATATATTGTTATAAATTTAATTACCATTATGGAGATTCGTTAAATGATTTAGAGCCTTTTTTAATGCACAATGCAGGGTTTCCGCTACGGTAGCTTTTTTCGCAAAATGCGAAAAGACCCCTCAAAAATGCTAAAATTCAGCAAAGCATTTTCGCATTTTTGCTAAAGGATTTTACTAAATTCCATTAAAAAAAAAGCTTCCGCGAATATTATTTATTACTATTATTCTTCTTATTTATTCTTCTTTGATAAAGACACTTGAGAGTTTGAAAATAGATGTTACAAAATGCTCATCCTTAGGTACCTTCAGTTATGACTGGTGTTAGAGCCGGGGTTGCTGCTCTGTTCAAAAACCAAAATCCGCATTTAATTTCAGTACATTGTGTGGCACATAGGCTAGCTTTAGCCGTGAGCCAAGCAGCGTCTGAGAATGCTTACCTGGTAAAGTTTCAGGACATAGAATTCACTCTTATTTTGAATGCTCCCCTGCAAATACCAGGCGATTGAAGAATGTTTAAGATATCCTTGAACAAAAATCAANTTGTTAATTATAAACCAAAATGTTTTGATAAATAATAAATGTGTTTTTTTTTGTTATAGGTATTCTTTTTGATATTCTTGTACATTAAGCTATTCTTTGTCAGATAACTTACAGTACTTGTTTGATATAAAGTAATTTTATAAGCCTAATGGCATATTAGCATTTTGCTAAAACTTTTTTTCAGATTTTAGCTTTTTTGATAATGAATTTTTAGACTCAGCATAAACCCTGGCACAATGTGATGCAAGCAAAAATAGTATTTAATATATTCACCCGCCTTCAAATATTAAATTACGGTTATGAACTCACCAAATTTGTTAGTACAATGTAATGTTATAATAATATAAATGTTATTTCAAAAAATAATTATATAGAAAAATTATTTCTGTTCAGCAATAGATCTAAATATTTATAACACTAATAAGTATATTTATAGCACTAATATTTGGAGGTCAGAAGTGGAAGCACAAGCGTAAGCAAACAGAATTCTTCTTAGTACATATAAGTTATGAGAATAATTTCAATTTTTGCAAAGAAAAACTGTTTTCTGCTAAGAAACAACAATTAATAACATCGAGGTTGGCGAGCGGTAGCGAGTTTATCACCCTAGTTTAACATAAATTTCTTTTCCAAATGACGTACCCTAGTTTAACATAAATTTCTTTTCCAAATGACGTAAATTGATGTATAAATTCCTTTTCCATAGCTGTTGACGCTTTTATTTTCATTATTTTTTTTTTGAATGTTATCAAAATATTTAAACAAACTTTGAATTTTTATTAGATCAATTACTTAACCTTGAATCTCCAGTCAGAAATATTATAAACCAAAAAAAAGTATCTTAATTTAATTTCACGGTAATGTACAAGTTTTTTGTTAGCCGAATGAAAATTATTAAGAAAATATTGTTTTATACGTTGTTAAAATACACATTATAGTGAGAAAAAATAAAACTATATAAAAATTAATGTGAAAATTAAAATTTCCATGAACGAAAATATTGTATCATTTTATCTTCCCAAACAAAGACGAAAAATTGCATTTTTTTGATGGAAGAATATGAAATATTCTTCTATTAGAAGAATATGCTAGTTTTTTGCAAGAAGAATATTGTATATTGTGTTAATTTGTATGTACATTATAACGAAATAAAATAAAAATGATAAACAGTTGAATGAAGAAAAAAAACCCAGTTAAATAAGTAAATAAAAGGAAATGATGTAATTATTAAAATTGACATGGACAGAAAAATTGCATTATTTTAGGATCACAAATAATAGTAAAAATTGCATACTTTTTATAATTTTTAATAATTCCGAGTAAGTTTAAAATTGTAAATTTCTTTTTTTTAAAAATGTAAATTACAACGAATCAAATTCAGATCAACATAAAATTACTATTATTTCTCATGTTGTTTAAATACATAAAACTGAGGGGAAAAAAGCATTTAAGTAGAAAAATTCTGACAGAATTAAAATTTTTACGGACAAAAAAGAGAAAAAATATGTTATTTTCACATCACAAAGAATGTTAAAAATGACATATTTTTCCGAATTTGTTAAAATATCAATCTAGAAAAATATTGCATGATGTGTTGATTTTTTCGTAGAATATAACGAATCAAATTGAAATCGGCGCAAAATCTATGATATTTCACTTGTTTTTATAATATCGGGAAAGAAAACAAATTAAATAAACAAAATGTGTAAAAAATCAAAATTTTCATGAGAAAAGAAATTGTATTATTTCATCATCACAAAAAAGTTATAAGAATTATAGGAAATTAGTTACAATTGGAAATACATAAAACTGCGAAAACAAAAATATTAAAGTAAAACATTTCTGCCAAAATTTAAATTTTCGTGGATCAAAAAATTGCATTATTTTATCGTTACAAAAAGTGGTAGAAACTGCATATCTACATTATTTATTATTATTTTCGTAACTCCCAGCAAGTTGAACATTGTATACCTGTCAGATATAAATTACAACGAATCAAATTTAAATGAACACAAAGTAAATGGTATTTCACACGTTGATGAAATATATAACAAGAGAACAAAAGTATTTAAGTAAAAAGAAAAAAAAGAAGTCATAATTGAGGTTTCTTGACTTTTTTTTATCACCACAAATAATGGCAAAAATTGCATGTTTTACAATTCCCCGCAAAGGGGACATTGCAAAGTTAGTAAGATCCCGTGAAAATCGAAAAACTGCATATTTTGTACCACCTTATCATTTATTTTTTAAAAAAAATCACATCATATCTCCAAATGCATTTTAATTCACGTGGCATGAGTTAGGAAATAATTAATAGACGGGCACATCGCGGCAAAGGTATGTCTTTCATTTTGAACTAGTATATTTGGTAACAGCTTTGGTGCCTTCGGATACCGCGTGTTTGGCCAGTTCGCCGGGCAAGAGCAGCCGGACAGCGGTCTGTACCTCTCGGCTAGTGATAGTTGACCGCTTGTTGTAGTGGGCCAGGCGAGAAGATTCGGCGGCAATGCGTTCAAATATGTCATTGACGAAGCTGTTCATGATGGACATGGCCTTGCTCGAGATGCCAGTGTCCGGATGGACCTGCTTCAGGACCTTATATATGTAAATACTGAAACTTTCCTTCCTCTTCTTCTTCCTGCGTTTTTTGTCACCAGCTCTAACAGCTTTCTGAGCTTTGCCAGCCTTTTTAACAGCTTTTCCACTGAGTTGGGGAGGCATGTTGCTTCGGAAATAAAATTCCAATCAAACGCTGGTTTTGACAGCTGTATTTAGCGAATGAAATAATCTCAATCAACAGAAGTGTTAAAAATTCAATGTCAATTTCATTCCCAAGCTAATTCAATTCCTGGTGGAACAGTTAAATTTTAGTCCGATGGCTTATAATTATTCAATTTTTCTCGGAGGATTTATTTATTACATCCGCGATTGTTGCGTTGTTACCGGCAAGTGATGATCCTACCTTACCTTAATAATCCAATGGGAAACTCCGCTGTATGTATAAGCGCAGAGTTTGGATCAATATATTTCCCACCATCTAACCAATCACAATGCGTTCTGTAAAAGTTATGCGGCGGACAGGAATGTATTGATTTTTTGTGATATGAATTCCCGTCATTTCTAGTTTCGTGAAAGTAACATTTTATTCTAAGAATTTATGGAAGCTATTAAGAGAGTCTCTATTTGTTATGAATATATTTAATTGTCATAGAATGAAGAAATTGATGAAAGTTTTGTGTTATAGTTCAATGATTTATTTTTTGAAAAAAATAGGTAAAATAAAGATTAATTATTTATTTTAGAATAAAAGAAGAGCCTAGGAGAAACTGTTGCTTTTATATCTAGGGTTAAACACCGGTTCGTGCTTAGGAAGGGGGGACACTAAAAATGGATTTATTCAAGAATTCAAATCAAGTTGATTCAATTTTAAAGTTGAAATTATTTGTGACACTTAATATTTGCTTTTAAATTTTGCAATTATAATTGCATTACAATAGTTTTATAATTCAATAATAGTTGCAATTGTGTTTTTCAATGTTGCATATAGAAAAGCTCCTATTATCAGCATAATCGAGTGGCAGGGTAACCACGGATAATAAAAAATGCCAAATAATTAGAAAAAAAGTAATTTTATAATGTAATAATATATGTGTATAGATTTTAAACAATATAGCAGAAATCTTTGTTTTACATTTAAGCGTAGATTAGGGGTGGTCGCCCAACTCCCCCACTCCTAAGCACGGCCCTGTTGACACTTGACAACAATGGAAAGTTTATAAACTAGTTTTCACATTCTTTTCGGAGATTTTCTGGCAATACGGCACTTCAACCGATTTTACGAGTCCAAATCAATGATTTTAGGCAGCAGGGTAACTGGACATAAAATTCGGATAAAAAAATTTCTGAACTGCAAACAAAAGTTTCTTTTTGTTATGTTAGATTTAGTTTATTTGGAAGCGTTTCAATGGAAAAAAAAGCAATCTGACATAAAATCTAATCGCATAAAAGGCAATCTAAAAATAAAATGCTATATGATTCTTTTAATTAAAATAATTAATTTGTAGTTTTGTTGCTCAATAAAATATTTATCTTTTTTTACTTTCATTCAAGAACATTACAGTAAATTTATTTTAAAATACACTTTTGTATTATATGATCTGATGAAGAATCGTCACTTTTTACCCATCTTTGTATTTTTCCTTTTTCTTTTTTTGATGAAAAGGAAATATTTTGATTTAGAAGAGTATCTGTTCGCTTTCTTCAGTTTTCAATGCTAATGTTTAAAAGAATTTAATTTTATGCAAATATATTACGAAGTTGAATGTTGAAAAGGAAAAAAAAAAAAGAATTTATTAAAAGAATTCAGATAATAAAAAAAGAATTATAATTATTTAAAAGAATTTAATTTAATGCAAATAAATCACCAAGTTGACTGATGAAAAGAACTGTGTCTAAAACACTTATTATATTAAAATTACCATAATTGTCACCAACATATCTAAATACTTGGGCACGTAGCTCTTCATTTAAAAAGGTTGTACACCCCACTATATGAAGATATTTTTTAATTCGTTTTATAAATATAAAGAACCCTTAACTAAACTTTGAAATAATTACTGTAAGAGTTATTTCCTCGCATTGTTAAGATAAATTTCCTTTCAATGTTTTTACTCAGTAAGAGTATACAATGTTCCAATTTATTACTTTTTACAAATTCCACCTTTTCATCGCGATAATTTCTTTATTAATTCATATTAGAATAATTTAAATTAAAATCTATAAATTAATGTAAATCAAAATGAATGATTATGAATTCCCGAATGTCTCATCATAGTGTTCTTGTCTCAGTTATAATTTTTTTTAAAAAAAATTGTGTTATGTCTAAGATAGGGCACATTTAAAATTCTCGTAGGGGTGCACCTAAATCTATGTCGGACACAAGGAACAGACTATACGTGAGTCCAAAAACTACTCTGTTGTACCGAAAAATCTTAAATTACTTCTTTTCTAAATCTTCCCACCGAAATTATCTAAATAATCAGTCTTCCTTCACGATAGAAATTCGCAAGAAAACTTTTTTAACATCAGATACGATACTATACCAATGCGTTTCCTTCGGAACCACATCAAGAATGATTATAGTTTTTCTAAAATATTTGGCTCCTTTTCCAGAGAATCGTTTAATGAAGTGGAGCCTTTATCGTGTGACGATACACCAAATATTCACATTACTCCAGTTATACAATGTTCTTTAAAAATTCCTTTGTGTGGCGGGTAATGAGAAAAGTTATCAATTTCAGAGAGTAGAACCACTTCAATTATTTCAGAGTGTTCCCATTCCTTGAAAACGGCCTCGTGTTCTTCATACATATCTTCAGTTTTGAACTGGAAATGGATCTTGCCTCAGCAATGGACTTGTTTACACCAGAGTGTTTAGTTTCTAGCCACGGTAAAAGGACTTCTTATCATCTCTTTTCATACTTCGTAACAGTTTCTTGAAAATTGGAGACTGAAATGGGCAACAGATGGTGCAGAGAAGAACTCTCTACATATGGCAACACTTGGCATGTTTTAACCATTAGCGTGTGGATAATCATAGGAGAAGAAAGTATGTTAGCTCCTGTCTTGATTTTCAAATAGATAAAAATTCTACGTTAGGAAACTTCATGGAACTTAAAATTGCATTTAAACATGGTTCTAATATAAAGCATCGTGGTAATTTTATAAAATATTTTTGATAATCAAATACGAAAAAATATTATGGAATGGGAAAATATCGTAGTACATTTCCTTACAGCTAAGAAGAGGGTCAATACATTGAACCGGCCTTCTCCTCTGATTGCGTATTCGAGCTTTGCGATTGCGAATAATCGAAAGTGGCAATCTCTAATTCTTTTCTCGGTTTAGTCTCAGCTGGAACTTTCATACCAAAAATGTCTATGTTCCACAGTTTCGATATGCTGCAGGCTTGAGATAGAAGTGAATTTTTTAGGGGGTAAAGTTAATCCATTTCTTTTTTCTTCATGAACTCGCCCCATAACGATCCAGCCTTATTTAGTTTCCATGAGCCGTTAAACCACATCCCAGCTCATGCTTCTTTCCAGTGAAGAGTTGGCCGTTAACCAAATTTTCCAACTCTTTTTTTCCCCAACTGCCTTTTTAGTTGTCTTGGCAACTTTCTACATGTGACGCTTTGATCCTTGGAGATAATACAGCTGTAAATATTACTCAAACCAGCAGCATTTATGAGATCTAATCTGTTCAATGAATCCTTCGAGCAAAATAAGTGTCAAATCGTTTGAGCTTTTTAACCCAAAATCCATATTATTGGCTGTTTTTTTCAGAATATAAGATTGCTGGGGGCCGCAGTCAATAATTACGCGTGCAGTTCGATCTTTCGAACCTTGTCACCAAGGAAAATATAAATATCATAGTTTAAGTGTTTTACACTTGATACAATGCGGTGATTTTAAGCTATATATATAATCTCTCCGTGAAAAATTATCCGGTCTTTAGAACAGACAAATAACTTAAATATTTCAAAAGTTCTTAAACTTTTTTTAAGAAAATCGCCAATTCGGTGACCTTTTTCCACCTTGATGAAAATTATCAAAATCACTGCCATATTCTCAGTTTTTGCAAATTTTCCTGAGTCCAGGAGATGCAGCTTTGGGGTAAGTTTTTAAATATTGAAAAATTAGATCACGAACGCTTTTGATTTTTACAAAACTTCTCCATATTGAAGTTTTGTGTCATTTTCAAAATAAGATAGACAGCGATAGCTTTAGATAAGCTTAACTTGACCTAACTGTCATGAGTAGCTGTTGTAAAGTCACAGCAGTTATAAAAATAGCATATTATTAGAAAAAAACATCATTACCATATGACGACGGAGCTTTCGAAAAACAATCTTCAGCTCATTAACTGATGTTTACTTTTTCAAAACATCTGTTTGATCTTGTTTCATTTAATAGTAAGTCCGCATTACTCTCAATTTCGTTTGAAAATAAAAAGGATTATTATTTGTCAGAATTGTTCCGTTCGATTGAATTCGTTCTTTCGATTGAAAGTGTTTAAGTTTGAGAAAGAATTGAACTGAATACTATATAGGATTTATATAATGGCACAAAGTAAAAAAAAGAGGACATGCTGCGCCGAACAATATGACAGAATAGATCAAAACTAAAATGCATGTTACACTTAAATTATCGTGAAATCCAATTTGATGAAATGGTATAAGTAAGTGAATTAATTCAGATAAAATGTATGGACATAATATATAATGAAAAAATTATGTAAAACAGTACGAATATGGTAAAATATTTGCAGAAGTGAATAAAATTGTGAATGCTTTAAAACTTTTATACGCACTTAAAAATACCAACGGCACGTAAAAACGCAAAAATGTTAGGATGATGACTGTCATCCAACAAATCCTGTATGCATAAAATGGAACTCCCAAAAAAGGTAAAACGTTGTCGGTTAAAACATGGGCAAATTACTAGAATGTGATAAATGGTGAGAGGAAGATTACACGCATTGCATTGAGGAGGACGCTCTCCGAACAGCAAATGAAGATGTGTTAACCAGGTGTGACTGATTCACAGTCGAGTAAGTTTAACGTCTGTACTACGCAAGCACAGCACAGGTAAATGGCCCAAATTGGTTTCAACACTGTGTAGCTTATTGAGAGTTTGGAGATCAAACCTTTACTGCCACAAAGATGCTATATATTTCCGAACATGAAGCTTAACATCCGTGAGAGAAACAGATAATGACAAGATAACAGTGGCAGACCGGGCAACAGAATCATAAGTTTGATACATAAATGTTAAATAATACCGCGAATCGTGAATATAAGCACACCGGACAAAAAAATATTTACTTAGAGAAATCAGGAAAAACATAATTTAATAACGTGTAACATCGCCTCTGGATTTGATAATCACCTGGATTCGATTAGGAAGTGAGTCCACAAGGTTTTGCTGGTATGTCGAAACTAGTTTAAGCCATTCTCTGAGGATTTGATGGCACAAATCCACCAAATTCCAAGGATGCTGATTTCGACGTCTCAGTGGTTTTTTCAACATGTCCCACAAATTCGCAATTTGATTCAAATCAGGTGATTTTGCAGGGCAGTCGAGATGTAATTGAGTGTCTGAGTGCTCATAAAACCAGTCATATATTCTTACAGTAAGATGATATTTGCTGCTGTCATTTTGATAATTAGAGGTATCGTCAGCATACACTTTATGAAAATGTTCGCTGAAAGGCAACACCTGATAATTCAGAGTGCTCAAATAAACATGTTGATTCATTTTAGTGGCTACCTCAGTGAGGGGCTCAATCTATAATAAGAAAAACACCCCCAAAACATGACAGACCAGGGGCAGATTAAGCGTACGCGGGGTCCTAGGCCATTAAAATTTTTGGGGCCCTTAGATTAAATTTTTTTTCTCGTATATTTTTTATTTATTCATAAAAGTATTTATATATCTTTTCATTTAAGAAAGCATATTTAAAATTAAAATAAAAAATCATAAATTAAATTTTACTTTATTTTATTAAATTTTTCTTCTTCTTCAGCACGACAGCCCTTTACAGGCCTTGGCTGCCTCAACCTCACGTAGCCTCCAACGCCTCCTGTCCATGGCGATTTTTATACAGTTGTTTATCTTCAATACTTTTAGATCTTTAGCAGTGTTATCCAGCCATCTAGTTGGAGGTCTTCCTCTAGCCCGAGTTCCCGAAGGATTTTTAAAGGTGGAAATTCAGACTGCATTATTTTCTGGACCTCTCCAGATATGGCCAAGACATCTTAATCTATTGCTTCGGATGACCTGCACTATCTGTGGCTGTCCATAGAGTCTATAGAATTCAAAGTTATATCCGATTCGCCAACAGCCTCTTTCCTGTACTGGGCCAAAAATATTTCTAAGGATTTTCCTTTCAAAAACGCCAAGAATACGCTGAGTGTCTGCGTTAAGTGTCCATGTTTCACTTGCATAGAGCAATACAGGTAGAATAAGAGTCTTATAAATTTCAATTTTAGTTTTTCGACTGATTAGGCTTGATCTTAGTTGCTTTCTTAGTCCAAAGAAACACTTGTTTGCTATTTTAATTCTGCTGTCTATTTCTCTTTTTATGCTGTTTTGGTCATTGATCATTGTTCCAAGGTATTTGAATTCATTAACCTTTTCAGAGGTGTAACCATTTATGAATAAAGGATTTTATTAAATTAGAACTGAAAAATAATCATAACATTTTGAAAAAATTTGAAAAATCATTGTGTTTCTTAATTTATTTTCGAAAAATCCAGTTTTAAGGGGGCCCCTAATGATTGGGGGTCCCAGACCATGGCCTAGTCTGGCCTAATGGGTAATCCGGCCCTGTGACAGACCCAACTCCGTCTTGAACCTAACCTTGCATAAAGTCAGGATGAAATGCGCGCACTCGACGACGTGGGTCATTTGAATAAAGGCAAAAGCATGATTCGTCAGACCCTATTACATTCCACCAATCAGCAACTGTCCACGTTCGGTGATTTGTAGCCCACTGAAGTCGCCCAGCTTTATACGATTGTGTGAGCGATAGCCTCTCACGAGATGCTCGACTCCAAATGTTCTTTACATGCAGCTCCCGTCTCATTGTTTTCTCCCTAACAGTTTGGGATGGACCTTCATTCACTAACTGAAGCAATTTATGTCGGGTTTGGAAGCAATTTTGATTGACAAGTCGTGAAACACGTCTTCGGTCCCTTTCATGCAGGATCTTTTTCCAGCTACAATTTTGATGTCGCCTTTCGTGACAACGTGCATTACACCCCTGCTTGTTGACACGTTGAACAGTCCACATCAAAACACCAACAAGTCTAGCAACATATGTACATATATTGTAGGTACAAGTTACTGTAAATACATATATTGTATCAGATGCATTGTATACACGTATGAACATACATACATTGCAGGATATATATTTTATATGCGTATGTAAATAAAAGGTAAGAATTGAATTGAATGTAGGGTTTAATGGCACTAAGTCCACAAAAGGACATGCTGCGCCAAACAAATGGTTTTAAAATAAATCTTAGGTAAATCCACACTGCAAATTTTTCTTACTAAAATCACAATGAATTTATAAAACTGAATGCAATGAAACATACGTATTCAAAAGTGAGTAAAACCATATAAAATGCACGTGCAGTAAAATATCATAAAACAGTTGCATTCAAAGATGATAAAAACAGATGAAATTATAAATAACATAAAACAGTTATACCGATTGTAAATAGAAATGCAAAAATATTAGGATGATGCGAGTCACCTAACAAATCCTTCAGAGCACGGCCGGATTATCCTATAGGCACACTAGGCACGTGCCTAGGGCCTACGAAATTCAGGGGCCTACGAAAAACTTGGGAGAAAAAAATTTATTGACCAAAATAATTTAGCTTTAAAAACAACAAGTGTATTTTGCACAAAATTATGAAGATACAAATAAAAATATAATATTTTTCGGTAATAAATTATTTTGCAGAATCTTATGATCTAATATATTACTTTTTTGCGATTTTTGGATTCAACGAAATCTTGTATTATGCTGTCGAATTCCAAACTACGCAAAATGTCGTATTCAATAGACATAAGTGCGAGAGATGCCAAACGATCTTGATTCATTGTTGAACGCAAATAATTTTTTATAAATTTTAATCTGGAGAAAGATCTTTCTCCTTCTGCATTTGATCCAAGAATCGACAAATATATTCTTAATGCAATGTGAACGTTAGGAAAAGTATTCACAAGTTTATCTTTAATTTGAGCCTTCAACATTTCTTGTGCAGATTTATGCTCATACAAATTTGAAAATAGTAAAAATTCATCTACAAAGTTTTCCTCTAAATCGGAAGAGTAAATTTTCACCAAAAATGGTATTATCGATATCAACTGCAATATCGGCAGTATGTCGGTATTGCAGATAAAGTTAGATAAACAAATTCGTAAATTAAAACCCATATTAATAAAAATGTAAAAAAAAAATATGCAAGAAAATTTTAGCGGGGAAAGAGGGGAGGAATGGGGGGGGGCAAAAACGGCTATGCCTAGGGCCTACGAAAGGTATAATCCGGCTCTGTGCCTAGGGCCTACGAAAGGTATAATCCGGCCCTGCTTCAGAGTTAAAATAGAACAACCGAAAAAAGTAAGACGATGACGGTTAAAAATGGGCAAATGATTTAAATATGATGAATAGTGAATAAAACTTTTACAGTCCCCTCTCCCCTCCAATGGTCAAACGAAATATTTTTCTGTCCATTTTACTGATTTTCTGACAATTCTATGTCCGAAAATATCCGATATATTTCCGATATATTTCATCATGCCGAATGAAGTTTTCTGATTGTTAACTTTGTCATCTAGCTGCGAATAATTTATATCCTTGCTGATATTAGGACGGAATTCAGCTAAATTTTTGCAATTATGATGGCTCAATTAAGTCAATCAGAAGCCTGTATTTTTGTAAATATATTGCATTTTGCAATATGTAAAAATACAAGCTTTTGATTAGCCAAATTTGTCCATCGTAATTGTGAAAATTTAGCTGAATTCCGCTCTAGAAAGTCATGGATTTATGAAATATAGATTTTTTGTGTTCATACGATAGATTAATAAAAAGCTAACATAAAATTGACGGATTTTACACTGTACTGATATTTTGTTTGAAAAAGTTCATTGAAGAAGGAAACCTAAAAAAAACTTTTTATTCGATTTGGGGCCCCCCTCTGATGTGGGGCCCTGGGCAACTGCCCTCTATGCCCCTGCCTTAATCAGGCTCTGGGGTGGAGGTTCCCCAAATAACAAATGTAGGTGGGTCAGCCGAGTGTAACTTAGGGATTCGAAGACGGGTTAGCTTAACATCGGCATGCCGTAGACGCAATACAGGATAAGGGTTAAAATCTGGTTTTACTGAGTGCAATTTGTTATAAATTTTAAGATCCCATTGTTGTTGCCATAGAGAGGTGATGAACTGTCGAATATAAGTTTTTGCGTCCGAGAAAGATACAGATGGAGTTAAAACAGATATCATGCAGCCGAATAAACCAAGTCGTTCCCTGGAATCCCGACGTGACTCGGTACCCAACAAAATAAAATCTATTTTTGTGAAGGGTTATCAACAAATGATTAATGAAACATAAAATAGGATTTCCAACCGGAGCAAAACACTCATACTGTCGAGTTATGTGCAATACTTCCTTGTAGAGCCGATAGAAATCAGCCGCAATGCCAAGAGGATGGCAACATCTTCAGCAGTAAAGACGGAGCAAATACCTGGGATTTCGTAGCGATGATGACACCACAGCCTACCTAACCCGCAGATTTTGATCCGCCAGTAAACATAGGTACTACATACTCTGAATATTGGCGACGATGAAAAATGAATAGTTGTTGGTAGATAATGGGTGCAACGTTAGATTTATTATACATCATAAAAGGGGAATAAAATTGATATGGTATAATGTTCTTTAGAGGTATGAGAAAAAGATCCACTGATTGCGATGGTGATTCGTAAATATCAAAAATTTGAATGAGTGAACGCATGCGAGCATGAAATGGACGGATGTGAGAAGATCTAGCTGCATATAATCTCTCCAAGCTTGACGAAATGATATATTGCTTTAATGGATGGTATCTAGAGGACCAATACCACGCACCCTCAGTCCCTACATGAGCTGATCAAAGTGGTCACTTTCCCACTTACTGACAGCAGCCATTGATGTTTGACTTCGGTGTTCAACTAGGAATCGTGTCTTTATGATTTGTCCACTGCTGGACGGCCTCATTATAAAACTCGCCCTGTGTAAAATATTGAAATTTGTCGCCAAGATTTAAAGTGGGTTCTTCATTTCGATCGCCAATTTAAAATACTCACCAAAAAATGTACTTAACTTTAGTTATTACAATCATCAACTAGATTGCTTTCATTTTCAATTTCCTCTTTCGTAAATATTATCGGACTATACAGCATAAAATATACTTCGCTGTCTAACTTATGAAATTCTTCATTCTTTATTTTCAATGTTCCGAATTTAGCCTTAAAGTACAGCAATTTTTTTAGTATCTTCTGGTTTTAAGTTCGCTGAAATCTGGTTAAATAATATTGTGAAAGACTTCCATCAATATTTCATATATAAAGATCGAAATTATTCTTAAAATCGCGATCTTCTTCACCACAAATGTTAAGATACTCTACCAAAAAGTTTAATATTCTGTCGTTCTCTTCTTAAAATAAATATTCAGACTCCATTTTATTAAAAAAAAACCTTTTTATTTACTTTTTATTAAAAAAAACTTTTTGTTCCATCATAATGTCAGAGTTCTGTTCATGTCTCCAAAATAACAATAACTCAACAGCTTTGTAAAAATAAAACAATAATAAGTTTTATCAATTCTAGTTTATCTTATCACTTACTCGTAATCACCTAATTTCAACAAACACATTCCAAATAGCTTTAACTATGTAGCAAGCATGGTTTGCAAAGCAAACCATATAAGATCGCATAGCAATTTTCGGGGAATGAGGTGTCAGCGAAGGGATTGCATAATTAAGGAGTGTGGAGTCCACCAGTAATTTAGAAATCATATAATGAAGTTTGAATAGAATTGCAGTGTATTTTCAATTGATAAAAAGGCGAGATTTTTTTTTTTCACTAGAAGTAACAATTTTATTACTTATGAGTAAGAAAATTTTTTCTTCTTCCATAAACTGCAGAATTATTTTCAAAAGTTACCTAAATAATACATCCCAAAGAAATTGCTATTTTGCACCAAAAAACAAGGTCACTAAAATTTACAAAATCAATTAAAATCTCAAAACTTACTTGGCTTGTTTTATGATGTAAAAAAGGTTTTTTTCATTTTTTAAATTAATTTTTTAGGCAATTTTATAACAAACAATGTTAGAAAAAGGTAACAATAAACTTGAACTGACAGGTTATTCAAATTGAACTTTTTTCTAGGTTTCCTAACACCATTAACAATCAACAAATAGTGAAATTTTTCTTTAGTTATTTTAAATGTCTGCAAAGTGTAAAATTGTTTCAAATGCTTGTAATTTTTCGAAAAACAGTTTTTTTTTTAATTCTCTGAAACTTTTGTTTAACTTCCTTAAATTATTTCACAATTAAAGAATAAACTACGCAATAAATTTTTTTTTTCTCTTCTTATCTTTGCAAGCCTACAAGCAAAAATAAATTAATGTTCTTTTTCTTCTTATCTTTGCAAATACACAAACAATATTTATAGAATTATAAGTAAATATTGTACCCAAAGCAAATATATTAAAATTTTTTTTGTGACTAATTAAAAAGTAGATACATATATTTAACGGTCTCCTAAATCACCAGTAAAAATATCATGCCTCACTGATTCATATTTAATGTTGAAGTACACAGTAGCTCTTCTGCTTGAAGAGCATGGAAATCTATATTTTGATGGGCGCGTTTTTTGGATCGTTTAAATATTACGTAAGCACCTAAAAAGGGGTTTGCGATTTGTTGATAAGTGGGAGATGAGCAATTCTCATGCAGAGAGCTGTGATAGCACAGGGGATAGAGCGTTCACCTCCCAGTGAGGTGAACCGGGTTCGAATCCCAGCGATGGCGAGTTGATTCGAATTCCGCATCCGGCTTCTACCGACCACAGTGCTGACATAAAAATGTCTTAAGTGATAGACGGATCATGGGTACCCCGAAGTTCTCTAGCCAGCGGGCTAACCGTGGGAGGTTTTCCTCTCAATGCAACGCAAATGTGGGTCAGTTCCAACAAAAAAGTCCTCCATAAAGGCAAATTTCTCTCAATACTTGATCATCTAGGAGTTCCCTTGTCTTCTGGATTGGGTTCAGAATTACAAGACTACGGAGTTGAACATTAGTTGTTGTAAACTCAAAAAACTCGGTCCTCTGTTGAACGACGGGTATAAAATAAAATCCTCATGAAGGGAATTAATAGCACCTTATTTTCAGGTCTTTATTATTTTTTTAAGCAAGAAATAAATTGTAACATAAAATTCTACAAAAAATTACACTTTGCACTTAAATAAATTTGAAAAAAAAAAAAAAAATTCTTTTAGGAGATTCAGAGGTCAAGATTTTTGACCACAGAAAAAAATGCACAAAATAATCCTTAAGAATATTCTACGCAAAATATGTTATAGAATGAATTAAAACATAAATTTTGTTTCATGCAAAGTTTTGAATTTATTCCTAAAAATTAGAATATTACCACTAAGGTTAAATTTAAAACAAAACACCCATCTTTTGCTTTAATTGCAACTTGTCGCTCTTTACTAGCAACTTGGTATAGCGACTTTCTTATGTAAACATGCAGGGGATTTGTGATTAGCTTATATTTACTGACAAGAGAGGAAGGAGTTTTTGCAAAGTTTTGTTAAATTAGATCTTACAGCAAAATGAAAGCGAAAGACAAGGTAGTGCAACTTTCTTACGTAAACAAGCGGGGGGAGGGGGAAGGTGTAATTTTCATATTTTTTCTGACAATGAAGGAGAATCTAAAATGAACAAAAACATGTTTACGTGATTCTTGAACGGCTTTGTTACATTGAAAATAAATTTTATCAAATAAGGCTTATTTATGTTTTGAATTTTTTAAAAAAATTTATTATATTTATCTGCACTCATACAGCAGAATGAAAAATTTTACTAAGCCCCTCTCCCCAAAAGAGAAAATACACATTTTTTTTATTAAAATCGAATACTACAAACTTTTTAAATTTGCAGCAAGCCATTGTTAGCCTTTTTCTGACTCTCATAATTAAATAAAATGTTTAGAAACTAAAATTAGCCTACAATAAAATGTTCAAAAAAGCAGTACAAAAACATGGGTACAAAATACTGATTAAATTTTTTTTTATTGTTTATATACAGTCATTTTTCAACGAATATAATTTAACAGACAATTTAAACGAATAATTGGCACATAACAAATAATATTTCGATTTTTTTATGCTTGACAATACATTTTTGTGATTTTTTATAATGCAATTAAAAAGAAAAACATACACAAATTAGATTATGATTATATGAAATAATGATCATATTGTATTGAAGAACTTAATATCACGCTACTTTTCTTTTGATGAGGCTATGCTGACTAAAATAGATATATAAATTTTCACATTCATACTTAGCCTAGTATGCAATTATATAAATACTGAATGAACTGGAAGAGAAAGGATTAATTTCCTAAAAATAGGAACAGGTGTGGCACCATAAAAAGAGTCCTCTGCCCCCCCTTTCATTCTCGTAGAGGGTTTTGTTGGGAAACATTCAACACACTCAAATTTTTATTCTTTTTTTCGTCCACAAATTGCATTTTTTAACAGCTATTAAGTCATGGTATATTAGATTGTTTGTGTCCGTCCATTGTTGCCCTTTAATACAAGCGGCTAAGGGGAGGACAATTCCACAATGTTAAAAACTCAGTGTGATGTCAGAATGGAAAAGAGTAAAATTACACTGAGGATAATGGGGATTTTTTCATTTGCCTCCTTGGAGCATTGACTACGTTTTTTTAACGAAATTATAAACAGTCCTTTCTAATGCATACTTATTTAAACTACTTGTTGTTAAAAAATTTGTCTTCTTTGCTGTCATCCAAATAGAATCGCCGAATGTGGCAAAATATATTCATAGATTTCTAATTTGTACAAATAATAAATTAAATATAAAATAATTAATAAAGTTGATTTTCAATGTTTTTTTTTTATAAAATTTTAACTAGAATGCATGACTTCTTATTCCCCTTTCAAGCATGAACAGAATTTTGGGAGCTCCCTCTGATATTTTAGAATAACCCCTCTATGGATCAAAACAATATTTAAAAAAAAAAANAAAAAAAAAAAACTCCATTCTTGGTGTCGACATTACAAAGCTAATAAAAAATATTTTTTGGACTAGTCTATGTTTCTTTATATAAAAAATAATAAAAGTTTAAATAAATTAATAACGAAAGATAATAGAAAGAGCACCGCAAAAATTGAGCGAGGGTGATTTTTTGAAAAGTTCCTACCAGCTATGTATTCCAAAGTCCCCTTTTTGTTCGTTTTCTGAATTTTCTAAATCAGTTTTTATTACAGAATTGTCCTGCCCTTAGACGCTTGTCCCTTTAATAGCCTGAATAAATTAGAATTATTTTTTGTTCTCACCAATCGTATTTAACCAAATTGAATGAATTCAGCTTTTTGGCAGCTTAAATTATTGCAATAATGAAGTTGTATTAGGTACACTTCAAACAATAAAAATAATCATTTGCAAAGCTTAATATTAAAACCGTATTGTTACCCTGATTCTCTGATTTTAACCCGATAGTTATGTAATAGATTCTTAATTTTTAATGTCTTTTTTTAAATAACTTCTGGATAACATACGATTACGTTTTAATTCAATCAAAATTTATTACTTGACGTAAGAAAATATTTTTAATATTTCCTATTTTTCCAAGTTTTAAATTTATTTATCCCGAAAACATGAAAAATTGGGTTGAAAATACAAATGGTTTGAAACAGGATTCATATGTTAATATAAACAGTGCCCTCTAGCTGGGAAGTAAAGAATAGACTCATCAAAGAATTGCAATTTTAATTTATTACCAAAGAATTGTAATTTATTTTTATTTGTAATTTTTATTCATCTCCCTTTTTTTTCTTCTTAATGGCATTTTATGCTTACTTATTGGTTAAATAGATACCACGAATCCAAGTTCACAAACAATGCCATATTTACACATATCTTTCTCAATAAGACATAGGTTTCTTAAGAGGACAATACAGCAATAATCAATAGTAAATATGATATTTCAATCATTATGGATAACCATGATTAATGAATTTAATCCTGCTGCGATTATTATCGATAACATCACAACCTTTATTATTGAATATGATATAAGTGCGTTTTGAAATAAATTTTAAATTGAATGAAATAAATTGAATGAAATAATATTTGAAATAAATTTTAATGAAAATATTGATGAATGTAAAAATAATATAACTTAGTAAATTTTTATAAATCTCGCGAAAGATTGTTAAACCTATATTCCTTTTTTGATATACAACATCACGATCTTATTAATTTGTACTTATTGCCTCAGAGCTCCAGTTGGCAACAACTTTGAAAAGTAGTAGCAAACATTTGATCTCTCTAATCGATGAGTATACTTAAATTACATGAAAACTCTTTGTTTGATATCCGGTTATTTGAAAATAACTTTTTGTACATTCACCTGCTTTTTAGCATTCATTTTTAAATGTATTTTTTCCCCAAAATGAATAAAATTTGGTTTAAAGTACAATTGCTTTGAATCATGATTCAATATCCATATTTACAGTACAAAGTTCCATTACCGACATCTGTAAACGTCTATTTCCCAGACATTTCTTAACAATAAAAAAAAAGAACCTCTTTTCCTTATTTAAAAAATTTTTTTTGGATACACACTTTTAATCTGTTAAAAAAAAAAAAATCTTTTCCTTATCACCTTTGCCACAGCTAACTTTTTATTGTCTCAAAAAGCACACAAAGAGAGTTAAACCAAGAACAGTTAAATGAAAACAAACATTTGGGAGAAGAATAAACTATGAATATTAATAGTGAGTGAAAAGTACATCAGCCGACAAGTTTTCTTTCTCTTTAAATTATTAATAGATTCAGTGTGCCTTGCTATGACTGTTTTTTTATCTCCATTAAATCAGATTAACTGGAATTTAAGCCTCACTTTTTGATGTCATTTTCAGAGTTCTCCCTAGGTATAAAGAATGGCAGAGCACTTCCTCTTTGGAAAGGGAACTTTGAGTTTTGAAAGGGCACTCAACATCGCAAAAATTTATTAACATGTGTTAGATTTTGTAATACCTGAATTTGATCCACAACAATTTATAATCTATCCTCTTATACTGATATACGTGTAGATTTCAAAAAATAATGATCCTCCAAAATAAGTAATTAAATTTGTATTTTAGAAAATAAGTAAAAGACATGCTAAGAGAGAATTTCTATGCATAAATTTTTTTCAAAAAAAGTAAACTAAAAAAAAAAATTCATTGGTAAACTTACAGTTTGAAAACATTTTTCTATAATTTAAACTGAAAATAAGAAAATGAAGATTCAAAAGGTGGATTACTTTTTTAAAAAAACAGTTGGTACATATTTAAAAAATAATTTTCAAATTAAAAAACATTATACGTTTATTCAGGGATGAGAGTAGTCAGAAAGTAAAAAAGAGGAAATCCAAATGATGGTGACCATCNTACTATCCCCCCTCCCCCCCGAAAAAAGAGATACTTATAAATATTTAACTAATTTGGAATAATACTAAGAAAGTAAATATTTGTAACAGTAATCAGAATTAAACCAATAAACAGAGATATTTTTACTACTGTGTTAATTATTATTTAAACAGTGAATTAATTTCTTTCAAAATGGAACATGAATAAAAAGGCAGTGTTTTTAAGGCAGCTTATCTTTTAAAAATGGGCACATTTATTGGGATCAAAGTGCAAGCAGGACAGGCCACCCTTCAAAAGAAAGAACACTATTACATTTATCCGATTATCTGAGAAGATAATTTTTTCTCATCAAATTGAAAAAAAAGGAGGGAGAGACTTCACTCTTGAAAGAGAAAATTCCAATTATCTGCTCACTTTCAGTTTTTGCTTGTTTGTTATTTTATCACATTTACAGGGTATCTGCTACATTTTAGATTTTCAAATTCATGACTTTCCATGACTAATTCCAAGAATTTTTCATGACTTATAGAAGTTACTATTTTCTCTCACAAAAATGTAACAATAAATTTAAAAATGCATTATAATAACATTCATTGAAATGATAATTATAACTAAAACAGTTAGACTCTGCATCTTCATATTTAGAGACTTTAAATTTAAAAAACAGAGTAAAGAAAGAGCTGATAAAAAAATACCAAAGCAAATTCTTTTTTCTGTAGAATTATATTCTAAAGATACTTTTCTTACGGATCAGAAAGGAAAGAAATACTCCTTATTTGTCTGTTCTCATTTTGAAATTAAAAAAAAATTGCCAATGATTGGCTTGCTTCCGCTTGAAATTTAAATTCATATAAAAATAAATAATACAAATTCTTAAATCACAGAAGTTTAAGATAATTTGCTCTAGAAATGATGCTTTTTCTTTTATTCTTATTTCCACAGTATATTCTTCCCCAGCAAAACACCCCCTGTCAAAAAAGTTCCGTCCCCACCACTAATTAGGAATGACCATAAGTACATTTAAAGTTTAAGCAACTTTGACAACAAAATCATTTGTTAAATATTTTGCCTGTTGTTTTGAAGTAACTGAGAGACTGCAACAGGAACTAACAGAAACTACATGATCACAGAAATCCCAATAAGCAGTCATATGATAAGCCATGTTTGAAAAAACCACAATATATTCAAAGAAAGCAAAGTAAGTGTAGACCGTAGCCTCACAATACCAATTATGGCGGAAATAGAAGTATACAGCGAGTAGAAATGCAGTAACATTTGTCAAGCCAAATATAGTTTTATACTTCAGAGAAGTTCTTTCCAAAAGAGTAAGTCTATGCTTCACACCACGTTTCATTGCAAAATACAATAGCAGCATATTAGAAAGTGCGGATATCATGAAAGTGATAAAGCAAAGTTCATGAATGTGAAAGTTTTCAGATGAAGACACAAAGGTTAAACCGAGCAAACTCGACACTTCCGTGAATTGGAGAAGAAAAATAATTGAAGCTAACCATTGCCAAATAGCACTTTTATAAAGAATATCACAAAGATGGCTGTAATACATAGCAACTACTAAATATCTAGGTGCAGAGTGGATGGCTACGCAAATTTGCCATACGTGTCTTTGAGGTGTGAAACTACCGATAGATGCACTTATGGAAGGTAAGTAATTTGGAACATGGCAGTGAGTAAAAGTCGCTCTTTCAAAATTATAGAGAATAGACCATAAAACACAAAAAACAAATGACACCAATGGTAAAGACACAGTGTAGAGAGCTAAGGTTGGAAATTTTAGTTGCATTCGGGAAACCATGGTGAAATTGAGCTGACTTCTTCTCCAAAAAGGATACATTTATGCGCCAAATATAAATTTTACAATTCCTTTTAGCACAAAATCAAATCATCTTTAAAACACATCGATCAGATTATACATCTTACTAAATTAATAAGCGAATATTCACGGTACAAATTAAAATTTCATATCTCCTTCTCAGTTGCACAACTACTTTTTAATAGCAAATGATTGTACATTTATAAAACATAAAACTAAACAGCAGCATTAAATCCAAAAACTAATATTAAGTCAAGTAAACGAAAGAGTGTATTTTTTTTTAATTTGACAATATGAAAACAAATAATCGATTATTTGTTTCACATCTAGAAAAGAACTGGAAAACCTCTTCAAACGGAACTTCTTCAACGGACAATATCAAGAAATACTTTTACGAACAAAAATATTTAAAAAGTGTAAACAGTTGAAAAGTATGCGAACATGCATCAATTTATTTTGCATAAAAATTTCGCTTTTAAATTTCAATTTATTTTCTTCTTCAAAATTTAATTTTCATCCTGTAATTAATTTAATCTGTCTAACAGCTGTTGAAGTCTCTTTTTAAGTTAGCGTACATAATTTACATTAATTCTTAAAGCTTAGGCTAAAGCGCAACTACATAATTTTGAACTGTTAAACTTGTAAGAAAAAGTAATTCATATCGTCCTGCATGTTTTGGTTTTGGAGGCAAAACCATAGAAGCAAAACAAGATGTCACATATCGGCGATAGTAGTTACGAAGATTCACCGAAAAGAATCAAATATGACAGACAGCTAAGATTGTGGGATGATCATGGGCAGTATGCTTTAGAAGCGGCTCATGTTTGTTTAGTAAATGCCACTGCTACTGGAACAGAAATTTTAAAAAGCTTAGTCTTACCTGGAGTAGGTGCTTTCACTATTGTTGATGGTCATACTATTGAAGGTAAAGATGTTGGAAATAATTTCTTCCTTAATAAAGATAGTATTGGCAAATCTCGAGCTAAAGTCGCCACAGAGCATTTACTTGAGCTTAATCCAGACGTTCGGGGTGAATTCGTTGAAGAATCCGTGGAAAGTGTTCTTCAAGCTGATCCTGATTTTTTCACGAAGTTTACTGTTGTTATTGCTACTGATTTGAAAGAATGCACTCTATTAGGCTTAGCTGATAAATTATGGAATCTAGGCACTCCATTACTGCTCTGTCGTGTTTTCGGAATGGTGGGATACATGAGATTACAGTTTACAGATAGAGCCATTATAGAATCCAGACCCGAAAATGAGTTTCATGATTTGAGGTTAGATCAGCCTTTTACTGAGCTAAAGGAGTTTGCTGAGTCTATTCTTATGGAAACGCTGTCTGATATGGAATATGCTCATGTGCCTTTTGTGGTTATACTTCTTAAATATGTTGATTGGTGGAAAAGTCAAAATAATGGTCAATTGCCTAAAAACATGAAGGAAAAAAACCTTCTAAAAGCTGAAATTATGAAAGCCATGAGAAAAAAAGACGATGAAAATTTTGAAGAAGCTTGTCGTGGCGTCAACAGGTTGGTGGCTAAAACGACCATCCCTGGGGAAATACAAGATATATTAAAAGATCCATTATGTGATAACATAACGAGTGAAAGCAAGCCATTTTGGATTATGGCCAGAGCATTGAAGGAGTTTGTTAATAATGAAGGTCAAGGTTGTTTACCTGTACGAGGGGTTATTCCAGATATGACGTCGGACACTCAAAGTTACGTAAATCTACAAAATATATACAAAAGAAAAGCCGAAGAAGATGCTCATTTCATATACAAAAGGGTTCAAGATATCCTGAGCAGTATTGGAAAATCTCAAAATTATATTCGTGAGCAAGATATCAAAGTGTTTTGTAAAAATGCTCACTGCTTAAGAGTTCTGCATGGACGTGCAATCAAAGATGAGTACAATCCTTCTACAACTAAAGTTCAACCTTTGATTTCTAATTTAGAGCATGAAGATAGCGATATTATATTTTATGTTCTTCTAAGGGCATCTGATAGATTTCGTGAGGAGTTTGGCAGGTATCCCGGCCAAACGGATGACGTGGAATCGGACATTTTAAATTTGAAAAATTCTGTTGCCTCTCTTTTACAGGAATTGCAGTGTCCGGCAGTTATGAAAGATGATTATGTGCACGAGATGTGTCGTTTTGGTGATTCGGAGCTTCACTCTGTGGCTGCTTTTGTTGGTGGCTGTGCTGCACATGAAATTATTAAATTAATTACTGGACAATATGTACCCTTTAATAATACATTAATTTATAACGCTTTGAGTCAAAGTACCTCTGTTTTTTACTTATAAATGAGCATATGTATGATAAAAATTATATTCTTAATTTACTACTTCTTTAGCTATATTTAAAATGCTTAATAATTTGATTCAAATTTTTTTTCATAACTAATTGAAGTTAAAAAATGTCATTAAAATTAATCTTGCATTTTGTGTGTCTTTATTATTTACATAATTTTAGTAGTACTTTTTATTTTTACTGATCAATACATTCTATTATGGTCAAAATTTTAACTTAACATTTGATATTCCTTGTGATTATAAATTGACTTTATCCTTCTAGCAACCACACCTTAAGGGGTTTAATGCCCCTGAGTGAAACAAAACTTATTAGCTAAATCTTCAAAGGATTTTTTCTAAAAAACAATGTGCAAGAATTCCAGAAAAGAAAGTTGTACAAATTACTGATATAAAATTTATAATATTCATATTAAGAATATATAAATGTGAAAATTATGTTAAAATAGTCTAAAAACGTTTCAATGTAACAGACTCTTAATTTAATTTGAAACAAACTCTCTGATTAATTTTATTTTTGACTGTTTTGAGCAGTAGCCAAGTTAGTCATCATTGTTTTTGTAAACATATTAAATTTAATTTTAAAACTATTATAATTAACTATTATATTATAAAAACTATTACATAAAACTATTATAAGATGTTAGTAAACTAAGAATGAGGATAAGTAATAATTGAACAATATTTTAAGAAAGGAAGTAGAGGTAATACATTGAATGTTTTAAGGAGAAATAATGTTTGAAATTTGAACCTAAAAGTTTTTCTATCAGGCACTCTCAGTTATTCCAAATACCACATCTGAATTCCATACCACGAGTAGAACAATAAAATTAGTACAATTTTTTTTTTTTAACTGAATGGAATTCGATGAAAAAAGACTTTTCCTTACTATTTTGTAAATTCCAAACATATTTCAAGGCGACAAATTTGTTGCTTAGGCATATGATTTTACAACACTTGGCATGAACTTTATATATTATAAAATGTTTTTCAAATATATAAATATCAACCAAGCACTTCACAAATTCTAAGTAAAAAACTTATGGAAAGGGGAAAAAAGTTTTTGAGAAAATACTTATGCCTGTAAGTATCTATATATATTTTTAAAAATTTCAGATTAATTTTAATATGGTCTTACAGGGTAAACTAAAATTTAATAAATTTTTACTAATACAAAAATATAAATTAATTTCACAGTGATTATTTGCACACATGTGATTATTGGAACAAAGAATTATATCTGAAAATTTTGGTGAATTTATGGTTTTATAGTTTCACTTTCAAATGAAATTTTTTCTCAATGTGTACTTTTTTTAATACTAAATTTTTTTATACATCAAAGTTCATTTCTTTTCAATTGCATGAAAAAAGAATATTTTTTCGTGTTATGCAGAAATCAGAAACATTAACTGCCATAAAACGATGAAATGGTCCTGTTAAAGAGTGAGCACTCAAATGCGTGATTTGAATTTCTAATCTTATAATTTCTCATATTAAAAATATCAGGATTTTAAAAAAGTGTGCGAAAATCAATAGTTACTAAAAAATGAATTGTTAGAATTTATTCTTTTTGTAGAAATTTAAGCATAAATATAACTTTAAAATTCGAAATTAATATTTATTCATTTTGAATTTAGCTAATAAATATATTTTATTCTAAAAGTGCAAAAAGTGTTGAAAATCAACCGACGCAATCCTAACTAAATGTCTGGCATGCTCATCGAAAAAAGTGATATTGGACTGTTTATGATTTAAATGTGTTAATCAACAAAATAACTCTAAATGTTAGTGATTTATAATCTATTTTCAACAAGTATTTTGCAATTATATCCATGCAACTTAATTTCTTAAATTTTAAGTTATTATAGTAATAATTTCTCCAATATTTAAAAAGAGCCATTTATTTTTAAGTTTTAAATTATTCAGCTTATCATACAAAAAAAAAAATATTGATTATATTTAAATGTAACATTTCTCTTATTTATAAAACATAAATATCTTTTTTTGTTATTAACATTTCTGCAAATTAATTATACCACATATATCTATTTACATAATTTTTTTTTAACATACCTTTAACACTGAAAATAAACTTTTTTTTAGATAGAGGTTTTCGAGATAAAGAGGTTCAACTGTAATTATAATTTCTCTAACATTTAAAAAGGGCCATTAATATCAAAGTTTTCAATTATCAAATTATTCAGCTTATCATAATAAAGTAAATTATTGATTTTATCACTTAAATGTAACATATATATTTTTCTATTATTTATAGAACACAAATATCTTTTTCTGTTATGAACATTTTAAAAATAATAATTTAATATTTCAGTTTGTAAGACTGAATACAAATGATGCATAAATTTTAGAATATATCCTTTAATTATTTTTGAAATTGAAAATTTAAATAAATTCAATTTATACCTATTACATGTTACGATGATTTGCAATATTCTAAAGAATAAAATTATAAATTCTGAGAATGTTTTTCAGGATTATATAATGTTACACTATGTAAATGATCGCTGAAACAGTTTAAAATATCAGGGCTCGAAAAAACTCAGAAATTTTACCCGTCCCCGAGGACGGCTTGTCCAACAATGTACCCGTCCTCCTTTGAAACTAACCCGTCGCTTCTAAATAAATAAAAATATAATTTTCTCTTATTTATTACAAACATTTATATAAATTGCACAATGAATTAGTAGTTACTAGGATTACATTATACAGTAATAAAAGAAATACTAGGTTACTAATAGTAAAACCTAGTATTTCTATTATGAAATAATTTATTTCTTTGATGAAATAATTTAAATAACAAAGTTTAAGTTATCTGTCAATTTATCCGATGGTACTGCGTTTTTTAAATGAATCAAATATGACGTTTGCCAGTTCCACAATCAAGCCTATGATTTACAGCGGTTTCTGCACAGAAATCTGAAAGAGGTTTTCCATTTAGGTAGATGTACATAAATGCGTTTAACGCTTCTTGTTTAAGACCAGTAAGTAATGTGTTTTTTTGTAGGTTCATTGCTGAAAAGTACCTTTCAACCGCTGCAGTACTCCCAGACAGAGAAAACATCAATTCCACCATGCGCAGTATTTCGAGATTAGAGGGTCATTTTAGAAGTGTGGCGCTAGACTCTTGTAAGATAACAAAGATTGAAAATGTATCACGAACATTTACGGGAAAATGGCCATCCGCGCGGACGCTGGATTCGAAAAATTTGTTGTTCACGGGGAATTTTTGACCGCCGAGGACGGGCGTTTTTTCGAGCCCAGTAAAATATGATTTTTTTTTAATGATTCCTAAAACAATATTTTCTATCAAAGTTTATTTTAACGAAATTTTTGAGGGAGTGTATTCTTAATTGTTGATTTTCACTTCAGTTATTTTTTAACACAAAAATTAAATAAACCAGAAATGATGCTTTTTTCAATACAATTCTTTTTCTCTCCCGAAAAATCTCTAATTTCATATCGCCAAAAAAAAACATTGGCTATAGCACGTGAATATTTCTGGCAATGAAAGAAGGGATTGTCTTGAGATTAGTTAAATTCTGTAAATTAAGAGAAAAGTAACATATTTGTGAGATTAAAAACTTAAGTTTTTGTGTTACTTATATATTATTAAAAAAAACATAATTTAACATTTATTTCAAAAGCCAAAATATTCTTAAATATAAAATCAAAGACATCTTATTGTAAAACTTTCTATGCTATGCTTTAAATCAAATTTAAAACACATTCTAACCTATTATTTTTTTTATAAGACATTTCAGTTGAGAATATATTACTTGGAATAATGAAACATCAAAGTTTTTAAATGGTTTCATTTTTATTAATTTTTTTACACATTAGAGAGAAAGATAAACATTTTATAACTACATAATAAATATAAAGAAAAATCTACACTACATATTTTACAATCTAATTCATATCTAAATAGCTCAGCCATTTTGTAACATTTTCTCTTAATTAAGTTCAATATTTATGATCAGTTTACACTATGTTTTTTTAAATAAACGTTTCTATAAATATTCAAACAATCATTATGAAATTAGGTTCCTTGTTTCAATACAGAAATTTTTTTTAAAAAAGAAATATTTCATGATATAAAATAAAATTCCTGTGTATAACTCACGTGTACAATTTTTAATAATCCAAATGTTTTGAAATTGATGTGTATTCTTGAAAGAAAAGAAAAAAAAATGAGAAGACAGGCTTTTAGTTGTCTAAATAATCAAGTAAATACCATAAAATATGATAAATGTTATAAAAGCTGATAATAAATATTTAACCTGTGTTTTACTTTTCAACAGTAAACTAAACTAAAAATACAAATAGCTTAACTATTTAAAGAGTAATCAGGAAAAGAAACACAAAGTCGTCAAACATAGAAACATCACAGGAAGAGCATTTTAAGTGAATCTATTAAAAAACAAATTTATAACGCATATAAAATGTTACAGAGCTGATCATTGCATATTTGCTATCATTAAAAAAATAATAATTTATCTCATGCTTACAATGAATCATATAAGCATCCTGGAAAAATTCTAGTTGAAATTTTTTTCTTGACTTTTTATGCTGAAAACTCTAGCTTACTTTTTTCACGATATTTACTTAAATCTACAAATCAATAAAATATTAAACATGGTAGTATCAACAACAAAGCTGGTTGACATGCTTAAATAAAATATGAAATTTTCTTTTTTTTAGACTTTCAATAAAATGAAAAATTTTAAATCTTAATGAAAATATATATTAAAAGAAATGAAATTGGGTTTAACATACCTATCATTAAATAAATTAAGAAAATTACTTAATTAAAATTGTAAACTAATGTATTTCAATAAAAATTGTCTGTTAATTACTAATAGAGAAATACTTTTTTTTCTATTAAATATGTACAGATTAAAGAAACAATTTTCACTAAACGTGTTTCTTTTATTCCATAACAAATCACACAGAATTTCTTAGGTTACAGATGGCAGAAATGCATAAAAGAGTGAAAATACATTTTTCACATACATTGAAAAATTTAAGTTTTAAAAGCTATGGAAAAATTCTATTTTTTCCCCTCAAGAACTCAAAATTTCTTTACTAAAAAATTAAACATTTTCCTCATTTTTAAAAATGTCCTTAATTTTTTTCAGTTTGCTAAATATCCTTCTGTAACATTTTCTCAAAACTAAGTTCAAAACAGGGATGACATTTTATTAGGAAGAAACTGGATGAAATGGAAGGAAAAAAATGACCAACAAAATTGTTTAGCAATATGTATTATAAGAATACCTTATAACCAAACAAATTAAATTAAATTTATAATAGTATAGGCAGTTAAAAGTTTTTTGAATAAATTCTTTTAAATAATATATTTTTTTTTATAATTTAAGTCTATCTGAGTATTCATACTGCACAGTAATGATAAAAATTAGTATCCTATTTGTAATTATACATTCAATATGTGATTTGTAGTAGTGTATATGTTTATGTGATAATTTAATTTAGTAGTATTAATGGAATTTTATTATGACATTTAACTCTTTCCTCATGTAATTATAAAATAAGGTTTTATTATACTCATTAATGTAAATTATTGAAGGATTACAGTTATTTTGATTTCCTAAGAAATTCATTGAATGTATTTTTATTTACAATTGTTGCTTTCTAATTTTTACATACTTCAAAATAACGTAGTAATTTACACTATTATTTCAACAAGATAGCAATCATAATTATGAAAAAAAAAATTGTTTTAATATTCAATATTTTTTTGAAAAAGTTTCTTCTTTTGTTGGAAGAATTCTTTTTCTTCCTGGGCGGATTTTTTTCATTGCGGAGGAAATTTGCTATCACTCTTTTAAAACGTCACTTAACATGCTCTTCACACTCAACTATTCTTATAATACACAAATATATATATATATAAAACCCTCTAAGCAAATACCTAAGCAAACAAGTTGGATTTTAACAAAGACATTTATAAGCTCATTCATTACTGAGATCCATAATATACCTAACCATCACCAAATGGAGAGATTTTATAAAAATGTTGGCAACAGCTACAGGCATAAATACAAAGGTTGTTGTATCCTAATGTGTAAATTAATAGAAAACTTAGCTTCCATATATTCCACAATTCGCAAAACTACTACAACTACATGATTATTTTGTATTTTCTTTATTCCTCCCCCCTCCTGAAAAAAAGTCTTTATGGGAATTATTTCATCCAAGGTAAAAATTTAAAGCCCTGTGTTCTTTTTATTAATAATTCAGAGTTCTTATTCAAAGAGGAGTAGAACAGGGCGATGTGTTCATGACGTAGAACAAAGTGTATGTAAAATATTGAACAATTTTAAACACAACAATGAAATTTTATAAAATATACTCCGGATATATATTTTACAATAAATATTGAATACTTATTACAAGTATTATTAAATTCAATATTATTTAGAGTGTGTTTAAATTTCATTTTGTCAAGGAAAATATTGACAAATGTAAACTGGTAAAATATAATGCAATATTGTGAAATATTTCTGGGCATATATTGAGATACGAAAAATTTTGATATTGCCCAGCACTAATGTAAATGAGAAAAAAAAAAAAAAAATTCTAAAAGGACTCCAAAAGTAAGAATGAAAAATCTTTCAAGGTTAAAAATTAAAATTTTCTTGACTCTGACTATGTAAAAGTTAGGTTCTTAGGGTTAAAAAAGATTTTATGAAAATTAAGTTAATTGTAACCAGGACGTTGATAATAAATGAATTTTTTTTTAAAATTTATAAATTATAGATTTTTCTTCTAATTATTATTTTTTTTTGAATAATATTTAATACCATTAATTATTTTCTTTATAAATTGGTGAAAATTTTACATTAAATCTTGTTATTTTAAATAATAATAAAAAAAATTTTTTGGAAATTTTTAAAGGCAGTATTTACCCTTTTAACGTTATTTTTTATCGTTTTCAGAGGAATTTTTTAAATGTATTTTTGAGAACCTTTAGCTCATTATTATTGGTTATAACCTATCATGATAACAATTCTGTTATAAAGTAGAATTTTGTATAATTACCATTAATTCTGCAAGAAAAAAAAAACGTGCATAGAAATGATCAATACTTGACTTAGATTTATAAAAAAGTTCAATTGAATACAAATAGGAACTTGGCCTTCCTAAAAAACATAAAGTTGAACATTTTAACTACAGATTCCATCGCTTAATTATATAAATATCTTAAGGACTTTTACTATCGTTTAATAAAGCAAGTTATATTTGTGTAACAATGAGTAAAGCGGTCATAAAGTGAAAATTTTGAAAAACTTGGAAGTTTAATTTACTATAGTTTTTACATAAGATATAAATGATTTTTTCCTATATTTAAATCAAAAACATAACAACCGCAAAAAAAAAAACAAAAAAAAATTGATGTCATAGAAGGTGAAAAATAGTTTCAACATGTTTTATTAAGGACATGTATAATATATTTCTCTAGGTATCTAATACATAAATAAATTCAAAACTTTTAAATAGAAAAACAAAAACTACGCCTATACATAAGAATAAATAAATAATTTGCATCATTTTTCAACCCTTTAAATTTATGACAAGAGGGATTCAAACTTTTTTGTCACACACAGTATCATTTTCAAGCTTCAATAATGATGACTCTAATTTATTGCTAGCAGTGTTTTGAAGTTTTATAAAGGGTTGATACAGAAAAATAGCATCAGAGCTAATGTAAGGTGGCGTCATTAGTGGAGAAGGTGAAAGAATTTTAGCACATCCATTCGGTTTCTTAATCGGGCTTAAAATGGTTTTTTCATCAATCAAGAAAGAATGTGGACGAGATGCTGTGGCAGTTGCACCCAAAGGAACTTCTTTCAATATGTTGGTAACTTCAGCATTCAGACTTTCGCTGCTGCAGCTATCTGAATTGTGACGAGATAGTGGCATACCCTTTATTGGCACACAATTTCTGAAAGATTGAAGCATACCTTCGTGCTTCTTTATGTTCTCTCCAATTACAGGCACATCATTGCGATTTTCAATTTTCTTCAATATTGAATCAACTTCACTGTTTGAGGGAAACGAAGTTATATCCGACATTGAAGATGGTATTGGAGTAGTATAGCCACTAGGTATGCTAAGGGGAGAGTAAATTCCTTTAGTTTGAGAGACCGGGCTACTGTTCCTGGAACTATTGGCGGTTGATGATTTATCACTTTCATTGTTATGAGCACTGACATCTTTAAAAAGATCTTGTTGTTTAAGTTCTACAGAACTTATTTTATTACCATTATCGATAATTTTTAGTACATTACATTGATTATTTGGAGTTGTATTAAAAGATTGAGTAGAACCAGCAAGTTGAATAGCAGCTACTTGACCTGGTGTAAGAGAGATGTTTAGAGATTTCAAAATATTATCACGTTGAGCAGGAGATAATTCAATTGTTTGAGAAGTCTAAAAAAGAAATACCGTATTGTTAATTAAATTTATGATACAATATAATAACTATAAAACACTTATATGTACGCAAGAACTTTGGAGATTTAAGATACTCAAATACATTAAACATTAAAGTGAGAATTATCAAACTCTTAGGATTCATATAAAGATTATCACAGTTTTCAGAACAGTAGTTTTTAACAGGGTCATAACTAAATATAATTTACTCCTGCGATACTTGGTTATTGATAATTATAATATAACAAAGTATGATGAATGATATTATAAATTAGAGCATGAATTTTAAAGTGCTATTTTTTTTTTATAGGTGCCCCTATTTATTTATAGATGCCCTTATTTTTTATAGGTGCCCTTAAAAGTGTATTATTAAAGTAAAAATATTTAACTGAAACAAAGCTTTCTTGTTTAAAATTACTTTCAGTCTCGTTAAAATATATGAAAACAATACAATGCAAGTTCCATGCATCTTTTAAAGTGTTATTAGTTAATAGTCTGACTACTGAACATAATAAAAAATGGAAAAAGAATACCTTAAAAGTTAAAAAAAGGAAAAAAGCACAAAAATGCAAATGTCATCAAACTTTGGGCCTTAATGAGAGTCTTGAACATACTGGATGCATATCTTGTGTACTATATCTTAGAAAAAAGTATTTTAAGGTATTTATTTATTATTTTTTTAAATGGCACTTAGTTCTGTACTAAAATATAACATCATCTTTAAGATACATCTCCTTATGGCATACCCATCAATATTATGCATCTGTTAATAATTAGTTATATACGCCTGGTAGCAGAATTTACAAAGTCAGCTACAGAAAGACTGATATTGTAGAATGCAATGCAACAACTTAATGTAACACGCGTACAATAAAATTATCAATAATAATAAAATTACCTTGCAACATGAGAATTACTTTTTATATTATCGATTTTATACTTAACTCACAGTTTTGCCATGTTCACCATAATGGAAATCCTCTATTTTATTCTTTTGTTTCCAAAGTTTATCTGAAGCTTCGTTTTGCTTTTAGAAATCTTAAACAAAAATTGCTTTGCGCTCGAACGAGAACTCAGGGAAAAAAAAAAAAAAGACATTGGTAAAGGAGGAATAAATGTCTCGTTAGGAGGATTTCACAAAACAAAAAAAAGTGAGATTAGCAGAATTGAAAACAAATTTTTGCCGTAATGTACATTTTTAATTCACAATTTAGGTCTTAAAATTTGAGGAATTAAGCACATTATTGGAAAAATTACACACCTAACAAAAAATATTGTTTAATTTTACAAAAGAATTATCATTATATTTCTGTCATTGCAAATGATAAAATAACTAGCTTCTGACAAATAATTTTTTTCTTGATTATATTAGCCACCATAAAAATATCGAAAGATTTTTCAGAGGGTGGAAATAGAAGCCTGAAATTGAGAACATTTTGCAAAATGCAGCAGAGTTGCATCATATGAGAGTGCAAGAATCTCACCGAATCCAGCTAAGTAGATCCACAAGCAGACTCCCAAGTATTTCATAAAGTATGTAACACGATTGGCGCGCAATTATTTCCGAGAAGGGAAAATTAAGCACTTTTTAAAAACACCCCATGGAAAAAAGCACCTTTAAGGGCTTTTAAAAAATGACACCTTTCAGCACTTTTTAAAAATGCTACGCACCATGTAGAAAAAATTTAATACTAAAATTTCTTAAAAAGTTTATCATTTCATTTTCTAACAAGCAATAGCACACATTAAGAAAAAAATTTTGGCAACAAAAAAGTTGCCTTTCTTTTCCATGAGATGACCAAAAGATTGAAACAAGATTCTGATTATGAATGATGAGTAATTAGTGGACAGTCCATAAATTGAAACTCTAGAGTGTTAGCAATTTTTAAGAATTGTTAAGTTTTATCACTATTAAATAAAATAAAAATGATTATATAAGCATTCCAAAAAGACAAAGTTTTGAAGTATCAAAACTATGCAATCAGAAATTAGTGGACCCAAGAATTTAATGACTATTTTTACAACTTATTAAAATAAAATAATAATAATCATTAAAATAATTGACTGCTATTTGAAAATAGAATCCAATAAGACTTTATTATAGTTTGTCTAAAGTAAGAAGTGCAAGAACTCCACTAGCCATTCGCCTGGACCCGTGGTGGTGAACGGTAACGAGGTATAACTATTTCAAGTAGAGGTATGGTGTCATCGTTTAGGAAAAGTTTTGGATCGGACCAGCAAAAGAAAGGGGATCTTTTTCTTCGTTTTACTGTGTACTTTGCTTCGTTTTACTAGCACTACAGTGTAGAGAAACTAGCCTCCCTGAAATGCGCTGCTCTTGTTTCCATTACAGCAGACGGCCTCAGACTGTGTGGATAGCGTAGTTCTTACCGTAGACAAACTATGCTTCATTATACTAAATTAAAAACATTGAGGGAAAAAAAAGGGTTTTGTCACTCATCATACATACATAGATCTGATGATTGGAATTCATATTGTAATCATGTACAATTTTCAGACAGATTTTATTGAACTTCTTTGATTTTTGTGACGGTATCTTAAATTTAATTATTAATATGCCAGTTATGTTTTATTCTTAGTCATAAAATATATTATAAGATACTTATAATTGCTACTAGAGTTGAAAAAAAATTTTTTTAGAGAAATTATCAAAAGACTATCCCCATCTTTTTTATTTTGCAAAAAACATCAGACTTTTAGGTGCCCTAAGTTTCCCGTTTTTCCCAAATTCATGAAATCATTTAACTTTTCCCTGTTCTATAGTCAATTAGCGTCAATATTTTTAAGACTCATAACTAGAGTATTGTAAAATTTTTTAAATAACATCAATTAGTTGATTGAAAAAAAATAGGAAAAAAAAAAACAACTATATATTACCTTGGCAGAGTTTTTCTTATTTTCCTCATCTCTTGATTGTTTAATTGGAAGAGAGCAATGATTTATGACAAATATAGTTCCTGAAAAAAAAAAGAACAAATTAATTTTCAAAAATAAGTTTGGCATTGCCATTCAAATGGAAACAGGCATTATTCGTGAATTTTGATGGATTTTTTTTTCTGACAGTAATTTATACCAACATAATTCTGCACTTATCTTTCTAAAAAACAGATTATTTAACATGGAAATTAGGAACTATTATGGAACTTTTTAGATATCTGAAAAATATTTGTTTTTGCATAATTTATATTAAGTTTTTCTCTTATTAAAGTTTAAATAATAATAACAGCAAATTTCTACTCAAACATTGTAATTAACATTGAAACATTGTAATAAATATTGAAACTTTGTTTTACTTCTGAAAAATTGAGAAAAAATATGAATAAGTTCTAGTGCTGTTTTATTCACTCTAATAAAACAACTTATTATTTGCAACTTGAACTGAAATGTATCATAAGTGATACATAAGAGTTAAAAATTTGTTGAAAGCAAAAAAACATTGAAAAAGGTAGAATCAAATCGAACCCTACCTAAAAATGAAGGAACTAGGTTTCTTTCAGTCCTGTTATAAATATGTTGTTACTTAATGTAGGAATTCAAAAAAATGGTGTGTAGCTTAGAAGAACAAATTTAGAGCTTTATCACTCATATAATAAACCTGACATTATTAAATTAATTAAATGACGAAGAATAAAACAGGCAGGCCACGTTATCAGAATGGATGAAAAAACGCCAGCCGGTAAAAGGTTAGCCTGGACTAAACTTCTTGAGAAGGCCAAGGTTTACCCTGGACTGTCGAGCCATTGATAATGATGAATGTAGGAAAAAATAAAGATTTCAAATTAATCCAAAAAATTCTGTATCAAATAACTCAAAGAAGTTAAACTATAGATTAATTAAATTTATAATAGTAATGAAACAGGTTTAGGTTTGAGTGACAAAAATGTAAGTTTAGATCATTTACTGCTTTTTTAGTTTACAAAATACAGATAGCCAATGAGCTTTTTACTCTGGACATAGCTCAAAATCTGTGTGCTAAGAAAATACTTTAAGATAAATGTTAAGAATGAGTTGTGTCCATTTTCTAAAATACGGATTTCGATCAGTGTCTATTTTCTTAAACACGCATTAATGAAAATATCACTGATAAAATATATTTCAGAAATATTTTCAGATAAGTAGGATATTACTATAATCTGCAAAAATTGAAATCTGACTTGAGTGTAAGGGCTAACCAAAAAGTATGAGTTCATTTTTTTATTTTATAAAAACCCTAACATTGGTAAAGAAAGAAAATATCAATATATATCTAAAAGAATTCCAACCTGGTTGAGGAATGGTTGTATTGTGATTCAAAACAAAATATGACCCACTTTTGGCCAATGTAGGAATCTGTGCCTTCACAGTTCTTGCAATTGGTATTTTTGCAGGTTTTGGAACAGATTTTTTAGCATTGCTGAAGACATAATTGGCTCTTAAACCATTGGAAGTACTATCATTTTTACTATTGATATTGAAATTCACACAGTGAGGTCCTTTTCCTAAGCTATTTTCAAAAGGAGGTGCAGAATTTGGAGTTTCCTCTAGGCAAAGTTTCTGATGTTCAAGTTCTGCAACCTCACAAATTTCTTGAAATGAAGAATGACGAATCAAACTCTTTGGTTTGATTTTTCTAAAGGAATTCATCAGTACAGTTTCTTTACCTAAAAATTAAATACAAGATTACAAAAATGTTTTTTTTTAAAGAAAAAAAAGCTAACAAAATTATTTAACATACAGTTTACTAAAGTACAATGCAGGCAAAAAATTTAAAAAATAAATAAAAAAGCACATTCATGCTTTTAAAAATATTAAAGAAGCTTGAATTAAAGTTTTGTACAGAACATTATGACATAAAAAATGAGATTATAGCACGTTATAATAAAGAATAATAATTACTCAAAAAATAATCTAAAGTGACATTTATTCATTCTAACTTCAGGTGATAGTATAAAAGTAAACTTTTTTATTTTAGTACTAACAGATTTTTTTTGTGTCCTAACAAGCTGGATAAAAAAAATAAGAACTTCCGTATAAATTATTCAGAATATTTTTGTTATTGTATGTAATTTAATAAATGCCTTTGCCACAGCAATTTTAAAATAAAAATGTAAACTTTTGGTCACAAATAAGAGTGGAAAACAAATGTCAAATGAAAATTTATTTCAAAATGCAGTGCCGAAAAAAAGAAAAAAAAAGCTTTCTAGGTTTGACTGGAAAAAAAAGTCTTCACATAAATGTAAAATTTTTTTTTCATTTCAAATACTAAAAATGAGGAAAGGAATAAGATAGGATTTTGAATATTGAAAATTATCTTAAATATAAATGATAAACTTAATTGATTTTTCTTGATATTGTAGCAGTAGCTACAAAAGAAAAAAAAAATTAAAATCATATTAATTTACAAATGAAGATAATTAAATAAATTTTCATTAATTCATTCTATAATAATAATAAAAAAATAAACAGATACATGAGGTGTACAGTAAAAATATTGACCATAAAAAGCCAAAACACAAAACCAAACTAGTAAGTAAGACATATAAATACAACACAATATTGAGTTTATTTAATAGCACACAAGATGATGTATTTCCCTAAAGGCAAACATTTATATAACCAATTAAGTAATCAAATAGTGTTGCCAGCTAAGTCGTGTTGCCAGATGCAAAAGGGAAGGAAAGATCAGCTGAGTGGTTCAAGGTCAATTGACTGATGAATACTTAAAAACGGCAAAATCCGATAAAGGATTTCAATACAATATTTAAGAAAATAGTTTGAAGAACTTTGATTTTACTAAAATTTTTGCCATCAAATAAAAGTTAGATTTTCTTAAAAAACATAGTTATGCTTAAATCCTTAACTTGATTTAATGATAAATTTATCTTTTAGATCAAGGGTTTCCAACTTACATGAGGCTGAGGGCCACAATTAAAAACACCAGTCAAAAGGCGGGCCATAACTTCATCAAAATTTTATATAGGACTCTTTGAAGTTTGAAGGAACATTAAATATTACTGTCAGACTTTTATCAAGTTGTACAAAATAAAAGTATTGAACTACAAATTAAAATAAGAAGTAGATTTAAAAAAATATTTAATCGCATATTAAAAAAATCTGGCTATAATAACTTTAATGTGCACCTAAGTATTAAACAATTAATGTGCAACAGACATCAAATTGTCAAGACATAAAACTTAAAAGCATTTTAAACCCATATATATTTTTTGCAAAAATTGCCCACAAAAAATGACAACTAATATATTTAGTTCGCGAGCCACAAAAAAGGCTTCGCAGCCCGCCAGTTGGTAACCACTGTTTTAGAAATTTTCCCTAAATTTATCTGATAGATTCAGCTTGATTAGAAAAAATTCAACAGAAATGATTTAAATTGTTTTCACCAAAAACATGTTATAAAAGGCTAAAGTGAATCTTTAAAAATTTAGTTCACTTATAACAAATACATCAAAATAAGTAACTTAAAACTTGCAGGTCACATCTGCCAAATGGAACTAGAGTTAGGCCTCAGATCAGATGGCTTGACTGTGTGGAAGAGGATTTTAAAATCATAAGAATTACTAACTGGAGAACAATAGCAAAGAAAAGAGCAGAATGGAGGAAAGCTCTGTCCCATAAAGAAATAATTATTGATAATAAAAATATTGCAATACAACAATTACCCAATACCCTTATAAAATATTGCAATACAACAATTTATAACCCTAAATGCTTCTTATCTTACTGAATTTTCATTGTGTAAAACATATCATCAATATTATATATTGCACAAAAATATAATATTGAAAAAGATTATAAAAAACCCCCCTCTGAAAATCAATTCTTCTGCATGACTGAAAGCATTACAATATCAAAACATCCTAAAACCATCCCTTAATAAAATCCTTATCTCTGTCTTGTAAAATCAAATTTTTGGGAAGTATGTGGAAAAAAAAAGATACTGTAATATATTTTTATGCATTAATATTTTCCCTATATTTAAACAAAGAGCATAAGCCCTAAGAGTTAAAACTATATTCCTACGAAACTTCCTGAGTGTCTATTGAAAAGAATGAAAGTATAAGGATTCTGACAACAGTTTTAAATTACTTATTGTAAAAACAGATCAATAAAAAAGCACTAGTTTGTAGCAATAAAAATCGAAAGAAATCAACTCACTACTGTAACTGTCTGCATCTGGCCCAACATATTTAAAAGCGGGCTTCTTTCCATTCGCACTTTTAATAACTTGTTTTTTAATAAGATTAATGCTTGACAGCACATTAGCAATATCATACAAACGTCTAATTTGAGCTGAAAGAGAAAATGAATACATTTTAGTATTGAATTGAAAAGGAAATACAATTCATTTAATGTCAGTTACACCATAAAACAACCTAAATTAAAAAATAATTTCTCCTAAATTATCATATGAATGTCAACAGAGTAAGATTCAAAAGCTTTCCTACACTGCTTTTTCAGTGGAGAAGCACTGATTTAAAGACAAGCTTGTCTAAGTGGAACAGCAGTAAAAAAGTTAAACATAATAAATAAGCTACACAAAAAATTATTTTATATATATATAAAAAAAAACTGATTCTTTTTCACGTTAAAAAAGATACATAAAAGCATCATTAATAATTTGGAATTAATAATAAGTGATAGTCATCCTTACTTTTAATCTGAGCACCTTTTTCAATTGTTTGAAATCCATTCAAAACTTTAGCAGCTTCACCGAGACTAACAACTTTTGTCTATAGGGATGAAAATATATAAACTGTTATAAGCTGTAATCATATAAAAAAACAACACAAACATGGAAAAAGTTAAATATTCAAACTATTGCAAACTGTAATAATAAAAAAATCAACGCAAACTGTTATAAGAAACAGAAAATCACAATCATGATCCAGTAAATATTTTTCTGACACACAACTGGTAAAATATTTAGAATGGTATAAGCTGTAATCCTAAGAATTAAAATAAAAGCAAAGAAACAGTTACTAAACGGTAAAAAGCAAACCAAACATAAAGGGAACCTATGGTTTTACTTGTTATTGTTTTTAAACATTTTATTGAAGATAGACTTCCATTATTAAGACAGAAAAAAATTGAAAATTCAATATAGCAAATAAGATTTATAGTTTTAAAAAATTAACGATGAAAAGAAAAAGCATTTGATTGTATATCAACATTTAAATCTCGTCTTTAAATTAGATCATTACTACTAATTAAATTCAGTATTTTCTTGTTTATTTATCTATTATTTTTGCTAGGTTACTATTAACATATTTTGCTTTTTACTATTAACATAAATGATATATTAACTTAAGAAACTTCCAAAACTTGGCTAATTACTTGGTTTTTGTTTAAAATATTCTTTGCCTACTTAGTAAAAAGAATTTCCATGCAAAACTTTCTCATAAAATATAATAAATGGAATATTAAACGACTTTAAATGATGTTACAATTCACTAATAATATAGACAAAATAACTAGCAACTAATTTGGAAATCGATGCTTACAGGAGACACTAAAAAGAGCATCAAAAACTTTTGACTCATAGCAGCCAATGACTTTTCTTTTCGAACTTCTGGATGTGAAAAAGTAGGGGTTAGCAGTTCTTTAACAACAGATTCACACTCTCTATCTAGTCGTTTACTAAAGTCTTGCACTTCATCTAAAATACATGACTGCCTTTGATAATTAGAACTACTCTCAACATCCTGAACATATTTAAATTTCCTTGCAATCCCTTCACAAACAGCAGAGTTCTGTAAAGGAAAAAATGAAAGATTTGAGATAATTATATTTATACCACTAAAAATATAATGAACACATTTGGAAAATAATGTTTATTACGATTCTCTGTTTAAAATGCATTTTGCAATAAAAATCCTAAAAGCGTGACAAATATAGAAAGATTTCTTATGAGTGGAAGTTAAAAATATATATCAGGGGTCTGTTTAGAAGAAATTTGGGTCCGTTAACAGACCCTTCACAAAATATCTTTTCATANTTTCATTTTGTTTTATTTTCCTTGGCCAGACCCTTCACAAAATAATTTATCTTTTAATCTGATCCTTCACAAATTTGTTTATTTCATTATTGTTTTGTTAATCGAATAAACCCTTCCCAGGAAGGAGGGGAAGAAAGACAGATGTAAACGAACAAAACTTTGTCTTCGGCAGACGCTTCTTCCTTTATTTGTTCAAAATGAATATACTGCATACAGCAGTATAGACTAAATACCAAATATTTGTATGTTGCATCTCTAATTTAGTAGCAGCAATTGCTGTTTGTTTTCAAAAACTTTATTTTTTAAATTATAATTTTAAAGTATTGAGCGTAATCTTGTATGTCTTTACAATTTAAAAACTCCTTGAAGAAATTTTTTTGCAATAACGGACCCTATTTGCACAAATTCACAAAACGGACCCTGGTTGAAAGAATGTGACTTAACCTTTATTTCATATTCCCAAATTAGGAGTAATTTTTTCACAATTGTACAAAAAAGGACCTTTCACAAAATTTCTGGACAGACCTGTATATACATATAAAAGTGCTTAATTATATGAAATAAACAACAGCCATAAAATATGTACATATATATCTCGTAAATCTTGTTTATATATATAAACAAAGGCTTGCATGCTAGAAAAGAAAACTAAAGTTGTAAATAAAAAATAAAAAAAACTACACAGACAAATATAGATATTAATTGAAATGTATAAATACATAAGAAATGAATAGTTAAAACTATGAGTTAGCAAAATTCTATTATTTTAAAGGCGTACAAGAATTTTTTTTATTTTTTTAAAGCATAAAAAATAAATAAAATAAAAATAGGCAAAGATATTTGGGATGAATAAAGACATTCTTTAAAAATGCAAAACAAAATTAGGCAAAGATTAAGACTGCCTCTTGATTTTGTATGTAAAATAAGCTAACAAACTCAACCAACCTTTATGGAGTTCAAAGATCTTAAAAGAAATCTTCGTCCATACCAGATATAATGATTCTTTGCCACCTTAGAAAGCATTTCAATGCTTTCAAAGACATTAATAATATCATACAGACGTCGTCTTTCCACTTCTGTAAAAAACACATTTTCATAAGAAATAAATTCTACTTTCCTTTTAAAATGGAAAATCTGAGTTAATATTTTCTGCATTTTAACAATTAAAGTATAAACAACAGAAAAATCATAATTTTACTTTAAACAATAACTATAAATTGTTTTTAGTTATAAATTTTTTTTCACTTCCACAAAACAGCTGTTAACAAGCTGATGTAACTTTAACAAACCTTTGTAAACCACAAATTAGGCAAAGGGTTCTTTTACAAAAAAATTATAATTTTACTTTACTGACTATTGTTATCCACAGCATATTCATATTGACATCAATAGTAGAAATATATATATATATATATAGAAACATGCACTAAGTTAATGCTTGTTATATTAATATAAGATATATTACATGTCATATAATATAAGAAATAAAATTATTTATTGATAAACAAACATAAAATAAAAGAGCTTTACAGAACTTTAATATGTTCATTTTAATATTAAATAAATTACAGTAGTTATATAGTATGTGTTAATCAAAGTTACTATTTAATCTTAAGTTCATAAAGAATATTTAACAAAAACTGATTTAGTAAGAGGTGAGAGTTGGCTTTTAAATTTTAAAAAACTTTGTTTTTAATATACAAACCTAGTCTAATAATGTATTACTTCAATTGTAGTTCCATTTTTTATGATATTCCTATAATCAGTCTCCATATTAGGTTTAAGAAAGCATTGGATGTTTTCGGACAATTTTAAAATGTTCTAGATAATTATCCAACTAAGAAACTACTCTCGATCATTTTCTTAATATAAATTAATGAAATAAATTAAAAAAAATAGCTTCACTGAAATAAATTAAAATAATCCAACATTGGTAAATAAAATTGTCATTAAACATAAAAACATTTTTAAAAAAATCAGTTTTAATAAAATATTAAACAACTGAGGAGTTACATAGCACAGTTTAAATTATGGAAGATACTGGATTTAGAGTGGTTAACCCAGACCTGGTTAATAGTGTCTTAACCATGTTCAAGACACTATTGATCAAGGATTAATAAACAGTTTATTAATTCACATTAGCCTAATTAAATTGATATATTTGTTGAATCTTAACTTCCAAAAGATAAATAAATAAATAAAAATTCATCAATGTAAAATTTTACACTGATGAACAGTACTTATAGATCATAAAACAACAATTAGTTTCTGATCATAAATCCCCCCCCCCGGAATTAACATTTTAAAATGCCATAGTTTATGAAACAAAATNAACCCCCCCCCCCCCCCGGAATTAACATTTTAAAATGCCATAGTTTATGAAACAAAATAATTAAATTTCAATATCATGCAAAAAAAAATCATAATACAAATTTATGTAAGAAAGTGCAACTCACTTAATTTCCATGATGCTTCATGCAGTGACACAACAATATTTTCTTTAGGATCAGGATCAAGAGGGTACATAGTAAGAAACCTAAAGAAAAATAAATTTTATTAAAAAAAAAAAAAGACTTTTTTAAAAATAATACACAACTGACATAAAAAAAAAAACAATAAACAAAACAAAACAATTTTGCACAAAATAATTTAAGCTGATGGAGATACAGTAATTTTTAAAGATTAAGACTAATTGTACTAAAAAAGAAACTTGAAGGAAACGAAATATCATAAAAATACTTTTTAAAAAACAAATTGAAGTAGCACATTTAAAATTAGTATAATAAAAAAAAAAATATGAATAGCACCGAAATAATTGAAAGCAAGTATATCTTAAACAATGTAAAAAAAAAACTTTGAGTCATTATAAGAAAAATCTATAAACTATTAAAAATGCCAGTGATGCTCAATTAACAGCAATAAAAAGTACCAAATATACAAATACTATGGAAATAGGTTTTTTATACCCACATAAAGAAAAAAATAGGAAGGAAAAAAAAGTGTACATATATTCTGAAGTATTATTGAGATTTAAGTTTCTAACATTTAATCTAAACAAATAAAAAAAAGTAGTACAGTCAAAGAGGGTTATTTAATATTTCATTAACTTGAATTAATACAGTTAAAAATTTCATGAATTTTTTTTTTCCTCATTGAAAATATAGACATCTAAATTCATGATGTGTAACATTAAGCGAAGTTTTGTTTTAAGCTTAAAAAAAATAAAAACGATAAAAGTTAAGCAAATATATATACATATATATATTTAATAGATAAACACAAAACAAGGAAGGACATACTTAAAGCAAACTAAAGCTAATGACTTTTCTTTTCGGCTGGGTTTGAAAGTTGAATCTAAAATAATATCTTCTTCATTGCTGTATTCAATACAGTTTTCTTCAGATTTTGCTGACTGTAAACAGAAATATATTTTTAAAAATATATATATATATATTCATAGCACTTTTTAGCACTTAACGTAAATATTTTAATAAGCATAAACACTAAAATGTTAAGTTTCAAAGCAAAGACTATATATTGAAATTTTAACATTTAGGACAGTTTAGTGTCTTATCTCAGTCCAAATTAAAATGAAAATTTCAGAAAATATTGAATCGAATTTCCCTAATATTCTTATAATAAATTTCCAGAACCAATTTTAATAAAAGCAGGTCAATTAGTTAAAATAATATAAATCTTCCATTTAAAGATGTAGTACATAAAAAGTAAATCTTTTGTGATTAAGAAAAAAAAATGAGATTGGTTATTGGCAATTAGTTACTACTACTGGTAGCAAAGCAACTACCCAAAAAAAAAAAAAAAATAAATAAATGAAACTGAAATTATCCTCAATAGATCTGAATCATGTGATCTTTAGAAAAGATAAGACAATAATATGAATTTATTACACTGATCAAATCAATTAAAATAATGCTTTTCTAAAGGTAAGATAAAACTGAATTTGTAACTTGCAAGTAAAAAAAAATAAAATATCTGCTTTAGTATAACTTCAGAATAGCAACAAATAACATAAAATAATTGTGCTTCCCATAAAGAAAGACAACTGTATAATAGAATATTTTTAATAGGTTTTAGTTTCCATTTATTTCTAATGAAAAATACATCTAATAAATTATCAAAGCATTTTTAAGTGCAATTCAGAATGAAAATCACGTGTCCCACAAGATGTCCACAACTTTTTTTTCGAATTTCCTCAACAATTTTTGACCAATTAAATGCACTATAGCGTATAAGAGAAACAAATTTCTTAATCTACGTAACTCTTGTCAGGCCAGTCTTGACACATGCTTCTAAAGCTTGGACAATGACAAAACTGGATAAAATTGTATCACAATAGTTGAGAGAAGGATTTTGAGAAGTATACTTGGTGGTGTAAATGAAAACAATAACTGGAGAAGGAGATTTAACTTTAAACCGAACAAGATTTATAAGCAACCTGATATTGTTAAATGCATAAAAATAAATAGAATGAATTGGATGGTTCACATGATTCGAATGAGTGATGATAATACAATAAAAAAGATGCTGCTTTTTAAACCCACTGGAACAAGAAAGAGAGGAAAGCGGCGATTGAGATAGGCTGAATCGGTGGAGTCTGATTTTCTTGCAATTAATGAAAAGAATTGGAGATCAAAGATAATTTGGAAGTCATTATGGAGAAATTCTCAGAGGAAGGCATTGTCTCACATTGGGCTGTCTGGCCAACTATGATGATGATAGCTTATAAGCCGAATCACTGACTTACATGTACACTATTAGTTGTACCTTCATTCATTGTTCTCGAATGTTTTCGTTTTCCCATATGTATCACCTTGTTCGGTTCCATCACAAATACTGATTGCATAATATTAAAAATGTTCGTTTTTTGTAGCTAGTTAATATAATAACTACCGATATTTGTAAAAAAAACTTTGATTTGAGAAGAAAAGCAGTAACTTCTGATGCTAACCACAAAGAAAACAATAATGTGTTACATTTTGAGAAAAATGCCTTAATTATATTAGTTTGCATCAGTCAATGAAATTGTTTAAACTTGTGGTGTTGCTGGTTTAAGTTATGATTGTAAGAACAGAAGGACACACACACAGAGTGACATTGATGAATACAGCAAAATGGAACCACAATCAGTGCTAACATTAATAAGGAATTTTCTAAAATGACTCGAACATACAGAAAATGAACAGCAATATGTAACAAGTTATTTACATTGAGAAAATTTTTTATTCAAACTAAGATTTCTTAATATTTTAAGTAAACAAATGTGTTTATTCTTTCTTTTGCATCCTAAATATTTTGCAGCAAGTAAATAATTTATTCAACTAGCTTTTTATACTTATAAGTAAATTTATTTTCAAGTTCATTATTTTTTTTAATACAGATTAAAGTCATTATTTGACATTTTATATTAACCCTGAGTTTTCCTGTTTGCAAAGAATGGTCTCACAAAAAACCATAGATCGAGGTTCTACACCAAGTTTTTTTTCTGGTAGTCCATTGTCAGTAATTCCAAAGTAACTATGTCACTGACGGTTTTAGAATAAAAAAAGTCCTTCCATGAATGGGAATGCGATACAGGTGAACGTGTGCAAGTACTGGAGAGCATTACTAAGGACTTTACAATGCCGAACCATTGCTAACAGCCTGTCAGTGTAGCTTAATATAACGTTAATAACACAACCAATTAACATGAAATTATATTTTGTTCAACAATAATAGATTATTCAACCTCCCAAAAAAAAATATATACAGACATTTGGAAATAGTTAATTAATCTAAAATATAATACTAATTTTCAGCAAGATAAATCCGCCGTGAATTAACTTTCAGTAAATGAATATTTGTTTCAGGTCACAAAAATCTAAATTAAATATAAATTTCAAAACACGCTAAGAGGAGAAAAACAGATTACTTATGATGATTTACACCAAATTTTTCTTAAAAACTTACCTTTGGAGTGTTGCATATATTAGCATAATCAAGAGAGGCAGCCAATGATGTCAGCAATTTAATGTTAGCATTTGGTGTGATAGGTTCATCTTTAATTTTAGTACACTTTTTAGGGGTGATTCTTCCAGAATTGCTTAAGTTATTAGAGACATCAACCTCAGGAGGCGTATTTTCTTTCACAGAAATATCCACTTTGCAAATTTTTGGTGATTTTAATGCGAATGGTTCTCCTGAACTATTCCTTTTTCTAGATGGTGGACTATTCATGTTTCTGACCTGAAATGTGAGATTAAATTACTTCTGTATAGTTATTTATCTGCTATTAAACTTTAAAGGAAACAAGAAATAACTTAGACAAAACTAAATATCTTTATCGCAAACACATTTAGGAAGGTAATATTTTATTATTTTTTTCTCCAAAGGCAGACACTTTTGTTCTTCACCTGGGAAGATGACAACCCCAGGTTTCCTGTTCTCCCTAATCTGTGGGAGCCCTGTTGGTTGCTTATTTCAGGTTTATCAGAACTAGACTTATATTTTTAGTTATTAATGGAAGAAAAACAAAATTTACCATGGAAAGTTTCTCCTGTACTCTCAATGCTAAAGACGTATAATTTTATGCCAATTTTAAAGTTTATATGCGATAAGGATTAAAGTTTTGTATTAGTCCACGTTATTGTGTGTATTTCACCATGAGAGACAAAAATAAAGAGTATGCAGACTTTCACTGGTGAATGTCAGCAATCACGTAGCCGCTTTGATCAATGTCTGAAATATCTATTATATTTGACTTTTTAATACCCGTTGAGGATAGATTAGAATAAACATCAGTGTTTGGAGTACCGGTTAAATGCATACAAAAAGGTGGCACTTGACCTTAAAACAAACATTGGGTAACAATCATGCTGGGAAGTGGCATTGAGCCTTAAAAAAAAACATTGATATAGGACAGATCGGGCATTTGCACTTAACTAGACCTAGTATATATTTTGGATATTTACCAAAGAGACTATGTGATTGTCAACATTCACTAGTGGAAGTCAACAACCACCAATTTCATTCACAGTAACACATACATTCATTTTAATTTATATAAAATAAACATTTTCTAAAAAATAAACTGATTGAAATTAGTATTATATGTACTTAATGAGGAAATAGATATTGATAACTTAGAACACAATAATGTGATAACTTAGAATATCACATGAATTTTTTGTGTTTGCATACAAACATTTAATAATTTTGCAACAGTTTTTTGGGTATATTACTTATTATTTTTTTTAATCACTTTCCAAATTAAAAAGAATATTCATTGGCACACAAAAGCTAATAGTATGGGTAACAAGAAAACCCATTAGCATTTTAATTAGAATGATTAAAATTATAATTTAAACCATTTTTTGAAATAAAAAAAAATAATTCTCTGTAATACATTGTGTATAATAAAACACTGTAGATTTTATGCATGGATCACTTTACTTTCATCTGAAAATAACTGATCTGTTTAAAAAATGAAAACATACCAAGAGATGTTCATTCAAGCAAGAAACACACAACTTTAGAGAGTAATTTATGGTATATATACATTTTGCTACACATTATTCTTAAAAGTTTTTAGAGATAGATTAAACATTCTAAATAAAATAAAGATGTATAGTTTATGTACAGTCGTAAATAAATTGGAAGTGAAAATATAATACCATGAATTTCTCTTTAGAATTACTTGTGTTAAATTAAGTATTACTTCTGAAGCTATTTTTAAAATCAAATAAAAAAAAGCATTTTTAAGTTTCCTTATAGCCATGATTTACAATGCAGGGATCAGTGATCATATATTGACATTTTTTCTAAGTTTATAGAATTGAATATATACTTTATATTGAACTTAATTACCTTGTGTAACAACTAGTATATTGAACTTTGAAAGTAGGTATAGTAATATCAAACAATCGTAAAATTTTTTAGAACTGTTTAAAATTTCTTTTAACTACTAATAAGGAATTAAGAGATCGAAGAAATAAATTGCTACAAGATAAAATTGATTAACGTTAAAATTTAATAAAGTGTTAATAGTTGAGATAGCCCTAAAATCGATTAAATTTTTTAAAAGCTTAAACACATCAGAAATATAATATAATGTTATTTCGAAGTAAATTTTTGCAAATATTATTCTTTTTAGAATAATGGATTGAAGTTCGAAAAAAAAATAATTAAAAACTTACTCAATAAAATACCACGCTTTGCTAGTTACACAGATAACCAAAATAGTTAATGTTGTTTATTTGCAATACAGATGACGTGGTAATATAATATAATCTTATCAAGAAATTTTCGTTGAGGCCAGATGTTTACACCATAGCTCATTCGATACGTTCCCAACCCAGCGTATAGCCCGTTGTGAAGAAAAACAACATTAGCGCCGGAACGGTTTTGTAGTTTGAGATGACTCAATCAATTTTCGCGGTGAAATTCAGATGTGGCCAAACTCTAAAATATAATTATTTTTGAAAATACTTTCTTCTAAGTTTCTGTTTTATACTCTTAAAATTACTTATTTTTAGGAATAAAATCTTATTTTTTCTCTAAGAGATTTTAAGATTATTGTTTTATTAAAAATATATTAAATGATTTAACGACTATAAGCAAATAAATAAGCATTAATTAAAACAGAAACTGGCAACAATATTTTAATGTCTCCTGATCTTTATTTATTTTGGTTTCGATCTTTTTAAACTATCTCGAAGTCTTTTTTGAAATTCAACGTGATGGATAGCACAAATTTAGAATCTTTGAATGAAAAGTTAGACAAACTATCTTTATCTATTCTGAAATCTATGCAAAGTATCATTTTAGAAAGGCAATATTTAGAGGATAACTTAAAAGAAGGCTACATTAACCTAGCTAAAAGTCGTTATTTGATGAGAGGACAAAAAATCAGTATGTTACAAATAAATACATCAACATTAAAATCATCTCTTCGATCTTTGAGTTCTGAAGATTTTGTGGAGGAAGCAAAATATATTAATTTTAATATTTTTGAACACAATTCTTCAAATATCGAAGAAAATGGTCTGAAACAAAGATTCACAGATGATGAAAAGCTAAGTAAAAGAATGGACGAGACACTATCTTTTTCGGAATGTAACTCTGAGGAAGCAACCAATTCAAATATAAAAGAAAATGATCCTTTAAGATGGTTTGGCGTTTTAGTTCCTGACTCTCTGAAAAACAGCCAAATGAGGTTTTTACAAGCAACCAAAACCGCTTTAAAACTTGCTTCGCTACAGAATGAATTAAATGCTCTTTGTGTTGTCTATAGAACTCTTAGATTGAAAAAGAAAGAGTTAAAGGAATAAAAAGCTGCATTAGTTTTTATATTATTACTATGATTGTTTAGTATTTTATTTATATTTCGTTTCATTTTTTTAAAGTTGTTAGGGGATAATTTAATCTAGAAATTTTAATTGCCTCTGTATCAATGATTTCCGTATCGTGAACTGTGACAGAATAATCACATAGTTTTGGCAACTTATGGGCAGTGGCGCTCAAAAATTTAAAAATGAAGAAAATCACAGTAAGGGACCAACTTAAAAGGTATAACTTGAAACATCTACCTGTTTTTTTTTTAAAGGTGCAAGTTTGTAATCTATGTGGCACCTTGGCGAATGTAGTTGGCACGACAGACCACTGTGTGGAAATATCTCCCTCCTGTGCTGTTATCATTTGTCTAACCGGATTTTAATAAATTGATGTTTTTTTTTATTCTTAAAGAAATATGTAGTGAATATTTTTTACTGTGTTATAATAAAGAATCTTATGTATTATTGTTTCTTTTTTACCAGAACTTTATGAAATGAGAAAATTTAAGTGAAAAAAATTAATCTTCATATCTAGTTCTTTATTGAAAATGGGATACAATTAATATTATAAATATCACAAAATTGGTTGAAAACCTTTTGAAACAAATTAAATGCAGAAACTTCCTGTATCATGAAAGTATTGAGTACTACCATTTAAAAGTATAACACAGGTTTTTTTTTTTAAAGATGTCAAATTTTTAATTCTGAGGAAAAAGTATTGGAACTAAATAACAGCTGAGCAATAATTAATATATTAATAACTTATCTATCTTCTCATTGCAAAAATATTTTATTTTATAACTGTCATTGAACAGCTGAGCCAGTTTAGAGTTTATGTCTACCAATGCTCAACTCCATAGCCTTGTAATTTTGAACCCAGTCTAGAAGACAACGGAACTTCTGGATCTAGTATTGGGAGAAATTTCCCTTTGTGGAGGATTTTTTAATGGAACTAACCCGCATTTGCGTTACATGGAGAGAACATCCCATGGTTAGTCTCACGGTGAGGGGAGCCTTACCCATGAACCGTCTACAACTATTTCACATCACCGCTGTGGTCAGTGCAAACCGGATGCGGAATTCGTATCGACCAGCCGTTGCTGAGATTTGAACCTGGTTCATTGGAAGGTGAACGCTCTATCCCCTGAGCCATCAAAGCTCTTCAAAAAATATTGAAATTACTTTAGATTTGAAGATTAAATGTGGATTGTTTTGATAATATTTTAAAAAAAAACTGCCTAAAACTAATTTATGCTGAAGAACTATTTTTGCAAACTGATGTTACATTTTTAGATCTATCCTTACATTATCAATCAAACACTCAATAGTGTGTATTGTTATTGACAAAAATGAATTATGTTGAAAAACTTGTAACCTCATCATATAATTTTTATTTTCATCTATCATTACATTGACCAAATACTTGGTATGTGATCATTATTGATAAAAATTTACTGAAAATTAATTATGACAATTATTATTTCTGTAAACTAATCCTAGAGCTGTATTATTGAAAATTAATTATAGCAGAAATTATTGTTTAAACTCATGCTCATGATACAATTTTAGATCTGTCCTTACATTGTTGACCAAATACTTGATGTGTGTTGCGATTGATTAAAACCAAAAATGTCAAAAAATATTTCTCTTCTCACTGTTAATAAGTAATAAGAAAATTTGAGATGTTCTTTAATATTTTATATCTTATGTTTGACTTCCAAATTTCATGCTAAAAGTGGAACATACAGTCACTTTTAATCTAGAAAACGTGAGAAATTATTTTTTAAAAAAAAAACTTCCGAACACAGTTTTCCGAATTTGGGAAAAATAATATATATATGTTGCCCATAAATTGATTGAATTGTTGCAATTTTCAATAATTACTTAAAAAATAATTGGAAAAAAAAATTTTGTAATTGAATTAGTTACTCTTTTTTTTTTTTTAGGTTCTTAAATACTCTCAGAATTCTCTTAGCTGAATACCTGTTCACTGTATCAGGTGACAAAAATTACATACTAAATTGATAATCAGTACTGAACATCATTACGAAATCCTGCGTGAAACAGAAAGATATTTACCAACACAATTAATAGAACTAAAATAATTCCATTTTTTTATGTATTATTATTTTTTGTCTTTGCTGGTGGCTTTACATTATTTAATTAATCAAAATATACTTTGGTAGTTAATCTCATCGAAAGGAAGATTAACTCTATTCAGTATCATTTGGCATGATGCTATTGCTCCAGGTCTATTCATAATAGTCAAAATTTACCACGATTAAGAATTTTTCTCTGGTACTTATCACTTTCGAATGCCTGTCAAAAATATCTTTCTATTGTATCTAGTGATAAAATTGCACAATATTAATGCAGTTGTAATGGGTACTAATTGTACCAAAGGTATTTTGGTATTGATTAAAATGGCACTTCTTACCGTAATATTTAAAGCAAAATTAATCAAGCATCAATGTTATATAATAGAGCAATTTATTAACTTTCGTATAAATGATTTAGGTACCATTTCTCCATTCATTTTTCTTTTCAGTTCATAACTTTTTTAAATTTTAAACTGTGTTGATTTTACATTATTTAGTTTGATATAAATACATTAAAAGCATAATTAAAATAATAAATGAACATGTAGCTTCAGATTACTGAAAAAAAATACTTATTTTGCTACATAGTCCCCCTATGCTACCATGTTCACATTGATTATTTAGTTTATCTGATATAAGAAATGATTTAATATCAAGAATGTGCAATAAATTCCTTTTTTTATTAATGAAAGCTATAAGCATGCAAATATCACAGATGCTATCCTTAAAATATTTGAAAAAAATAGAATTGATTTATATCAATGTTACTTCTGAATGTCTCTTCTGATAGAACGAATGAAAATTTTTGAACGATATTTAGGATCAAAGGCTAAAATTGACCCTTTCACTCACTGTTCAGGTTTTAGGACACTTTATAACCCTCGTTGAACAGCCTACCCAATCTTGGGATTACGACTACTGATGTTCAACTCCGTAGCCTTGTAATTTTGAACCTAATCTAGAAGATAAGGAAATTCCTGGATCAAGTATGGGAAGAAATTTGCCATCTAGGTTTACTTTAATAGAATTAACCCGCCATTTGCGTTGTTTTGAGAGGAAAATCTCCCACAGTTAACCTCACGGCAAAAGGGATGGTTCATAACGGTTTTGCAGTTAATAAGAAAGACAGACCTACTCTTCATTTAATTATTATTGTTGTGCCAACAAATACGTAAAATACGATAGTTAGAAATAATGATTTCGGGTTTATGTTTTACATTTTTATGATCATTTCTTTCATTTTTTTAAAATTCTATTTAAGACTACAGTTATTTGAAAAATAGTGTCACCATTAATGATGTATTTCCAAAGCTAAGGGATCTTAAGGCAGCAGAATTTTTTTTCTTCCAAATATAATAAAAAAGGAGAAATTGAAACAAAACAGAGAAATGTTTAGATTGTGAAAAAAATTAACAAAATTACTTTCCTTAATCAACCAGTTCTCTTATTTCTCTAATTAGTTGGTATTTATCAACTGTTAACAGCCTCAGCTGTTACAAATTGTTCTGCAGAATGTTAATGATTGAAATTATTAATAGTGAAATTGTAAAATGCATAGTTAAAATTCTAAAGAAACAAAACTAGTGTAATGTTTGATCATTGGTCTACGTAATAAGTAGTAAAATAATTATTAAGGTGTAACTAAAAAGTTGTTATTTAAGTAAAAATCATAAAATTTAATGTTTATTTTTTTAATTGTTTGCAGAAATAGGAAGATTTGTTTTAGTTTGGGGTGTGCTTCCTGATTAACCGTCTAAGATTGATAGGTACTTGTGGTATGGTTTCGTTAGCTAGAATATTTTGAAAAGAATTCTTGAGATAGAGATATCAAAAAATTTAAATATTTATGAAGACCAACAGATTTAAGTTAAAAAAATGTAACGAAATGTTTTCAAGCAATAAACATCTAAAAAAAATTATTTTTTTAAAAATTAAATTTTTCAAAAAAAAAAAAAAACTTAGAAAAGTTTTCAGACAATGAGATTACAAAATTTTTAAAAATTTTAAGTTTTTTTAAAAATTTTTAAATATATTTTCCGTTATTTAATGATGCATTTTATAATGGTGTGGTATAATAGTATTTTCCCAAAAGAAAGAGGATATCAAAAATAATTTTCTTCTGCAATATTTTAAAATTTAGAAAAAGAAACGCTAAATTGAAGAAAAATATTTATTGATAATAAATATTTTAAAAAAAAATACTAAACATTTTACTCAAATATAAATAAACAATATTAAAAATATTTTAATGTTATCATTTGAAAACTAGCCCAATAAGCATTTGAAAAATGTGTTACATTACCAAAATTACAATTAGGAGAATTACAATTAAAATTTTTAGAAACATGAAATCTTTTATTGAAACAGAATGGCCAACTTTCTATACATTTTTACTGTTAAGGATCAAGTTGAAAATTATTTTTCAAGCAATTAAGTTAAATACAAAACATCTAGCGAATTATTTACTCAAGAGCATAGACTAAAAACATGTGTTTAAATTTTTGGAGGAACATGGGATTGGGTAAAAGATGATATTTAAAGCAGCCTTTGTTCCACAGTTTTAATACCGCAATAAAAAAGGCTTCGGTTTTCTTCATACGACATTCCTCAATATTAATTCAAAAAATTCTATCACCCTATTACATTTTTAACTGTATACTTTTTATTATATTTTTTGAAAAAGATATTAAAAATAGAAATTGCAACAGGGCTGTAATTTCGCAGTCAAAAAAATTAGTTCAACTATCATTAATGTTAGTTAAAAAATTAGGTTAAAGGTAATGAAGAGATTTGTGATATTAAGAAAATTACATTTAGACCAACATTTATAATTATGTGTGAACAAAAATATTATTTAAACTATAATTTATCGCAAACTTAATTTATCACATTTGAACGTTTTTGGGGTTCTGATTAATTAATCGAATTAATTTGATTTAATCATTAAATTAATAAATAAATCATCTTTTAATTCATAAGTTCCAAAAACATATTTGACTAGTTGAGATGAAAATGTGTTTAAATAGAAGAGCAGAAATGAATGTAATTTATAACACTCAGCTTGTATGTGAAGCCGGCTTTTTGTTCTTAGTAGTGTTCTTTCAACTCAGCTTGAATTTGAATCGATTTATTTTTAATTTTTGACTATTTTATTTTTATTCGATAATTTTTAGCTTTTACTTGTTTAAGGATATCTTAAAAAGAAGTATCATAAACGTTTGTTTTTTAACAATATAAAGAAAGGGGTGCGTAGCGTTTTTAAAAAATGCTTTAAGGTGCTTGTTTTTGATTTACGTTTTGTAAAAGCCCATAAAGGTACTTTTTTTATTTGGGGTTTGTAAAAAGTGCTTCATCTTCTATTTTGGAAAAAGAGATTTCTTTCATTGCGTATTGATCGTAGTTCTAAATTACAAAAAATACAGGATTTTCACAATTTTCTCTGCAATATTTATCATAAAGTAGTTATTTTATCATGATTACGTTTATTTATGCGTTATTTTATCATGATGAAGTTTTTTAATTTTATTGATTTTATGTTTATAAATTAAGAAATTTGAATGATAGAAAAAAGATATTTTTTATTACTGCACAAATCCTAATTATGATATTTTTTTGGAAAGTGAATAAAAATATTTTTTGAGTACTTATAATGTGCTTATTTTTTGTTGAAAAATCTGGCTACGCACCCTGAAGAAAATTTAGATGATAAATAATCTGTCCTTTAAAAATAATCTGTCCTCTTTCCTCAGCTTTACTTTTTTTTTTTTCAAAGTGTGCGATTGGGATATTATTCACTTCTTGTAATAATTTTGTTTAATTCAAATATTTTGTAGAAATTTTAAAAATTTTATTTCTTTAATTGTAAAACTTTTACACTATTTTAAATTAGAATTAAAGATTTATTTTAAATTGAAAGATCGAAGTCGAACACTTCTGCTACCGACTTGACAGCTACGTATTGCCGAATAATGTATAGATAGAATACTGTATTTAGAATTTATACTTACACTGAAGAGCCAAAAAAAAATGGTATACCTGCCTAATATCGTGTAGGGCCCCCGCGAACACGCAGAAGTGCCGCAACACGACTTGGCATGGATTCGATCAATGTGTGAAGTAGTGCTNTATGGAATGCCTTGCAACGTGATGTTCAGAAGATATCCCCACCCCCTCTTACACCCACTGGTTTATGGACAGCCCTGCAGAATTCGTGGTTACAGAGTGAATGCATGAATTTATAGAGTGAATACAGTATTTAGATTTTATAGATCGAATGCAGTATTTTGAATTTATAAATCGAATACAGTATTTAGAATGTATAGATCGAATGCAGGATTTAGAATTTATAGATCGAATACAGTATTTAGAATGTATAGATCGAATAAAGCATTTAGAATTTATAGATCGACTACAGTATGCAGAATTTAAAGATCGAATAAAGCATTTAGAATTAGAATTTATAAATCGAATACAGTATATAGAATTTATAAGAAGATATAGATCGTCTGTGAGTTTATTATTCTGGACATAGCTCCAAGTATAGCTTTTCAAGATCTAACTTTTCAGACATCTCTTTGTATAGTGTATTCGTTTAGTGTATTTAGAACACTAAACGATCAAGTCTTTTTTAAAAAATCTAAATTCGAACAGCGTCAATTTGATATCACTATTATGAATTTATAGTATCCCTGACAACTTTCTAAAACAAACTGATGATTTTTAATAAGGACTAATTTTAAAAAATATGTGCTAAATGATTTATGTAAATGAACGACATCACGTTGCCAATTTATTTGAATTTTTTTCTTTTTATTCTTTAAAGAAACAATACTCATAAAAGGAGTTTGTAAGGCAGAATCAAATCTTAATCTTAAACACGCATTTTGAGATGTGTCTCAATCACCCCGGCGAGATTCTAAATAGAGCTCACAGTTTTGGGACTAAATATCTTGGAATTTAAATATATGATATTCGGTTTCGCTAGGCTTTTTTAATCTTCATGAAATTTTGATTTTACAGTGACATTTTACGCGGAGCATGACATTTCAGTTGAAGTACTAACCAAACAGAAATTTTCACTCGCTACTATTTTTACGAAAAATATGTTTCAAAATGTTATTAATATTGCTGATCGAAACCATAAAAGAATGTAGAAACTGAGTAAAATGCCATTATATTTAGAATTAATAAATTTGTCAGTGAATTTTAGAACACTTTTTACTGTTAAATTTCTGGAGTAGTTTTTATCAGCATTTGAGACAATGTTAGTGAGGCGAACATAAACTGGAATCCTAGCTGAACAACATTCACTTACTTCTTCATTGTGGATAATTGGTGGACATTTGGACTTTTTACTGTTAAATTTCTGGAGTAGTTTTTATCAGCATTTGAGACAATGTTAGTGAGGCGAACATAAACTGGAATCCTAACATTCACTTACTTCTTCATTGTGGATAATTGGTGGACATTTGGACTTTTTACTATTAAATTTCTGGAGTAGTTTTTATCAGCATTTGAGACAATGTTAGTGAGGCGAACATAAACTGGAATCCTAGCTAAACAACATTCACTTACTTCTTCATTGTGGATAATTGGTTTAAATTACTTGATATGCTTCTTCACATTATTTAAAATTCAAGAATTTTTCTTCGGAATACCAACCCAAGATGTCAAAAGCATACAGGGGGATGTTGACTCCTGATTCCTCATATTAATGGATCAACCTAGTTTGCTTGCAGATTAGCTAGGTAACATGCATAGTAAGACAACTACGTGGTTGTCTTACTATTATTTAGGTTAAAGGCTTACTGGCATATTAAAAAAAACCCAAGTGGATGTGTTCATATGCGTGTCTTAATAAGACCCTAATATCTTAATAAGAATGTCTTAAAATGAACCTCTATGTAAACATTGTTGTAGATTAAGTTCAACATCCTGTGCTGTTGATGGTTCGGCCCAACGATGAACCATGCTTTCAACAGGATGAAGTTTCCTGCCTTACTGAAATTATTTTAAAACATAAGTTTAACATAATGGAGGTAGTTATTTGTTGCATGGCCCCCACTGTTTCCAGACCTCAATCCTTAGAAACTTTTATGTGCTGAAGTTCAAAAGATACCATTGAACGTGGCATAAATTACTTACCAACACATAGTCAAGAAAAAGCAGGGATATTATGAAGAAAAAAGAAAACTAAACACGATATTAAGGGTATTAATGATAATTAAGTGGGATGTATTCTAATAAATAACTCCAATTCTTTCTATCATGAAGCTATATTGCGCTTTTGATTTAATGACTTGACATTAAAAAAATTAAAAGTTGGCATAAGCATAGTAAATTTTAGTAATTGCTACAAATATTTGTTTAAAGTTACCTAAAAATGATAGTTTGGTATCTGTTGTTTGAGAAGGTGATTTTTTTAAACTACTAAATATATTTTCACCGTCTAAAAGTTCATTCGTTATACGTTTGCATAGTTTATAATCACGATATTTGGATATTGGATAGCTGTAAGTTTTGACCATTATTTTTGCCCTTATTATTTCAATATTCTCCGCTAGCAAAGTCTTCTAGGATTATGAATTTTAACATTATGAGCCATTATCTACAAAATAATGAATTACTTTTGGCGAAATCAGGTTTAAAAGGTTGCAGGAAAAGTGAAATAGAAAAAATATCCATTTTAATATTAAAAAACTTTAACTAAGTGCTTGGAAAATAACAGTAACGATCTGCATTATAATAAACTGCGAACGAAAAAAAAATGTATGTTTATAGTTTTTGTTTGACTGAAACCTTTTGAATCAGATGTAGTAAAATTTTGTAGCTAAATACGTACGTAGGAAAATATATACAAGATCTTTGTAGAATCTAAGTATACAATACAAGCTTTTTTCGTGATTTTTCATTGTGCCGCCAGCTGCAAATTAACGTGTTAATATATAAGTTTAGTAAATAACAAAGAAAATTTATTATTTATTAAATATCTACAAATTATTTACTTTTAAAGAAGACAGTTGAGAAATTAATGTGTCTAATGCAAATTGTTAAAAAAAAATTTAGATGGGATAGCTGTAGGCATACATATTTGAATTGTATCAAGATCTTCATCGAAATGTGCACATTATAAAAGAAGTGCACAGTAATTTATTTTTTACAAAAAGCTATAATTAGCCTTGGTAGCTCAGGGGATAGAGCGCTCGCCTCCCGATGAAGAATCCCAGTGATACGGATTCCGCACAGATCTTAGTGCTAGTGAAAAATATCCTCTGTGATATATGGATCATGGGTTTGAGTCCCCTTAGCGCCAAACTAACCATGGGAAGTTTTCGTGGTTTTCCTCTCCATGCAATGCAAATGCGGTGTTATAGTTTCATCAAAAAGTCCTCCACTAAGGCTAATTTCTTCCAATACTTTGATCTAGGAGTTCACTTATCTTCTGGATTGGGTTCCGCTACAGAGAGTTGAACATTGGTAGTCGTAAACTCAAAATTGGGTCTGCTGTTCAATAACAATAATATAATAGTTTAAATTACAGAATGAAATAATTTTGATTTTGACAAAAAAGAGTTTTTTTTTAAAATTAAATTAAAATAAATTAGGACACTTAAGCAATTTTGTTTTAGTATACATTTTTTTCAGTAAAAAATAGTTTTTCTTATTTGATAAATTTTTAACTACTACTGGGACTAATGTTAATCATATTCCATGACTAACTGCTACTTTTAATAGCAGTTTTCCACTGAAACTGATGAAGAATATCTGTGAAATTTTTATAGAGGTAGAATTTTAAAGAAATTTAGCCACTTGTCCAAAGGACCAGTACCTAAAGGATACTACAAGTCCATGCACATTTTTACTACTCCGTTTACAATTCTTTGTGAGAGATTTTTAAATAAATAATTAAAATGTGAATTTAATTGAAAAACTACAGTTCAGAGAATGTATGAAGTTCTGCTCTTTTATGACAAAAACACGAGAAAAAAAATTAAAAATTCCAAATCATGATACCCTTTCTTTAGATCGATTGCTGGTACGGGGGAACTCTGATAAGTTATTTTGTGGTGGTCCAAGTCACCAAGTGTGGTGGTCCGAAAACCAAACAACACCACGGGATAAGGGTTCCTTCCAGTCCTGTTTTTATTGGACCTTTTCTAGTATTTAAATCTAATAACAGTCGTCTCGTTTCATTGCATTCGTTATTTATAATTGATATTTTCAGCTTTATAGTGAGTGTATTCAACTTTTACAGAAATGGCGTTTTTTTTTGTATTTTTTTTTCACTTTCTGCATAAAATACAAAAGTTAATGCATCGTTTCAGCTCCTGTAGTCCATGAACAAGATGAGTAAGATGGTCATCTCGGATGATGAAGAGAGTCCTCTTTTGGAATCTTCTAACTATGACATTTTGGAGGAATATGAAAGTAATTGTCATTCAATGATTCAAAATAACATATAAAACGACGTCAGTGGGCGTGACATGGAGGTTATCTCTAAATTCCATCTACTTTTGAAAAGTTAACACTCGTATCGATTTTTCGACAGATCCTGCACATCTCTCAAAGCTAGTTTTCACGTGACGTCATTGTTCTTTATATAATAATATAAAAAATAATTTATTAACAATTTTAATGATTCTATCAGAAAAACAAACTATAATAATAATAAAAAAATACTGCGTGGAGTCCCTCCGCGCGGAAGAAGTGAAACTTCGTAATGTGGAAATGAAAATAGGAAGGGGTAGAAATTGATTTTTAGTGAAATCATATTGTTTCTTTAAAACAAACATTGCTTACAATTCACAATTGATCGCATCTTTTAATTATCATTTTAAAGTGGAGAAATATCCAAATCTATAACATTTACAATGGGATTATGATAACTAAAGTAAGATACGAAATGTTTGAGTTCTATTTTTTCAACTTTTATCGTAAAAACTGCATCATTGTTAGTTCCCCCTCTGGTTGTTGGATTATTCCTACCATTTATCGTTTCCAATCCAAATTCGTCTTTAAGGAAGGTTAATAATGTTTCAGCTTCAGGTAACGAGAAATTCACATTAAAATCTCCTACAAGGATCACAGGCAGCTCGTTGCCATGGTAGCGTTAAACGTTTAACGCAACCTTGTTGGAAGTCGCATTAGAAGTTTCACTTCAAAGAGTTAAAATTTTAACAAATAACAAAAGTCAATTCATTATTTTTAGGTAGGTAGGTACTTTATTTACATCGCACTAAAACTGCGCAATGGGCTAATGGTGACGGTCCGGGAAACTTTCCGGAAGATGATCCTAAGACATGCTATCGCAATTTTGATCATCTGCAGAGGGGATGACTCCCCCGCTTTGGTAGCCAGATGACCCGCGAGCGAAGTCGAGCACTGAATGGTAGAAAAGTTTAACGCGGACCGATACTGCGCTCCCTCGGTCCCTACGCAGGCTGATCAAAGGGGTCACCCAACCACTGAGTGACTGCAGTCAGTGATGCTTGACGTTCTACTGGGAACTGTGTCCGTCCACTGCGGGACTCACGATTATCAGAAACAGTCTCACTAAATCAGGTTTGATTGTTCTTCGTAAAATGAAATTCTTAATTTCTGAACGTATATTTCAAATGAATTTTTACTTTATTAATGATAAAGTTACAATAAATACTATCCGGTGCAGCGTTGGAAATAATTAAAAATTAAGAAAGGTTTGTTTTCGAAACATTTTAACTCAACACAAAACAATTTGTTTATGACAATAATAAATTTAATGTTTTTTTTTTTTTCCTGTCTTTCCTACACTTAAAAATGATAATGGTTGCCACCGTCGTTGTTTTAGGCCTACAATTTTACGTTATATATTTTCTTTTGCTGTGTAACAATGTAAAGATTTAGATTTGAAATTAGGAAGGCGTGTAGAAAAATGCACACGGATAGAATAAAGAAAAATTTAGATTCAAATTATTAGTTCGAGAATTATGAACTGTTAAACTTGCAATAAAAAATGCCATGACCCACAGCTTACTCAAGCGCAACAACAGAGTTGAAATTTGACGTTTCTTTAATAAACTTAAGGCGAGGTTTTCTTTTTTTTTTCTTTTAAATTCTAATTTGCTTAAAAGTTATTGCAAATTCAAGCAATTTTTTTCGCGATTTCTACTTTAAATAGTGACTATCCATTGTTGCAGAAAAAGTTATTTCTCTCTCGAGATCTTCATTTTATTAGCCCGTGCTTCACATGATCATAAAAGTAGCAAAAAAGAATAAGCATAAAAAGAAACAAGAGAATGAAAGATTAGATGTTGCCAGATACGATTCTTAGTATTTGCATCGAAATTTCAAAAAAAAAGAAATGCTCGAGAGAAATAGAAACTATTTCCAATATAAACTGTCATGTGATAATAAGGTTATCGTTACATATTATTAATACCTAAGTAAAATTAATTTTCATTAATTACTTCTTATTTGGTCACACATTCTGCATTCTTAAGTTATAACTTTTTTTCTCAAGTACACTTGATTATTTTTCAAATCCAGGAATTGTAGCATATTAACAGGATGTTCTTTGTGAAATTAGAATGATCATATATTTAAAAAAAAAAAAAAAAAAAACCANGAAATAATAGTAAAAAAAAAAAAAATTAAAAAAAATACAGCAAATGAGAAGCAACTGCCAAGGTTATTAATTGGAGTGAGCGGGGGGAGGGGGAGCCTCCTAGTACTTAAAAAAATTAAGGGAGCCAACTTTATGCAAGCTTCAATAAACTAAATAATTGCTTTAATAAAAACCAAAATTACTTTCAAAGAGCCGTGATGGCTCAGGGGATAGAGAGTTCGCCTTTCAACGAGGTAAACGGAGTTTAGATCTCAGCGATGACTGGTCGATACGAATTCCGCACCCAGCTCGCACCAACCACAATGCTGACGCAAAATATCCTCAGTGATAGGTGGATCATGGGTTAGAGTCCCCTTGCCGTAAAGTTAACCGTGAAAAGTTTTCGTGGTCTTCCTTTCCATAACGCAAAAGTCCTCGACTAAGACAAATTTCTCCCAATACTTTATCCAGGAGTTCCCTTGTCTTCCGAATTGCATTCAAAATTACAAGACTAAGGAGTTGAAAATTAACAGTCGGAAACGAAAAAATTGGGTCTGCTGTTCAACGACAGTTATAAGGCAAAATTACTTTCAAATGCTTGGATATAAGTATTTTAAATGTTAATAATATACAGGTATAATTTTGTATTATTACACATTGGATTGCAAAAACATTGGAATGGTTTAGATACTATTAGCTTACCTCAGATCTTTCGTTAACCAGAGCGTGTCGTCTCATATTTTAAAAATATAAACTGTGAGATGATGTGGTTTGATACTACTGGTTAATATTTTATGTCAGCCAGAGCGTCGCACAGTCAGAGAATAACAGACTGAAAGTTTAAATCACATTTTGTTAATGACATATTTTGAGGGGGGTTGATATAGATGTCGCCATAACACTTGAATCAATGAAGTATATAAAAAAAAATTGTGTACACAATTATAAAATTTACTTATCATAAGATAATTCCACTTGGAAAGTATTATTTTTTAATCATTTATTATTTTTTATTATTGGATTCATTAACTGTCTAGATAATTTGCTGTCTGTTTTATTACAGAAGAAACAAGTTTGAATTCAGTCGAATAATTCTTGAAATGAAAAACGAATTTCAAACACGACTGATTGAAACTTTATTTTCGAGATTGCAGCTACTGGCTGCGTTTTGTGGGTCAGGAATCCTTAATCCATATCTGGAATCTAAACTTTATAAGTTTTCATTTTCGAACAAATCTTCTAAAATAATGTAGTAGTTGGTTTAAATGGGATTCTACTCCATCATATTTTGAGAATCTATTTCCGGTGTCAAAATAGATTCGTCCTTGTGTACGCAGAAACAAGCCCAGAGAAAAACATCCTGTGAAGGAATGCGATATTTAAGCCAGAGGGAAGCTAGAGATTGAACCTATCAAAGTAAACCTGGTAACAAAAACCACACTTATCAATAAGAACAATCTTATCAATAAGAAAGAGGTGATTCTTCTCCCCCAGGCTTCAGTGACTGTGGGTCTATGGTTCTCAGAAAAGATAAAAGACAGATCCAAATGATGGTCATAATAAATGGCGATAAAAAAGACAAAAAACGCTTACCATACATTTTCCGATTTAAGTTTAAAAACTGCTCACAATTTTAAGATTCGCTGTTTCTTACTATATATAAAAATCTAATGATGGTGTCACAGCTTTACACTGTTACTAATGCATTTTTGTTGACTGGAAAATAACATGGTAGGATCCAGTTTTCTCACACTAATTTTCACATTGGTTCGGTTGTCATCAGCATAAAATTGATATGAGTCGCAAAGTTATTATTTTCCTATAAATATTTTTGTTTCCCGAATTTAAAGTTTAAAATTACCTGTACTGTTAGCATTACGTTTTTGATATTGTTTGATTTTTAAANATTTAAACGATCGAACACTTCGTTTGTTTATTTGTGGCTTGAAGTTAGGCTCGCAGAAAATGCCGTTCATGGGTTAAATTTAGTAGGAACAACACAACCTGTGACGTAGGCTATATTATACCCAATTACCTGTACTGTCAGCATTATGTTTTTGATGTTGTTTGATTTTTAAATGAAGAGTTTAGGAGGAATGTTTTTATTATTATTAGAATAATGTAATTCTACATTACATTTTAAGATAAAGTAATTTAAATCGGTGTTTGATCGTTATTTATGGTCTTACAGTTGTCATTTTTTGGTGCAGATGGCATTAATATACTCTTTTGAATTACGGTTAAAGAGATTTATTAAAAGTTTTAGAACTTAACTTCCAGCTTCATGCACAAAGTGATGAATGCAAATATTGTATTTAAAATGCATCCGTCCGTTCGGTAAGCAAAAATATTAAATGACTGTTGCCAATTTGTTATAACGATATACTTTTAATTTTAAATGTTATTTTAAAAAAAAATGATTACTTAGAAAAATGATTTATGACGTTCACTTATAGATCTTAATAGTATCATATGGGAAATATTTGGACCTGGGAACACAAGTGTTCTTTTTAGTAATAATGCCGAGAAACAGCTATTATTCCGAAGCGGATTCGTGAGCGTCTGTGAACAGGTTGTTTAATCTAAATATAATACGTTATCGCTAAAGTGTAGAAATCAGCTATTCTACTGATTATCTTGCTAATGTGCAGATTAACTAGGGTGATCTGTTAAAGTACCTAAATTCGTTTCTCAAATGACCTCTGCAAATTGTCTTGATAATTTGCACATTACCCGTTCAACTGAAAATAAGATCTTTAGTGGAACAACGCTTAAATTAACATAGTTTTATTTGTTGATGTGTATATTCAGGGCCGGATTAACCTATAGGCACACTAGGCACGTGCCTAGGGCCTACGAAATTCAGGGGCCTATGAAAAACTTGGGAGAAATTTTTTTTTTAACAAAAATAATTTAGCTTTAAAAACAACAAGTGTATTTTGCACAAAATTCATAAGATACACTTCGTATTTGCAGGGCCGTTTTATTCATTAGGCACTGTAGGCAACTGCCTAGGGGCCCTGTGCTACAGAGAAAAAAATTGTCAATGTTTCTTAAACAGTAAAAATTGAATTCGAAATTTCAATGACGATTGTCTTGCTCTGTACATTACATCGACGCTATTTTAGTACATTTCTGAACGCATTCCAAATTAGATATTAATATTATGGTAGTTAGTTCATATATAACGCAGTAATATAATCGCAAGCAATTTTATCGCGGTAATTTTAACGCCGACTAATCAGATGACNATAATTTTGTAATCGCTTTCTAACATGCTTGATTTGCAAGGATTTCATTGGGTAATTTTCTTTGCTTTTGCTTCAGTTATTGCAACTGATTTCTTCATGGTGTTTACAATTGATTTTTTAACACAATAATATTGCGATCCGCAAATCTTAACATCTTCCTGCTATTTTAAGATTTAACTTTTTTTCTTGTCTCAAGTTAAAATAAATTGGGTGGATTTTTGGAGGTTTTCCAATTTTAAAAGATCAGATTTTCAAGGTTGTACTGTAATTTGCTTTGACTAGATTGTTACACTATCAAAAAGCACTTTTTTTGCGAATGTAGCCATGTAAGTTTGAAAGAAAGTAATATAATTTATCGCATTTTATTTAAATTGATTTTTTAATCTTTTATTTTCTGAAAACTTTTCATAACTTTTCTTGTTTTCCATTTGATTTTAATTATTTATGTGCATTTAATTGCATTTATTCATATATATTTGATTATATTTGTATAATAATGATTATATTTATATGTATAGTTAACTCTGGATATAATGCACTCTGTTCTTCTAGTGAAAACGGATGTTATAACGTGAGATCGCTATATTGTGAATCCGAAAAATTTGTGCAAATGTTTACTTGTATTTCATAAATGCTGGGTCCATTAATAAGCAACCCGATATTATTAAATAGATAAAAATAAATAACATGAATTGGATGGCCCACGTGATACGAATGAGTGATGACAGTACAATAAAAAAGATATTGTTTTTTAGACCCACTGGAACAAGAAAGCGAAGAAGGCCTCGATTGACTGATTCGGTGGAGTCTAATTTTCTTGCAATTCGTGAAAAGAATTGGAGATCAAAGATAAATCGAAAGTCGTTATAGAGAAATCTTCACAGGAAAACATGGGTCCACATTGGGCTGTCTGGTCAACCATGGTGATGATGAAACCAGGGACCATTGATCTCCTTTCTTTAAAATAGTATCAGAAATAAGGAAAGTAATCGAACAGTGTACTATTAATTGTTTAAAATTGCTAGATACTACGAAAAATATTTTGACGTCATGAGTTGAATCATTTTTCAAAATTATCGACAACACTCAGAGAAAAGGGTGGACACCAGAATCAGCTGATAGTCTCGTTTCCATAAAGTAAGGAAGAAATTTTCGTGGGATTTAAATATCGTCAGAGAAGCTGGCTGTAAAAAAATAACCGTCAGAAAAAGCTCATTTCCGGCATTTACCTTTTCTGGAAAGCGTGCTTTTTATTCATTTGCTTAAAATATCAGAAAGAAAAGTTGCTGTTGTCGTAGATCATTAAGGCAAAGGGTGCGATTGCTCTTGTTTTCCAGTGGCACCATCTATGGCCAAAAATTCGGGTTGGACCCATTCATTCATCCACAGATCGTTATTTTAACCTGAGCCAGAGAATGATAAATCTCCAATTCAGTACACCCAGAGGTACAATTTGTTATGGGAACATGGAAGACTTTGTGATCAGACAGATTTAACGCGCACCAATCACCGTTTACTGCATGAGGAGTCTTCGGATTCGAATTCCCGTTCTCACGAACATGAGTCCAGCTCCCTGCCAACCAGGCTATCCAGGTCAGAGGGATAAGGTTTTTTCCCAAAATAAAAATGTCAAAATTATTCAAGTTTCTTGGAAAGAGGAGAAAAAAATGTTGCACTGTGTAACTGATAGTATGAAATATCAGTTACCTTAGTTATTTTTTTATGTTTACTTTATTTTTTTACACTAACTTTGAATTTGGATTTAGCGAGCAACCAGTTTTTATGAACATTTTCCAGTTTTTCCCGATTCCCAACGGATCTTGCTGTATTTTTATTTTCGGAAGTATGCTCTCATTTGTTGTTAACATTTACAAATTTTAATTAAGAATATGAAATAAAATCGAAATTTTTTACAGTCTCCTTTCAGTCATTGCCGTACTTTAAAATCCTAGATCAGTGTCGACCTTTTAAGGATCCCGCATTCACGAAGCTGATTCCCGGATGTAAATTACGAGTCGTAGTACAGGACGTCTACTCTGAAGACGAGAAATGTTGGTAAGGATGTATTACCCTACCTTTGACTGTTCTAAGTGGAAGCGATAGCTGGGGACTGAATACTTTTGATTTTATCGGCGGTGGACATTAGTACACATTCCAACCGCTACTTTAGTTACTCTAAAACAGATCCAAATATTTTGCATATTATTTATTCACCAATGATTCAGTTTGAGCCGTGGTGGCTCAAGGGATAGAGCGATCGTCTTCCAATGAGATAAATCGGTTTCAAATCCCAGTCACGGCTGGTCAATAAGAATTCCGCACCCTGCTCGCACCGACCGCAGAACGTAACCGAAGTAAAATATCCTCAGTGGTAGACTGATCATGGATTAGAGTCCCCTTACCGTAAAGTTAATCGTGAGATGTTCTCGTGGTCTTCCTCTCCACGTAACTCAAATGCGGGTTTGTTCCATCAAAAAGTCCTCCACGATTTCAAATTTCTCCCAATGCTTGATTCAGGAGTTCCCTTGTCTTCTGGATTGTGTTCAAAATTACAAGGCTAAGGAGATGAATATTAATAGTCGTCCACCCGTAAATTGGGTCGGTTGTTTAACGACGGTAATAAAAAAATTAAAAAAACATATCACCCTAAATAAGTTTTGTTTTAGTGAATGATTTTCGCAAACTAATTGCAAATAAAATTTTAAAAAAAAATATTTACATTGTATAAAGAATCATCCATAATAACGCATAGCTAAGAAACACTTGGACAATTCTAACAAAGCGATGCTTTCTTTTAATAAGAATAAGCTGAACTCCCGCTTTTCGTACGGAATGAAAAAAATTTTTCAATAATCAATAAATCGGTATTAATCAACATAAAGAAATCACGCATAAAACTGAAACACATACCGAGGCCATTAATCAAGCTAAAAAGTTCAATTTTTTTCTATTATTATTTGTTTCCCTTCTTCGTGGCTTTATGTTATCAAATTAAACAAAACATGTTTGTAGAGGTTTACCCTATCAAAAAAGAGACTAACTATATTCAGCATCAATTTACATAATGCTATTGCTCCAATTCAATTTCTGACAGTCAAAAATTCCATCCACTTTTCTCCAGCAATTATACTATACCATGTACTTATTATTTTCACTTGTATTTTGTGGACCATTCCACAGTTTGGCTATTTCCGCAGTACCTATAGTAGATATTTTGGTACTATTATTAGTATATTTAGTAAAAAAGATCATAGTACCCTTTCTCCATTAATTTAGCTTTTTCAACACGTTCTTCTAAAATTTCAATTTGTAGCTATTATCGAAATTAATTGATTTTAATTCTCGAAAAGAATTTGTAACGACATTGTTTCATAACCGTTGTTGAACAGATGACTCAATTTTAGGTTTGCGACTACTAATGTTAACTCCTTGGCCTTGTAATTTTGAACCTAATCCAGAAGACAAAGGAATTCCTGGATAAAGTATTGGGAGAAATTTACCTTCGTGGAGAACTTTTTGATAGAACAAACCCGCATTTGCGTTGCATGGAGAGGAAAACCACGAGAACCTCCCTCCGTTAGGCTGATGGCAAGGGGACTCTAACCCATGATCCGTCTACTGCTGAGGATATTTTACGTCAGCACTGTGGTCGGTGCTAGCCGGATGCGGAATACGTATCGCCAGCGATCGCTGGGATTCGAACCCGGTTCGTGCCATTGGAAGGCGAACGCTCTATACCATGAGTCATCACGGCTCAAGTCAGACTTATTGTAAAATATTTAACAAATTCCATGAAAAACTCTTTCTTTGGGATGTAGCGCGCAAACCGTAGATCGGATCTAAAGTTAGGCTCGTCGTGTCTTCGGGTGTATGTGTACCAAATTTGGTGCGGATCTCTTCAGAATTGCTGATTTGTATAAGTAATATGCATGCACACGCATACATGTAAACATTCTTTATTTATATAGATTTCGTAACTAACTGAAAAATTGGTAATAATGCAACTTTTTTTTTCTTCTATATTAATGTATACGTGGAAGCCCTTACAAAAATTTAAGTTATTTTTGAGGAAGAAGTTGTTTTGAGGTGTCGAGGTTCATTCGAAGTCGATTTCAAAAACAACCTGAAAAAGATCAACCTCCCAAAGTGTATAATCAAAGTTTATGAAGTTGTTTATTTATTCACACTTGAAGTTGTTTTGAGGTTGATGGAAATCTACTTTAGAGCAACCAGCTTAGGGAGGTTGCTTTTGAGGTGTACGGATTATTTTTGGACGCTTCAAGCAAATATCTGCAAATATCTGAGTTATATATGAGGTTCATTTTGTGAGGTGTAAATGAGGTTGAAATTGAGGTTATTTTGTTACATTTGTCAAAATCAAAATAACCTCAAAAGCACCGTATGTTTTCGTAAGGGGAGTCCCCTTTAGAGTAATATTTCGTAAGTGAAAAATGCACTAAAATCTGGTTCGAGGCTGCTATTTCCGATAAATACATAAATATAACATACGTTAAGATTACAGAATAGATCACATGTTTTAACCTGAAAATAAACCACAGCAAGGGGAATGACATTTCCAATAGAAGAAGTGAATACAATTGGTCAGCAAAACGTGACTTTTATGCATGGGTCGTTATAATGGAAAGATCATTGTAATGGGGGTCATACTAAAGAGCCTAGACTGTATAATAGCTTCGAAAATATAAATATTTAAAATTCTGACATTCATTTATGTTGTAATGGTGTGTCGCAAACGAAAATAAAATTTAGAAATTTGCCAGGAAACAAAAAGACAGGTTATATATATTAAAAATAAAATAGAGATATGATTTCAATCTTTATCCAAATATGAGAATTTTTTTCGAAGCTTGCGATGTATTTTTAAAAAGGATATGACACTTTTGTCAAAATGTGTAAGCTCTTCAATGAAATGACAAATATCGGTTTAATCGATTTCACCTCCATTGTTTTATAACAATCTGTCAACGTAAAGGAACTACTTCAAAGGAAAGTCTTTCACCTTATCTATAGGAGGGTTCACATGAATAAATAATAATCATAAAAAAACGAATTTCTTAAGCTTTTGTATATTTTTTTTTAGTCTCTTTATCTTAAAAATACTTGAACTGAAAATGAGTTCGTGAATTTGAGTCATTGTCTTCCAACTGTTGTTGTCGAAGTGCCCATTGTGAAAAACCACATAACTCATTATTTTAAGAGCTTGAATATAAATATGATACTTGATTTGTGGGAAGATTAGATAAGGAAGAAAAATCGTTAAAATGTAATATATCACTGATTGTATTATATTTATTTCAGGTCGCTATCATTCTCATGCTGAGTATAAACGAAGCTAATTATTAAATTTTAATTAAGCATCTAAATCATGTTATGTTTTANAAATAATATCTTTAACAACTGTTATAAGCCGTGTAACTGTTATAAGCACGCACTGTTAACTACAGTTTGCTGAAGATCGCAACAGGGAAGCGTTGAGAGATGCGAGTCAGAGAAGCCAAAGCAAGGTGTGACACTCAAATGGGAGATCTGAAACCAACAAATTTTGTAAATAGTATTTTGTAATTTTAATTTATTTTCAAATAAATATTACATAGAACATTATTCGTTTCTTTTAGATATGTAAATTACATAAACATTGTGGAATTTTCAGTCTTTGACGGGATTTTTCGCGCAACTGTCATGGCGTTGATGTACAATAGTTGTTTTTTGAAACGAACTCTACCATTTTGTACTAGGTGGCAAAAGGCCGCACAAGAATCTCGCGGAGGCCGCAGGTTCCCCACCTATGCTCTATACCCTGAGCTATTACGGCTCAAGTCATACTTATTGTAAAAAAATTTAACAAATTCCATGAAAAACTCTTTCTTTGGGATGTAACGCTCAAACTCGGAGAAGGATCTAAAGTTAGGCTCGTCGAGTCTTCGGGCGTATGTGTACCAAATTTGGTGCGAATCTCTTCGGAATCGCGGATTTGTAAAAGTAATATACATGCACACGCATTCATGTAAACATTCTTTATTTATATAGATTTTGTAACTAACAGAAAAATTGATAATAATGCAACTTTTCTTTTCTTTATTAATATATACGTGGAAGCCCTTGCAAAAATTAAATTTCTTTTTGAGGAAGGAGTTGTTTTGAAATGTGGAGGTTCATTCAAAGTCGATTTCAAAAATAACCTAAAAAAGATCAACCTCCCAAGATGTATAATCAAAGTGTATGAAGTTGTTTATTTATTCACACTTGGAGGTTGTTTTGAGGTTGATGGAAATCTACTTTAGAGCAACCAGCTTAGGGAGGTTGCTTTTGAGGTGTATGGATTATTTTTCTACGCTTCAAGCAAATATATATATATATTTGAATCGTAAATAATTTCACCCGATCCAACTAAAATTATTTCTGAGTTATATATGAGGTACATTTTGTGAGGTGTAAATGAGGTTGAAATTGAGGTTATCTTGTTACATTTGTCAAAATCAAAGCACCGTATGTTTTCGTGAGGGGAGTACTCTTTAGAAGAGTAATATTTCATAAGTGAAAAATGCACTAAAATCTGGTTCGAGGTTGCTAAATAACACACGTTAAGATTACAGGTTAGATCACATGTTTTAACTTGAAAATAAACTACAGCAAGGGGAATGACATTTTCCTTAAAAGAAGTGAATACAATTGAGCAGCAAAACGTGACTTTTATGCATGGGTCGTTATAATGGAAAGGTCACTGTAATGGGAGTCATACTAAAGAGCCTAGACTGTATAATACCTTCGAAAATATAAATATTTAAAATTCTGACATTCATTTATGTTGTAATGGTGCGTCGCAAACGAAAATAGAATTTAGAAATTTGTCAGAAAGCAAAAAGACAGGTTATATATATATGGTAAAATTAAAAATAAAATAGAGATATGATCTCAATCTTTATCCAAATATGGTTATTTTTTTCTAAGCTTGCGATGTATTTTCAAAAAGGATATGACACTTTTGTCAAAGTGTGTAAGCTCTTCAATAAAATGACAAGTATCGGTTTAATCGATTTCACCTCCATTGTTTTATAACAATCTGTCAACGTAAAGGAACTACTTCAAAGGAAAGTCTTTCACCTTATCTATAGGAGGGTTCACATGAATAAATAATAATCATAATAAAAAAAACGAATTTCTTAAGCTTTTGTATTTTTTTTTAGTCTTTATCTTAAAAATACTTGAACTGAAAATGAGTTCGTGAATTTGAGTCATTGTCTTCCAACTGTTGTTGTCGAAGTGCCCATTGTGAAAAACTACATAACTCATTATTTTAAGAGCTTGAATATAAATATGATAGTTGTTTTGTGGGAAGATTAGATAAGGAAGAAAAATCGTTAAAATGTAATATATCGCTGATTGTTTTATATTTATTTCAGGTCGCTATCATTCTCATGCTGAGTATAAACGAAGCTTATTACTAAATTTTAATCAGTCTCTAAATCATGTTATGTTTTAATATTTTTGGGATTTAGATAGATGTATTAAAAGGAATTCATATAGCTTTTATCTATAATTAATTTAATTTTCAAGACCATTTTTTTTGGTGGGAAGGTGGATGGGATTTTCAAAATTTTATCTTTTGAAAAGAATTGATTATAAACTTGAACTTTTGTCTCATGCATAATAGAATTTATACATTTTGTATTTATTATTACAAATCAATTGAATGGAGAATGATGAAATGAATGAACGCGCAAGAGAAAATTGCCTCTCAATGTTAGGTTTTTCTTCTTGACCCCCTGCTAACCTTTACTGTTACCCACTTTTGTGTAAACATAGTTCTTCATTTGTATTTTTTGGAGTTTACTAAGTTGGTAGCAGAGTGTAGCACAAATATTTAGGCGAAAAAATAGTTACTCATAGACATTTAAAAATTAATGGATTTGGTAGGATATATACTTCCCAGGGCCCGATAAAGGGTGACGGTGTTTGTGACGATAGAATGTTGCAATCGAAATGTCACCCACTTTCCATATGGAGCACTCAAATTTTCTCTCGAGCTCTATGCTAGATGACAATATAAGCTTTAACAGTTTCCCGATCGTTACTATCAGAATTTATGTCTGCATTTTAGAGCCGAATAAAAATAATTGTCTATCAAACTTTCGATCACTTAAATTTTCAGCTCGAAATCTGTGTTTGTTGCTACACAGTTGATACTTTTTGAAAGTGTGAAATCTCTCTAAACTCTGAATCGTATTTTTATTATTTTAACTCACAATCTTTTTTATTTATTTATCTCCCTTTGCTGCAGAAATTTTATGGTTTTTGTGATTTCTCATTCATCTAAATCGATTAGAATTTCTTAAAATCAACTCAGTCTTCTAATTCCATTTATTCTTCTATAAGAAGCTTTATATTGTCGTAAAGTTGTACATCCATCAAAACATTGTGAGTACAAAATCTATCATAAAAGAAGTATCGCTTTAAAAACTGGCAAAAATATGGGGGGAGGGTGGTCTTTTCACCAGTATAAAATCTTCAAAATATCGTTGTAATGCATTAATGATGTTGGTTCAAATAATCACACTTTCAGAATATTTTCTATACATAGTTCTTCTCAGATTTGGGCAAAAATGTAATCGATCACATTTTTCGATTACAGTAATCAATTGCTTGTAATCATGATTACGAGATAACATAATTTTGATTAAAGCTGTAATCGTGATTACAACTTTATTTAAAGCTGTAATCGTGATTGCAAATGTCGATTACAATTATCAACTATTTGTAATCGTGATTACAACTTTTTAAAGTTTTGATAACAGCTGTAATCATGATCACAAGTCATTGATTACTGTAATTGAAAAATGTAATCGATTACATTTTTGCCCTACTCTGATGTAATCGAAAATTATGATTACTTGTAATCGCAATTACCTGTAATCGTAATTATAAGTAATTGTGTGCATGACAGGAATTATCTGTCATAAATTACAGTCGCAATTGAAAATAGTAATCGACGCCCAACTTTGGCATTGTGCCAATATTGAGACCATTAATAAAATCCCTCATGATAATTTGTACCAGTGACAATTTATCTACATAATATTTTGCTCATATGATAATTTGTCTGAACAATCTCCAGTCTTTTTTCTTTAAAGAAATATTTTGGTGTGTGCAGGTTGTCAAGCATACGTGGGTCTGATTTTGATAAAATGTAATAGCCAATTTTTATAATATAATAGCCACAAAAGTTAAAACTTGAAAAATAGAGAGGGTACTAAACTAATGATTAAGTAAAGGGAGCCAAGCTTTTTCTTGTTTTATTTTAATGTTAAAAAGTTACATCAGGTAATTTTTAAATTAAAAACAGACATTCTATTGATCTTAAAATCCATTTTACGGATTGCTTTCAGCGAGAAAACATCTCGATCGATTTTTGTGATTTATTACTTCGATTTTTAATAATACGTTTGTCGATACCTAAGTTCTTCTACAATACAAAACCTTTTTTTAAAAAAAACTGAAACGTTTAATACAAAAATTTCTATGTATAAATAAAAGTGATGAAGCGTTCCCCTACATTGAAATTGACTTAATGAATATATAGGATACTCTCGATATCTCAAGGTTGAATGGACGCTACAAACATTTCGAGATAGCGAGTTTTCGAGATAACAAGTTCGAAACTAAATATGTTCTAAATAGTAGAAAAATACATATATTCTAAAATATTACTCTATAAAGTAGAGTCATGAAACGTAAGAATAACTACCATTAAATTTGTACGTAATAATAGTTGACTATAAGTCTAAATGATAATGTTATTTTCAAAAGTAATATAAAAAATAATTATTCATTTAATAGAAAAGAATTAGTGTACAATAGTTTTACATTGTGATTTTTCTGAAAAAACTAAATTTCTATTTCGAAAAAGAAATCGTCATAACAAGGTTTTGAGAAGAAACTTTGAGACATAGGAATTCAAATTAACATTAGGTGGATATATAATGCCGAGGGGAAACTATTTTTTTGACATGACAAGGTTTTCGAGAAATCGAAGTTAGAGATATCAAGAGTGCACTGTATTAGAAAGTGAAAAAAAATTGTCATTCTTATTTTTTAAATATTGCTAACGGAGCATTTGTAATCTATTATCGTAGTTTTACCCATGTCTAGTAATTAAAAGGGCCTGGCTACAGTGAGTACAAGGCCTGAACTTCTGTTTAGTGCCCCCCCCCCTTATAAATGTGCCATTTTCAATTTTAGTAACCAAAAATTCTCAGTTATAAAGAGTTCCACTTTTTAAAAAATAATTCCAAAAAAATATCAAAACCATGTATACACACACATATATATATATATATNAAATCTCACACTCACTCAAAAAAACAATTTACATTCTAATTAGTCACCATAGCAACCACAAAACTCTTCTCGTTACCATCTATAAACTGATATATAATAAATAAATTATTTATCAAAAAATACGATGCGCATAAGCACATAATATTTTACACTCTGGTTATTTCAGTTTCCGTTTTTATAAGCGCTATATGTTGAGCCTCCTAATCTAGATTTGGCATGTCACATTTTTATCGGCAATCATTGGTTGATTTTCTAGCGTTGCCATTCGGGGAGTTGTAATAAGGCTTTTTTTTATCGCCGTGTAAGAGAAATATATATATAGATACTCTCGATATCTCAAAGTTGAAGAGACGCTACAAACATTTCGAGATAGCGAGTTTTCGAGATCACAAGTTCGAAACTAAATATGTTCTAAATAGTAGAAAAATATATTCAAAAATATTACTCTAAAAAGTAGAGTCGTGAAACTTAAGAATAACTACTATTAAATTTATACGTAATAATAGTTGACTATAAGTCTAAATATAACAATGATAATGTTATTTTCAAAAGTAATATAAAAAATAATTATGCATTTAATAGAAAAGAATTAGTGTACAATAGTTTTACATTGTGATTTTTCTGAAGAAACTAAATTTCTATTTCGAAAAAGAAATCGTCATAACAAGGTTTTGAGAAGAAACTCGGAGACATTGGAATTCAAATTAACATTCAATTTTAGTAACCATATAGTCTCAGTTATAAAGAGTTCCACTTTTTAAAAAATAATTCCAAAATGATATCAAAACCTGTATGGATACATATATTTTAAATATAATAGAATAATAAAGAAATTTTGGAATTAGGAATCTCGTGCAGAAAACTAACAGTACTTTTTTGAAAAATTGAATTCAACTTATATTATGCAGTAACAGATAAATATGGAATGAGCATAGAAGTGGAAAGACATTTCAAAAAAGCATTTAATAGTGAATCAAGTTAATAATGTTTTACGAAACGTAGAAATATGCACCGCAAATGCTAACTACACTGGTAAAAACACTATGCCTTGGCCCATATACTCGTGCGACCATAACAAGGCCACTGTAATTATTCTTGTATGTGAATGTCTTTCATGTAGATTTTTATCAGTATTTTTACTTATAAACTTATCTATTAGAATATATTATCAGAAGTGATCAGGGGTTTGAGATGACCACAGATAAGCATTGCGAAGTCACTGATAAAGTCATTTCCTTTAACAGTAATCCTTCATGTATTTTATCTGGAACTCCACAACACTCGTTCTATTAGATTGGTTTTTCTAATGGAAACTCGAACAGTGCTAACGTTACCGAGAATGACCGAAATCACGAGAATGTCGACTTTCACCGGTGAATGTCAACACATTGTCCCTTTGGTGAATGTCCGAAATATTTGTTATATCCGATTTGATATTAATTTGTTCGTTGTTATTACTATATTTATTCGATATTTTAATGAAACATCAGTGTTCGGAGTACCGGTAGTTAAATGCATACTGGGACTCGGGTTTGACTCGGTACCGGTTTCCCGGATCCGGTCACTCCGCGTATCCAGAGCTACGTAGCATTAACTTACGCTCGATATAACCATATTCAGATTTTCAGTAAACTTAAGCCCGACTTCGCGTGCAGGTCGTCGGGCTACCGAAGTGGAGGTGCCATCCCCTCTGCAGACGATCAAAATTGTGATGGCATGTCTTCGGATCATCCTCAGGGATGTTTCCCAGACCGTCGCCAATAGCCCATTGTGCAGCTCTAGTGCGACGTAAATGAACAACAACAGTAAACTTAAATATAGCAGTTTTAGAAATCTATGCATTCCACGAGTTTCTTACTAATAAAGTTGAAACCACAGATTTAGGCAGTGATGATTTTACACTTGAGTAGAATTTTAATTCTCTTGGTTGACTGAACATCTTAACGCCGTTTTTCGAAGCTCTGTAGCAAAAGGAAAAAGAAATAGCTTAAGTGCCTTACACTTGAAGCAATGCAATGATTTTAAACTATACACACAATCTTGTCGTGAAGAATTATCTGGGCCTTTGAACAGGCTAATACTAACTTAGATATTTTAAAAGTTTTTAAACTTTTTTTAAAAATCGCTAATTAAGCAAAATTTTTCGACCTAGAAAAAAAATTATAAAAATTATTGCCGTATTCTCAGTTTTTGCAAATTTTCATGAGCCCGGGTAATGCAGTATTGGAGTAAGTTTTTAAATATTAAAAAGTTAGACCGTAAACGCTTTTAATTTTCTGGAAACTGAAGCGCAAAACGCCAATAAGAATATTGACGTTTTGCGCCATTTTCAAAATAAACTTAAACAGCGCTGGCTTTAGATAGGCTAAACTTGACCTAACAGTCATGAGTAACAGTTGCAAACTCACAGCATCTAAAAAAAAAAAAAAGCAAATTTTCATGTTAAGACGTAGCCTTCGAAAAAGTATGTTCGCAAAAGAAATGTATTTTTTACATTTCTTTGCATTACTAAGGAATCCGCTCAGTCGAAGCAGGACATGCAAATTCAGAAATATAATGCTAAAAACAATTTTTATTAAACTGATATGATAGTTAAATAAATACAAAATTAAAAAAATGGAGAGAACTACTTTTAAATGTTCATGTCTTGCGCAATTTTTAGCAAAATTGTTCAAATTTTAAAAAGAAAATCTATAATTAATTAAAAATTTCTCCAGAACTTATGTTTAATTTTATTAAATATCTTTAAACTTAGAACAAGGGAAAAAAACGTAAGATAAAAATTTGTTTTTATAAATACTACCACATTTTCATAAATATGATGTGGTATAGGCAGTGTCTGATTTATCATAAGGCTTAAGAGGCCCAGGCCAAGGGCCTCCTCATTTCTGGGGGACTACTCAGTCTTACAAATAATTTCATTTTATGTTTTTGCTAAAGAATTGTCTATTATAATTTTGAGTCAATGAATATTGAAATAGATATAAGCTAATATTTGCTAGTGAATCGTAATTTACGTATAATTTAAAAACAGTTCATCACTAAACAACAAGTAAATTTTGTTTAAAATAACGACAAGGAAGCTCTTGACAGTTCTGTGTCTAAAGCCCCGTATTTCTAGATCAGGTTCTGAAGCTAAGCTTACTAAATATTATGCAATTTATTGCTAATAACAACTAAAGTAATCGATGCCAGTTACAAGCTTTTTGTCACAGGGTGTTTAAAAGATGCTTGCTTTCATTCATAATTTATTGTCGATCTCTCAAACCTCTGAAAGCTTTAAACTTTATTGATAAGTATGAGAAATCGCGTGACCTAAACAGCTCTGTTTAGTATATATATGTCTGCTAGTATATATAGTCTGTTTAGTATATATAGTCTGTTTAGTATATGTCAAAAACTGAAAATGTTTTCCATTATTGTAGGATAGAGTTTTTATAAGACATGTAACTGTCCGAAAGGTTATTACCTCTCGGATACATTTTCCTTACAACTAAAAAATAACAAGTAAAAATAAATTCTGGATTAATAGAAAGCTCTATCATGATAATATGAGTTCATTAAAAATATGAATACAAAGCTAATATTCATGTCCACAACCGCTTTTCAACGATGTTTGTTTTGTTCTTCTTCTCTTTTCATTTATCTTTATTATTTTCCGTGTTTTCTCTTTTTTCTTTTTAACCTTTTTGTCTTTATATCTACGTATCGACATCCTACTTACCGTACAACTGTTCATTCATCAAGTAATGTTTAATTTCTGGGGGGGGGGGGTTGCCCTCCAAACCCTTTCTTAAATTTGGCATGACTGAAAATAAACAATGATACTCAAAACACACGTTTTTTTATTTTATTCAATTCCTTTGTAACACTAAAAGTTCTCCATTATTATTATTATTTTTTTTGTTGCACTTTTGTTTTTAAGGAAAAAGAGTGTGAGTAAACATTTCACTTTCGATTTTCTTTCGATACGAACCTGATTGACAAACGATTCGTTATTACCCCCCCCCCCTTNCCCCTCCTTTATAAATACCAATCCGACTCTCTTCATCATAAATGTGGTATTTGAACTATTATAACTATGCTTCATTTTTATTTTAATAAAAACGTTTTAATTACTGCACATGTTGCTAAACAGCTCGTTTGTTTACTTTTGCTGTCAATTCTATGAACTATTTGAACATTCCATAAAAACTGATATTTTTTTAAAAATATTTATGCTACAATATTTAGGTTCACTTTTGAAGTGGGACATGGCTGTTTTAGATGGACCCTTAGAAAGCGTTTGAGCGATCTCAAACGACTTCACACACAGCTCACAGTATTCAGGACTCTCCAAACCATAAAGATGCCCGACATCAAGTAAGGAAGCGTATCAAGATAATGGCTGTATTGCAATTTGTAATGACTAGTCAACTCCGTGATCAGCATTTTCAACCCCTTCGGAGTTAGGGGCTCGAAATTATATCTATATCTACATCTATCTATCTATCTATATCTACATCTATCTATCTATCTATATATA
>NC_092208.1:88984602-89032764 GCF_043381705.1 Parasteatoda tepidariorum
CTGAAATCGTATTCTTGGTCATAAATGGAACCCCTGAAAAAACAAGAAACGCACCCTCTGCCTTAACACATATATATATATATATATATATATATATATAACCTCACAAAATGGCAATCATGAATTCGAACTTAGAATATTTTAATTACTTGATTTAAATTGTTTTAAAATTAAAATAAAATGAATGACATAAATTACCTGCAAATTATTTATCGCTCATTTAACTTTATATTTTAAAATTCTATTTCGCTGTTTTGTTTTTATTCTGTTCCTTGAGAGATTTGAACAGCATTAGGGAAGATATATTTCCTCTGCAGATGGAAGAGTTAGAGATGATTTGATAGCAGTTTTCACCAAGGAAATGTTAGAGCTCGCTTGGAAAAATAATAATTTTTTTTTAAAAATTGTTACACAAAAAAATTATTATAATTTTTTCTTAATTGTAAATTTAATAACACGAATATTGAATGAAAAATTGTAATCTTAGCGAGGGCTGTCTTTCTTCATCTATAAAATGTGAGTGAGGGGTCAAAGCCCCTTCTCTGCCCCCCTCCCTTCCACGGATTCTTAGATTAGCAATTGATATAGAGATATGGATGGTAAGCTGTTTTGGTTACAAAATAGTATAGTTCATCATAACTGTAAACATTACATACTCTTTGTATTATAATTTTTCATTTAAATTCGCCTTATTAACTTTTTAAAAATAAAACCTAATCGAGATATGTTAACGGACCACTGACAATGTGTACGGACTAGTAAGATCTTAAACGAAGCTCCGTCGCCAAAGAAAATGATACTTTAAGTGCCTTACACTTGAAGCAATGCGATGATTTTAAACTAGATACATAATCTTGCCGTGAAGAATTATCTGGGATTCAGAAAAGGCAAATAACTTAACTATCTTATAAGTTATTATATTCTTTTTTTAAAAATTGCTAATTTAGTGACATTTTTCGACCTAGTAGAAAATTATCAAAATCACTGCCTTATTCTCAGAATTTGCAAATTCTTATGATCCTAAGTAATGCAGTATTGGAGCAGGTTTTTAAATATTAAAAGATTAGGACTACAAATGCTTTTCATTTTCACAAAACTGTGGCTTTTCTCCATTTTGCGTCATTTTTAAAAAAGTTTAGACAGCGTTGGCTTTAGTTAGACTAAATTTGACCAAACAGTCATGAGTAACAGTTGCAAACTCACAGCAGTTATAAAAATAGCATATCATTCGCAAAAAAGCATCATTACATTTCATGTTTCGACGCAGCCTTCGAAAAACAGCTCTTGGCCTTCCCAAAAAATCGCAAATATTATTGAGTACTTTTTGAGACGTTGGTCAATTTTTGTTATGGCTGAGTTATTCTCTTTTTTCTTTTTTAATATGATCTTCGAATTCTTCCAGCGGTTTAATAGCGTATCTAATATAAATAATTCAAAGATCAAATACGTTCTCAATTTTCAATCTTCTTTCGTAGTGCTGCCATCTAGTGGTCATTTGTCTTTGTAACCGGACTCAATTAAGTCAATTTCGAGTCATTAACAAGTCAATTTCGTTGATAACACAATACAAATCATCTCTGTTTCTTGTTTCTCCTCAAATGTCATTTAGAGAATTTTGGATTTTTTTTTTTAAATCACAGAATGTATACGTAACACGAGCAAAGGCGGGGGTGGGTCCATTCTAGTGATCAATGTTTGACCCTTTTGTTGTGCTTTGATATGAATATTAATTTAAGAACACCTTTTCGTTATAGGATAGAAAAGAATGTAAGAACACAACGATCAAGTATAGTGTTAAAGTCTAGAAAAATACCAGCCCTGCCTCCTTTTCCTCTAGAATCAGCTGAAATTGCAGAACAAGCTACTATTCGAAAGAAAGTAAGAGCGTCATTTATCAACTAGTTAATACTAGTGGGCTAAGTTCTCTGTTAGCTGACGTTTATCAACCCCGATTGGTATTTCTTGTAACAAACACTTGAAATTATTAAAGTAAACATATATGCTCTGAAAAGAGCACTCGTTCCTCCACTTCCCTTGTCCAAATATTTCCCTTATGATACCATTAAGATCTATTAATGGACATAAATCTTTTTATGAAGTAACATGTATAATTAAAAGTATATTGTCGTAAAAAATTTCGTGAGTTAACACAACTGCATTTTAATATTTTTGCTTACCAAATGGATGGATATATTTTAAATACAATGTTTTCATTCATCACTTTGCGCATGAAGCTGAAAGTGAAGTCCAAAATCATGAAACGAATCTCTTTAACCGAAATTCGTAACAGTACATTGATGTCATTTGCACCAAAGAATAATAATTGCAAAACTGTTAATAAGACCGATTCAAATAACTTAATCTTAAAATATAACGTAGAATTTCGTTATTCTAATAATAATAATAATTATGACAGTCAGTGTCGGATTAAGCGTACGCGGGGCCCCTAGGCCATTCAAATTTTTGGGGCCCTTAGATTAAATTTTTTTTATTTACTCAAATATAAAAGTATTTATAGATCTTTTCATTTAAGAAATCATATTTAAAATTAAAATAAATAATAATAAATTAAATTTNAAAATCGATTTCACAGCTTTAAAGAGGGATAAATAGCGATTCCAAAACACCTATTAAAAGCCTTTTTTCTTTAATATTTACAAAAGTTTGACCACTTGAAAGTTGACAAACTGAAAAAATGGGTAGACTCGCCCCGGTTTACGGTACCTGAAATTTGGTATTCAAAATTTTTTTTTTTTATGCTCTTGCGATCAATAAACTCAACTATGTTATCAAAATTAATTTCACGGAGAACATCTTAATTTTTTTAAATTTATTTTCAAAAAATCCATTTTAAGGGGGCCCCAGGCCATGGCCTAGTCAGGCCTAATGGGTAATCCAACACTCATAACAATCCTCCTAAACTCTTAATTTAGAAAACAAACAAAATCAAAAACGTAATACTAACAGTTCAGGTAAATAAATATCTTTAAATTAGGGATGCAAAAATATTTGTAGGAAAACAGTAACTTTGTGACTTATATCAATTTTATGCTGATGACAACCAAACCAATTTTAAATTAATGTGGGAAAACTGGATTCTATCATGTGATTTTCCAGCCAATAAAAATGCACGGACGACAATGGAAAACTGCGACGCCATCATTAGATTTTCATATATAGTAAGAAACAGTCATTATAAATAAAGTTACCCTTTGAGGATTCTGTAAAAATAACCGAACGCGGAAATATTATAAATAAAAGTCGTCACGGGATTTTTGTTTTCAAAAGGAAGAAGAAGAAAAAATGCATGCGGTGTAGAATAAATACGCATACGTTTTCAACTGGAGGTCTTTTGCAGATGATTAATACTCATGAATGAAAGTAAAGAGAGTTAATACGCGATCCCAGTAGATCACCGAAGTCAAGCATCAATGGCTGCGGTCAGTGTGCGGGTGGGTGACCACTTTGATCAGTCTGCGTAGGGACCGAGGGTGTGCGGTATGGGTCCTCGTTAAATTGTTTTTCCATAAAGTGCTCGACTTCGCGCGCAGGTCGTCGGGCTACCGAAGCGGGGGTGCCATCCTCTCTGCAGAGGATTAAAATTGTGATGGCATGTCTACGGATCAACCTCAGTGATGTTTCTCAGACAGTCGTCAATAGCCCATTGTTAGAGCTCTAGTGAGGCATAAATGAACTGCAACGATAACTAAGTAGTCTGCAATGCAGAACATTGTTCAAACTAGAATTTTGCACCATTAAAAATATTTTTTTAAGAATTATACAACTTCATAGCTTAATGTTTGCCTCAAAACTTGTTTTGAAAATAAGTAAAAATATTAAAAAAAGTACTAAACATTTTTCCACATAGTATGAACACAAATGTTATTTTCATAAAGAGGGATTTTTTAACTTGCGCTCTTTTCTGCAGGGATTGGCTAATGAAAAGAAGAGTAAATTACACAAATATTGGAAAGGAACCCATTGTTAACCCGGTAGCAGAAACCCTTTAGCTAGCGCTGAAGATTATTTCTTTTACCTCAGATTTAAAAAAAATTATAATAATTATAATAATAATATAATACGCTGCTTGCAAAACTATGTCCGTTTCTTTTTCTTTCAAAGTAACTGAAATTGACGAATAAAATAGAGATCGAGAGAAAAAGTTAAGATTTTTCATCCATAAGGAATCATGTTTTCAAAACTGTTGTCGTAGGCCATAAAGGCAGAGGGGATGTGATTGTTCTTGTTTTCCAGTGGCTCCATTCATGGACAAGAATTCGACTTCTGCCACATCCATACATCACACCCGTTTAACTGGGTGAACCCATTCATATATCCACGGATCGTCATTTTGACCTGAACCAGAGAACGATCCATCTCCAATTCAGTACACCCAGAGGTATGGATTTGTTATGGGTACATGGAGGACTTTGTGACTCGACAGATTTAACGAGCACCAATCAGCATTTACTACTCTTCAGCCGGCTGGATTCGAATTCCCGATCCGCATTTCTTGTATTTAATTTTTATGAGCTATTTGAAAATTCAAATTTTGTAATTAATTCTGATATACGCCTAATATTTACAATATTAGTCTTCACTTGATTGATTTTGGGTCACAGACACATTTTAAATTAATGCTGCAGTTTGGTTCACTGTGACCGGGATTGCCATTTCTGATTATAAAATATATTTATAGTACGATATTAAAGGCTTCCTGATCTGCGAACCATGAACTCACCACTTCGTTACACCCTATTGAATCAGTTGCTTTTAGCAGCATTATGGAGCGATCTCGCCGCTGTATGCCTTCCCATTGATCAATCTCATACTGTAAATTTAAAAAAAGTGGCAAATTGAAATAATCACAAAAAAGGACTTTTGAGAGTGCAAGTATGGAAGTGAAACTTGAGTTGATCCTTTTGCTTTTGGGTCATCAGTTATCCTTTACATACTTTGTGGATTATGCCTAGTCAACATTCCCACGGTATGAGAAAGATACGAGCGCGCAAATTCGAAGACACGAATGAAAATCTGAATGGTGATAAATACTTTTATCCTCGAAAAACTCACGAGAAAATAAATTTTCAGTTTTCAGCATTTTCGAGGCCTCTCCCTTCCCCTTTTTCACACTTAACCGTCACATGCCACTCCATAATGCATTCACTTATTTCATCTCCAGTGCGGCCGGGATAGTCTGGCTGGCAGGACGTTGGGCTCCTGTTCGTGAGAACGTCAGTTTGAATCCTGCAGACCGAAGAATCCCCCTGTATTAAATGGTGATTGGTGCACGTTAAATCTGTCTGGGTCACAAAGTCCTTCAAGTTCCCATAACAAATCAATACCTCTTGGGGTACTGAATTGGAGATTAAACGTCCTCTGGTTCAGTCAAAATTACGATCTGTGGATGAATAAATGGAGTATGATTGGGTCTTCCAGGTAAAGCGGGCTGTGATGTTAGTTTATGAAGTCGTATTCTTGGCCATTGATGACACCACTGAAAAAACAAGAAACGCACCCTCTGCCTTAAAAATTCGATTAATCTCATAATCACATTTTTATGAAATAAATATTTTATCTCTAATCGCCCAATTAAATGATTCACTGTTTATTATTTTAGCCACTGGATGGGGCTGTTTAATTATGTAATGTTTAACTCTTAATAAGATTCACCTCACTACTCATCTTTTCTCCATCTTGTTAAAAGCATATTTACTAATTATGTTCATTTAATAATAAACTCGTATTTTTAAATGCAATCTGAACTTTCTTACTGAATTAATTATGCCTATATTTATTGAGTCAAGTCACACTAGGTATTCCTGCACTATTGAAGAATATAAGTCAACATGCACGAGACAAAGATAAGCAATATTTATCTCTGCTACCTTTTATTCACATAAGTATGTGATTATATCAACACACATCGCTGAAAATAGTCATAGTTTTTAAACTGAATTCTGATAATAGTTATGGTGACTCCCAGACGATAATGTCGTCTAACAATAGTTGTCTCTTTTATAATAAAAGAATTTTTTGTTTTAATCTAGGAAGAAATAGAAGATTATTTAAAAAATCTTTTAAAAGAATCGGCATTTAGAAATTATCGCGAAACAGTGAGTATATTTGTTTTAAAATTTTCAGTTGTTAATGTTATTTAACACGTTGAGTTTTTAAGGAATTTCTCGTCAGACCAGGATCCCTGCTTAGAAGTGCTCATATTGTCATATAGCAATACGATGAACGCAACTATCACATTGAAATAAATGAAAATTTGATCGGTAATAAATAAAAACTAAGTGAATTTCAAATAAATTCTCAGTAACTACCTAAAACGTTGTAAGTTGTTCTGTTTCATATCTACTTTGCGCAGTCAGTCACCGGAGACTAAAGTGGTCTAAACTAGAGTGACGAAGCTCTCAACTAGTTAAAAAATTTTCAAACCGCATTTAATTTCTCATTAGTTAAACTTTTACTGTTTTAATTATCTTTAAAGTATCATAAATTCAGTAAAGTTTTGCTGATTTTTCATCATTTAGTTTGATTTAGTAAAAGGCAAACTCAAAAAACGTTTAATATTTCTTTTGAATACACATATATTTTTTAAGTAGCATTTCAAATTAAAGTTCAACATAAATTCAGTTAAGTTTTAGTATTTTTTTTACAAAAAAATCATTGAATTGAGTTCAATTTGTTTAAAAATTGACTAGATATTTAATAGTCTCTTAATGAAATGTGCTTCTATTTACTAATTCTTCAGTTGTATTGAAACGTGCTGCAATTCACTACTGCTTAAGCTGCATTGAAATGTGCTTAAATTTACTAATGTTTAAGTTGCATTTAACTGAAGGAAAGGTCACTCCGTAATAAGTTTTATTTATTGCATGTGATGCATAAAGCATAAAACTTAAAATTTACTTAATACTTTAAAGGGTTCTTAAGCAAATTTTTCCCATACCTGATTGATAGATTCTGATTGAAGAGTTTTTTGCAATTGAATGTATTTTTTACTAATCAATTTTTCAGAGGTACCTCCGAATTCGTAAAAGCAACTTTGTCGCATGTGGTGTGTGAACAACGGACAATCATCTTCTTTCGTAAGATGGACTATGGATGTTGTTTTCTACACTAGGGTACACTGCAAGCACTCTTTACAGTCTATATTTCGGGGTTACTGTTTCTGTTCTATTTTGAAACCATTTGGCTGACAACGTGAACCAAATGGTTTTGAGACTATCCTCAGTAGTATTTCTTGAACACGTGTATTTGTTACCTGATTTATTATTTGTGTTTAAAAAAATAAAAAGTTATAAGAATCGGCATTTTAAGACCTGTCATTTTAAAGCGGAAGAATCGTCGTTTGAAAAAAAAGAAGGAAAAAAAAAATCGTTCTAAAACATTGTTCGAAATTTAAACCTTAATGATAATTTGTAAAATGGACTCAATCTCGCTTCTTGAACAATATGCTAACACTAACACATGATGATGCACGGCTTGCAATAAGAATAAACAGTAGTAAACAGGGACAAATAGGGTCTGTCAAAAAAGCGAGATCTTCCTAAATCTAGAAACCATGTCATCTTTTTTAACAATACATATAAAAATAACTAAAACAAATTTTCACTTCAAACTCACCCGAATTACTTAACATCATTAATATCTTATGAAAGACAGCAGATTTGCTCAAAGAAATTACATTATTTATTTATTTCATTAAGAACAAAATTAATCTGTCTGAAAATATCAACTCGCAGAATAAGCTGTAGTAAGCAGCTATATAATTTTTTAACCGGAAGTAGAGCAGGTTCAGAGCTCGAGATTCTTGTTTGAATTCATATTGAAAACACCATCCACAGTATTACTTTTTTTTATGAAAATGTATTGTATTTCATTCGGTATTAAATAGGTCTAATTACTTATGCAATCACTTCTGATATGAAGGATTTTTTTCTGTTTTGTTTCAGTTAGAGTTTTTGGAAATAGGTCCCTTGAGTTTCATTGATGAATTAGGACCGAAAGGTAAAGAAGGCTATGTCTGGAGAAGATATGGTTTCCGGAACCGCTGTCTGGCAACTGTCACCAAACCTTGTGTTGAAATATGCCCCTGTTGGAGTAAAAGGTTCGTTCTAATTGTTAATTCTAAGTTTGCTAATTGTTTAGAATTACAGTAAAATTAATCATAATCAAAAATATTCAGGGCCTAAGCATTCGCCGTCTCGCCAAATACAATAAAATCGGAAATTCAGCGAAAAAAATTGTGTTTTGGCGAATGCTTTTTTCTACCGAAAAGAAAAATACAGATACTCCTCGATACTATAAAAAAAAAGTCCAAGGGAATTTTTCTGAACGAATGCTGTACTTTTTATTCGAAGGCAGTAATTTCCGTTAGATGCGTCGCATAACCAATTAGAATTATATTAGATTACCACTTTCTCTGACGGATCAGGCGATATCATAGTCATGATTTATTTTCCTTTGGTTTGGTGTCAATAAAGCAGATTAAATGGCAGCAAGATGCATTCAACTATTTTCTGCAAAAATATGTTTCTTCGTGACAATAACATAATGTTGCTTCAGGTTTATCCTTGTATTACTGCTCCAATTTAAGAAGTTATCAAAAATTATTACCAACCTACTCCCATTTTCTTAAAGACAATAAAACAACATCTACACTTTTCATTCTCTCCCATTCATTGCTCATTTTCTCTTCTCCATCTGCAAAATGTTTCTTGATCTGAATGTGCATTTTATAAAATAATTTAATTTTTAGTAAATTTTCATTTTGAATTGAAGTTTTCTATGGTAAAAAAAATCATTCTTAAAAATTTTTAAGATTTGCTTTCAGCTAAGAATTTTGAAATTTGGCTAGTACTTTTGATATTTGGTTAATTTTCAGGCTAATAATATGAAGTTCTTAGCTCGGACACTGAATATTTAACTTCACAAGTTTTATTACAAGTCTCAAATTTGCGCAATTTCCCCACTTTTTTCTCTCCCCGTTACCATGATCTCGGCAAATCTAGCTCAACACCACTCATGTATATTCCAACTTCTTACTGAAACGTACTGCGATAGAAAATAAGTGAGATTCGACGTAATCATTGTAACGGAGAGGGGAAAAGTGTGGAGAGTAGAAAAATTGCGTCATCTTGACATGCATAGTCTATTCACGAAGGATATAGTTATTATTCTTGAGTGTTAATAATGTAGAAAAAGAGGGTGAGGGTGACCCAACTTTCTGGGTTTTGAAAAGTAATAGCAAATTATTTTAAGGAAAATAATTTATGATTCCAAAAAAATTTATTCTTAAATGCTAAGAATATATATGTGTTCTTCATAAGATATTTTGCAGGCTGGGATTGTCTGGTTGGTTGGGCTTTGGGCCCATATCCAAGAGGACATAGATTTGATCCCCGCCTGTCGAAGACTCCCCATGGTGACTGGTGCATTTTATATCTGTCTGGTCACAAAGTCCACCTTGTTCTCATAACAAATTATACCTTTGGGGGTACTGAATAAGAGATGGATCGTTCTCTGGTTCAGGCCAAAATTACGATCTGTGGATGAATGAATGGGTGTAGGAATGGGTCCGCCCTCTAAAGCGGGCTGTAAGGTATGTGTGACTAAATTCGTATACTTGGCTATAGATGGCGCCATTGAAAAACAAGAAATGCACCATCTGCCTTAAAATTCGCGTGGTTTCACCAAGCAGGCTTACTGATATTGACAAGCGGTATTAGAAACAGCAACAGCAAGATATCTTGCTTCCGAAATGTGTAACTCTTGAGAAATTTATATAAAAAAATATTCACATTTATAAAAATTTTATAATAAAAATAATGGCCTCTGACTTAAAAACTAAGTGTCTTTAGTCGAACAATGGACGACAAATTTGACTTAAGTTTTGAGTGCATTTCATGAGTCCATAAAATACTTATTTTCTTAGATTATGGTTATTCATGAGTCCATAAAATAATTATTTTAGGATATAAATTAGAACATTTATTTATCATAACTAAATTGACATGTCGAATTAAAAACACAGAGCATTTTATTGCTTGAAAAAGTAGTGCATTTTTTAAACGTTTTAGCAATGCTGAGGTTATAAGTTATCAAAGATAATTTTGTAGGATATAAATAATTGCGTAATTGATTAAACTTCATTTGCATATTTTTTTTGCACTTCTTTTAACAAGTGCTCTTTTGCATATTCCTTTGTGCCCTTTTCAGTCAACAAAATACTTATTTTAACATATATTTTATGTAAGCCATTCAACTTTTGTGTGCATTTCTTTCAAAGCCGAACTTCTTTTTGACTCAACCTATTTTATTTAACGAAAAGAAATATAAAACATTAGACTAAGAAGTCGCTTTGATTTATTTTTGACTATTCTGAAGATTGATATTTTTTACATTCGCTGTTAATCTAAAAAATATGAATTAAAGGATTTACAAAAAATTTTTTCTTGCATAATATAATCACATAATCACGTTTTTTTTTAAAATTTTTTAATATTTTTTTTTTATTCCAAGAAAATTCCGCCAGTGTTGGGGCTTTTCCGTGAGCTTTCACTGATTGTGAGCTCCTGCAGTGCTGAGAATCTCATCGGCTCCTTCTTTTAAACCTGAAACAGAAAATAGTTTATTGTCATAAATCGATTAAAAAATAATAAAACAGAGCATCGAAAATAGTCTCACAGTACAAATCACAGAAGGGTTGACTGAATGTAAACAATAAAAAGCTTCTTAGAACCTGAAGAAATTCAGAAAACTTCCCGTGTCTACCTCCGCTTATCTTATGCTTACGAGGTGATGTGTGAACAGGCTTAATATTCTTGGAAGTTTTATTAATGTGATTTATTTTTTAAATGTACGCGTAATTTTTTCACTCATGAGAGTTTTCTGTTATTTATAAATTTTAACAGGTCGTGAGCCAACAGCAAATTTAAAAAAATTAATATCAGAATATAAATAAGGTGTAAGGTTTATCATATTTTGAATGTTATCTCTTATTTGGCTGTATTTGTGTAAAATAGCGCCATTTGTTATTTTTTGGGTAGCCTCATAACAAGCTTGCGGAGTCTTCCGAATTCATTTGTTGTTTGTTTCGTTGAAAGTTAAATTGAAAGAATGCCTTATATTAAGAACACTAAAAGCATAATACTATTGGATAGCTCACTTTTTCAAGCTTTGGCAAAAAAATCAATCTTAAGCAGTAGCCCGGAAGTTTTACGACAAATTTTAACCTGTAGCGCCATCTGTGCTTAGCTTTACATGGTCAACCAACCATAGGAATCTTGACATCACGTGTCACAATTCATTCAGAAATTGATATGTTAAAAGTAAATAATTTGATTAAAAAATTATATTAGATTTATTTTATTTATAGAAAAATGCGTTTTATTAATATTTGCATAATAGAAATTTTTTTTTAAAAATCTTTATCTTACGGTAAAAAGTTTTTGCAAATTTGTAACTTACCCATTTTAAATTTGTTTATACTAAAAATAAAACTCTATCAGGAAAAATATGGGTCTGCTAACAAACCCTTCGTGATTTATTTTATCGTAAAAACAGATTGTTCACTATTTATTTACAGTAAAAATGGATCTTCTACGAAATATTGCATTACAAAATTGGAAAACAGAGCTAAAATGTTAAAACTACAATTTCTTGAAAAGAATTGATGTAATTTATTTTAGAAAAACAGAGCCCTATTTTCGAGCATTTCCGAAAACAGGACCCTCACAGAAATAACCCATTTCGTTGGCAATTTTAGAGTCAGAAGATTTTTCACGACAATACAATTACAGGACCTTTTCCAAAAAAGTTTAGACAGATCACTTTTTAAATTCTTTACGGAACCACTGAAACAAGACCTTATTTTTATAAAATTTGTAGTTTATTTTAACAAAACATCTGAAAATATTCCTGCCTATTGAAGATTAAAAAAAAACTAAGTAGAAGAGCATGTTTGTTAGTGAATTTAAAAACTATAAACTGTAGAATGCATGTGAATAAGCGTTGCAAGGCGACCTCTGAATGAGTTTATATTCTATAACAGAGTATTGAAATTGAATACCTTCAAACATCATGCTCTAAACGTTCTAGAATCTTCAGAACATAATGTAGCTAACAAATAAAATGCTACAGCAATAAATTACATTATTGTAACATTTGACATCTAACAATTTATGATTATTTTAAGATAGGCACTTTACAAGTTTCCAGAATGACGAACTCCAATTATCTTAATGCCAAAATGGAAATGGTAGTTTTTTCACCAAAAATGTTTTTCAATTTTAAAGTGTAACTACTTGCATCAAGCATCTAGAATTCTTGAGCGCCCAATGTTTTACAGAATGAAATGCTTACAATGAAAATCATCACGATTTTCTTAATTAACATTCGCCCCACAAAACATATAATGGATTTACAAATTTTCACAAAATTTTTAGATTGTCTATCCTTTAACTTTATTCTGATTAATGCTTGCCTGTTTAATATTTAGAGTTATATATATACTCACCTCCCAATACTCCCAAACCTGGCTCTAGAAGGAGGAAAAAAACATCAATTATTATTTATCTTAAAAAAAAAAAGAAACTAGATCAATGAATTTAGTGGAATTTTTAAAAGTTGGACTAAAGTATGCTAATTAATGCAAAATATTTACTGCTTACCGGCCAATGCTAGAAAAAACAAAAACAAGAAGGGAAGAAATGTTATAATAATAAATTTAGTGTACATTTTAAAGACATGTAAAATTTCTAAATAAATTAAAATATCAAGTGAAGAATAAAGTGGAAGAACAATTTATGTAAACTTTTCACAAAAACGACGATTGGATCACAATCGCTTGCATTTTGAGAGATTCTAAGTCTTGTCAAATAAATAACGTGCAAAATCAGTTCCTCCAAAAGTTTTTGAAGATGGACCGTGCCATGATGGGATAAAACGCTTCCTGTCCACTCATAGACAAGGAAAACAAAGAAAAGGTGAAGAAGACAACAGAACTTTCACTCAGAAAATATTGGTCGAAGAGGAATTTGAAGGAAAAAGAATGGTTCTTGACCGATTCAACTCTCAAATTTTATTTCTTCTCAATATCAAAAATTATAAGTTTTGTTTTGAAATTTTTGGAGGTTGCAAATAAATGCTTACCATGTTCATGCATATTTTTGTTTTTAAGATTTCAGTCGAATGCTGACTCCTGATCAATCTCAAAACCTTAAATTAGTTTTTTTTTTCTCCCAGAATCAGATTTCTTTCATTCATTTTTATCACTTGATCTTTAAATAAGAACATAAAAAGAACCACTGGTAGACGGGATTAAGCGGACTTCTCGATGGTCTGATGTAGAGTAAGATATAGATTATGATAGATTTTCTATAGATGTAGAGTAAAGATGATAGATTTTTGATGTAGAATTGAAAATTTTCAGACCAATAATTAGCTTTAAAATATCATTTACTAACTTATTACAAAAAATTAAAATTTGAGTAAAATAGTAAAAAAATATTTTCCTACAAAGATTAATTTTGTAAGCTCTTTCGTTCAACTCATATTTGTGATGATTATTATTATGATTGTGATTATTAAACTATATTTATATGATTATTAAACGTATTTATATGATTATTAAACGTATTTATATGATTATTAAACTTATATTTATGATGTTACAGTTTAAGCATCGAAACATATAACTTTGTTGAAGGGAAATAAATGCCTTGAAATTATTTTTCTCTCAAATACTGCTTATGTTGGACAAAATCTCATCCAGTTTGAAGCATTAAGTCCAACGTAACACTTTGATAATATTGCTGTAAATTTGCGTAACAAATCACACGTTTTACCTTTTAATTGAGGACAAACTCTAATGCTATCTGGATTTTAGTTTGAATTTTTGATATCCGTCGTTGAGAGTGCATGAAGGGTAAGAAAGTAGGTGTCGGCTACATTAGATTATACTCTGTTGAGTTAAGAAAAAACCATTATCCTTTAGCCAGTTTGCATCTAACTAAGTGTACGCTAAATGGATGCCAAGTTCCAAGTGCGTATAATTATTAACATCGCCAACTCTTGAAACGGCGTAGCATGGCCTTCTTTTTGCTTGCTTCCTTAAATCGTGTGAAATAAGTAAAACAAAACTTATTGAATAATCAATTAAGAAGCAATAAGAATTAATTGAAATGATGTCTAAATATCGTAACAAATATAAGCCTTTCTGTTAGCATTTAAAGATACTGATGATAAATATTGTTTCTTGCAGATGATTTTCTTCTACAGCAATACAAAAGTAAAAATTCTTTAACTCGCATTTGGTTAGTTAAGAGCATGTCAGTATAAGACTCGCGATTTTTATTGGACCACTCAAATCCAATGCTCTTGCTACGTCATATAGTTGTTTCTTTTTCAAGAACGAATGTTCGCGTTTTTTATCGAAATATGTCGCCAAGTCTAGGATTCCAGTAAGATTACGTAACTATAACCTTTTTTTTTTTTTTTAATAGTTCTATGATATATATCGCAAAAAAAACGCGAATTAAATTTCTGTCCGACGAGTTTAACTTTTAAAAGCTTTTATTTTGTTTTGAAAATATGAATTTATTATTTGATAGCTTAATAAAATGGAACTACTAATGATTTGATAATTACTTAAATCCTATACCGCAATGGTCTTTTCTTAACTTGCAAGGAGTATAGTAGAAATAGCGTTCGACAACTTTTAGAACTACTGCCGATTTTTTTTTAAAACTTAAAACAGTAACGTGGGGCGGCTAGTAAATTTAGGAATGTATTTTAAAAACTATACATTTACTATTGTTTATTGCTGAAATCCAAATTGGGTATTACAATAAAGCTCTCTAAGCGTGAATATGTTAAATACGTGAAATATGTTTAAAAAACATGAAACATTTTCAAAACTCTAAAAACAAGGGTAAAATATTACATTTCTATCTTGAAAATGCTAACGATGAAATTCCCTATTTCTAATTGGGTTAAAATTTTACATGAATCAAAGATAGTGCCAAGAGGTGTGGATGTGATTTCTGTTCTTTAGATACAACTGTATATACAAAAGTAAGTGCAAAAATTGCTTGATTCATATATCAGAATCAAAATGGTCTATAAAATACCGTTTTTGTAAAAAAAAAGAAGAAAAAAAAGACATCATGCTAAAAGTGAATTCTCGGATATCACGCTTCTAACCATCTAAAGCCTCAAAATTTCGGGAAGGTAGAAAAGGCTTTTGTCACCGAGATCACTGAAATTGTCGCCAAATTGGCCATAATCCTATTTCCCCCCTCTTTTTTTGCAAGCTGTTATTGTTTTCTGCTAAAGTACTTAAAGTCGCCAAGTTAAATTCTGGATTATTAAAAAAATAGTGCTTGGTAAGAAAAAAAACAACAAATCCGTTTTTAATTGAGCCAAAAATATACAAGAAACTCATATTTCCATTTAAAAGACATCTTTTTTATGCTGAACAGTGATAAATTTATACTTGTTTTAGAGAAAGACCGAAATACAATTTAGTATAAAAATACTCATTATTTTCATGGTAGAGAGAGACCTAATTTCAATCATTTAGTACAGAAATGGTGGGAAAAATCGACGTTATAACTATTATTTGTGAAATATATTTTAAGACTTACCTAGAGTAGCAAAAAGGGCCAAAATGACGAGGACAAGCAAGTAAAGTAAAGAAGACATCTTGAAATTGCTGTTATTGGATGAACCTATAGCTTTCACTTTTGAAGATTCAGTATTTATATTGAAATTTATGAGGGGAAAAAAAGCGTTTAAAAAAATAGATTATTTACACAAGCTGCGCATATGGATACGATGTTTACCAAATTTACTGCATGCATTTTTGGTAATTGTGTTCCATAAAAAATTTATTATAATGCATCAGTTTCGCCGAAATTCAATTTCATTTCTGTTTTTTTTTATAGCTAAAGATGGACATTACATTAATAAACAAAGCATATTAGTTGCTTTTTATTATTCTTTCCATTAATTTCCATCAGACTGAAGTTGTTTGTTGGAAGTTTTAATTTCTCCGACCGGTGGATAAATAGACAAGTTTATGTATGGGAAGAATTCAGTAAACAAGCATTTTAATTTTTATGTCTATTACTATTAGTTCGTAAATAGATTTGTTTGATACATATCTATTGAATGGAATTGTTTTTCTTTTTTTTCCTTCATTTTACAACGTCGTGGGCAAATATCAGGAAAAAAGTTTTAAATTGAAAAGAAAACAATCGAAAACTTTTTTTCCCCTCGCAGCCAGGTATTTAACTTACGTTCAACTTCACTGCTGTAAATTCCACCTCTGTTCGCCGTAATACAGATATTTTATTATATTATAAATGTTACCGAGAAAGCTCGAAAGCGTTAATATGCACATTATCCAGCGCATATTCGTTAAAGTGTGAAATCAAGTGTTTCTCGCAATTTACATACTGTTTGTCTAAGATAGGTACTCTGACCGCCACTAAGTCTGCGGCAGTCTGGTGCTATGGAAACAAGAAGAGGGTATTTTAGGGAGGGTGGCTTCAATGAAGGGGTCTCCTTTTCTTGTGCCGAAACCAGCCCTAAAGAGGGACCCCGCATCCCTAATTGAAATAATCATACCTCGTTACCATAGTCACCGCCACAGCTCCGGACGAATGTCTGGCAGAGTACCTATCGTAGACAAACAGAAGGTAATGTGCGCATTAAAGTTTACCGTATCGTTAAAAATCAAAAGCTTGTTTCATTTTATCAACTAATGTGTGGATTCAAGTTGAAATCAAGTTGTCGTTGAAATTAAGTGTTTTTCGCAATTTACACAGGTAATGTGCGCATTAAAGCTTTCAGTATTGTTAAAAATTAAAAGCTTGTTTCATTTTATCAACTAATGGGTTGATTGTTTTATTGTATTTACTAACACGATTCTTTAGATATTGAAAAATAATAAATAAATGCCATGTTTATTTCCTTAATTGTAATAATATTTCAAACTGCTTGATTACTTGCATGATTGTCTTTAAAGTGATTCTAACAATTAATGTGTCAATTGTAGTCACTTGATTTTTTAGATAAAGGGATATCAATAACATTAAGGAGATTTCGCGCTTTTGCGTTAGTTTCCGTACGCTCCAGTATGTAAGATTGAAGCAATTGCGTATGCTCGCGCTTATTTTAGATGCTACGTATCATTATACTATGTTGGCGTGATTTGCGCTGCAAATACGAAGCCACAAGCACGCTGTTTACAGCTGTTGAATGTTGTTTTCTGTTTAAGCCTGTCTTCGAACTAAAAACACGGACATGGAAGGCGAATTTGAAGAAATGTATTGATGAAATTTAGATACGAATTGAATGATCTTATAACCATTGATTCATTCATTAAAAAATAATTTTGTTGATTTTTGTTCAACAATATAGTTGTCCAATTACCCAAGTTCCATAAGAAACTAGATATGTTTTTGCTATTTTAAAATTATGAATTATATTTATATGTTAACTATAGGGGAGAGTGGTGTCAATTGTAACATTTTTTACTTAACTATTTTTATCTAACAAAAAATCCAATATATTATTAGTATTAATTGACAGACGAGTAAAGTANTGAGTTAATGTAAAATTTATTCCACTTGCTAATATTGGTTTTGATGTTAACTAATATAAATTTAATTATTATATGAAATTTATTTTTATTCATTTATATAAATTGGTATGCAAATCAATGATTATTATTTATTTCAAAAATTCACAGTTTTTCACTCTAGGAGAAAAAATTCATGTTGATTATAAATAATGTGATTATTTACTACCGGAATTATGTAATGATGTAACATATATTTTTTTTTTTTTTTTTTTTTTTCATTTATACATTCCTCATTCATTAAAATTTCTCTATTTCCACTTATTTCGTATGCAGATAAATTACCATTTTAAAAAATGCGTAATATATCTAGTGGAAATTATTCAGTAATACTAAACGAACAAGTGATTGATGACGTAGAGTCATTGAAAATATCAAAGACCCCTAGCAGCAAAATAATTCATGCCCTCATTGAACTTTAAATACACCTTGTGCGCCACCTAGGAACCAAATCTAGAACCCGACACTCGAAATGTTTGCTCTGTTACAATCGTACCCTGTTACAATTGACCCCACTCTCCCCTACAATTTAGTTTTTAAAAAAAGTTAAATAATCAAGCTCAATAATATTTTTTAAAATATTAATAATAATAATAAGCTGCATTCTTTATCGCTGAATTCATTAATCTACCAAATGATTCTGCTCATCGTGAATGTTTGTTTTGATTTTGTGATCAAAAGTTAAAATCATATTCCAATACGCTAGCGTTTTTAACTTACGGATTTTTGCAAAATCTCTTATTTTCACTTACGTAAGTGTGATATTTTTTCTCGGGCGCATGCGCAATTACTTGAAATATTACGTACGGGAGAGTGGTGTACGCAGAATTTTTTCAAGGTGGGGTGTTCATAATTTTCTGAAGCTACTAAAAGAAATTCGAGTATGTGATAAAGAACTATTATTTCCCTAATTTAGACAGTTTTGACTTTTTATTTAGACAACATTGTTTAGTTAAATTTTGATTTAATTTTTTAAGTTTAAGAACATAATGTAATATCTTCTAGCATGTAATGTCTTCTGAAAAAAAGTTCATTGTCATATGGGTGGAGAGTAACACTTTGAGGGCCACTTTCACATTCATCAGATTTTGTTATGCTAGAAACGTTTTCTTCAACGGAAGTATCACATTTTGAACAACAGAAAAACTTAAATTGTACTCCGTTCCCCCTTTTATATAATTTTTCACCGCATCTCCAAAATTCTCGAATTGTCTCAGAGACGACAGAACGTCTAAGATTCCAGAATCATCGCGTAAAGACCTCGCGAATGACAGCCAGTCTCGAAAACTATCGCGACTGGCAGAACAGAAAGAAACCATTCCGTAACAGTATCACGTGAATTTGGTTTCAAAAGTACAACCCTATTAGAGTAAATGTTTTTTTTCAGTATTCTGAGAAATACCGTGAGAAAAAAAGGTAGGCATATGGCAAATAAAAATGTATAGTCTTAAAAAATAATACCCGCATAATTTCAACTAAAATTTTTATTTTTGCCATTTTGTCAGAGCTCAAGGGGGGTGTTCAAACCCCTAAACCCCTCCCTTGCGTACGCCTCTGTATGGGAGAGTACGGAAGCTAACATAAATTTGCGAAATCTCCCTGTTATGTTAATTTAAGTGTACGTTGCTCTTGTTCCAGCAGAGATCTTAAGATTCAATTTAGTAGACAAGTAGATATTATCTAGGTAGTTTGCAGATGAGTTAGGTACGTTGAGAAATGAAACACTTTGTTTTTAGTACTTTAACGGTCTTCCTAGATAATCTGGCACATGAGCTAGATAATCTGTAGAATATAAGATTTCTACACTTTAGCAGAAACCTGTAGATGATTAATATTTTTTAAAATAAAAAATATTGATCTGTAGTAAAAAACGAAATTATGTCATTTCTTAATGAATTAAGCATTGGGCTTAAAGGAATGTTTCATTTTACAGGTGGCTTTTCATGAAAGTTGACTTCGTTGGACTTCTAAACCCACACTCAGGACAAATAGAAAATGTTCTATTATTAGATCAAGCGTTTCGTGTCAGATCGGGTGGCGGGAGATCGAAGTCGAAAATGGGTATTTTGATACAGAATCTTAACAAGTAAGCATCAATAAATAAAATATCAATCAATAATTATGCATATGATTGAATATGAATCAAAAGCACATTTTATTGACATTTAATAGGAAATTGTACGTCAAATGTGAAAGCGAGTATGAAGTGGAGTCCTGGATTATTGAATTTAATATGATGGTCAGAAAATCTGCCGATTTCGTTCGTCCAAACAGATTCAATTCGTACGCTCTTGTGCGTCCTCTCTCGGAATGCAGATGGTAGGTTGTCATTAAAAGGAAATGATTTTTTGGTTTGGTTGTTCTATTGGGTTGTTTTAGTGGGATCCATCTTAAATTGAAAGATGATTTGGAGACGAGAGTATCGCAAATTGCAATATGGGGATATAATTATCGACTATGTCTACCTTCATCTATCAAAAAGTAGCTCGAGATAGAATCAAGTTAACATTTGTTATTGAATGAGGGTTGTGCCACATTACTCCCCTTCCAGAATTTTTATCGATGATAGAATTCGATGAACGAATACCACTAGTTGATTAATGCTGTTTGCTTATTTATTTATTTCTATTCTCTCTTTTGCCCATTGGCAAAATGGGTCCTGGTTTGGATTTCTGGTCGTCCCCACTTTTCAACAACAATGTCAAGAGTAATAGTAAACAGTGCGCATGCGTTGCTATGGCGACCGCAGCTGTTTGATAATTTTTTTAGAATTTCTTTTTTTTAACTTTTAATTTTGTTATGCATTAAGTGGGTGGGTTTATTTTTGAGATATGGGATCAGAGAGATCCCATAAATACTTCTTGAGTTGTGAATAAAAGAGAATTTTATCATTTGAACGATATTTTGGTTTTTATTGTTTTAATTAAGAATCAGAAATTCTAATCTACAGTTCAAATTGGATCGTTTTCAATACTAATTCAGGTGAATATCACACATAAAGAGGGTCCAAACTGATTGACACGGTCCCAAAAGTAAAGCAAGAAGAAAACGATGCCAAGGCTTAAACTTACCGAGGCTGAAAAAGCCGAAGCCAAATAACGTAGACGGGAATATCTTAAGCGTTACACACAAACAGAAAAAGGAAAGGATTCCGTTCGAAAACGCAAGCATGAAGCCCGTCCCTTACAAAATTACCAAAGTGGTTGAGAGAATTGAACCCTACCGAAGATTGAATGGTGGCGCTCCGAACTCCTTTCATGCAAATACGAGAACTGGATGTTGATCACTAGTTAGGGGTAAAAGGATCTATTGTCAACGTACCGAATAACTTGCACAAGACCGCGAACTGTCTTCCACGCAATATAAATGATTCATTCACTATTGATGCAAAATTGAGAAAAAGTCTAGCTTTCAAATCATATTTCATGTATGAAATGGTGAATCCGAAACAGGTGAATGATGCTGCTTACAATCTCCATCAAACAACATTGTACCCAGCCGAAAATGTTAATATTGATCTCGATGTCTATTCAGTGACCAAAAGAATTGACACAGAATGCGTCGGAGCTGCATTAAGATATGTCTGCGAAATTGTGTACCGAGCAGTTCAGGATTACTGTTAAAGATTTCCAAGATGAAAACACAATAAAGTTTCTTTTCCAAAAAATTAGACAACAACCATTTTGAGAATGGGTCACAATTTTCTTCATTTTGTAGTGGAATTATGAAACTAGAATAATTTTTATTTTGTTATTGGCCGGGAGAATTGTGATTACTTCATCGCATTTTAAACCGCTTTTTTGTGAACAAATCAACTGTTTAATCTGGATCATCCATCGATGTTGGCGAGTTCATATTACCAATGTGTCCGGATCACCAATGTGGGGAACGTAATATTGACTACGTCAAATGAAGGTACCTCTGTATGGAACAAGTTAACATTTATGTACTATCGAATAGATGTTTAATATTAGTAGTGGTAGTTACGCCACAGCACTACCGCACTTTTGATCGTACGGCAGATGATAGTAGAAATTATCTGGCCTTTGCAACACACTCCTCAACCACCTAACTCTGCGCACGTATTTTTCGGATTTTTAAAAAAAAACTAGGAATTTTATATTAGAATGTATTGATTAGATGAACAATACGTCATGATTGGCGGGGACGAACGGAAGAACCCACCACGCCGACTGAACGATTAAAACAACGAGAAAAAAACGTGCATTTATAAATATTTTTGCAGGTTGAACCACCTTGAAAACTCGCTCCAACTTAATTAAGGTGTTGCTGCGAAACATTCCTAGTGTACTGTGGGGAATTATGAATCGACTATGTCAACCTTCATCTATCAAAAGGTACCTTAAGATAGCATCAAGTTAACATATCTTATATACTAGTGATTCGGTATGCAATATTTATAGTGGTAGTTACGTCACATTATTCCCCTTCCAGAATTTTATCTGTGATAGAATTCGATGAACTGTTACCACTAGTTGATTCATGCTGTTTATTTATTTATATCCATTTTGCTCAATATATTTTCTTCATTTTTTTGCTTATAGCATTTCGCTCATAATTATTTTTTCTTCGTCTTTTTATAGCATTCCGCCCATTTTTTTTCTTCATTTTTTATAGCATTTATAGCATTTTTTTCTCAATTTTTTTCTGTCTTTATTAACCGGGAGATTTAATTTACTTCACCTTCTGAGCAGTATATTTTTAAGCAAATCAACTGTTTTAAAGTGGACCATCATCCATCAATGTTGGCAAGTTCATATCACGTCCGCTGGTGGATTTAATTATCGACTATGTCAACCTTCATCTATCAAAAGGTACCTCTCGTGATAGAATCCAGTTAACATATCTTACATACAAGTGATTTTGGTATTTAATATTTGTAGTGGCAGTTACGCCATAGTTCCGTAAAAATTGTTATCTATTGCCACCATTGAGAAAGACGAATATACAAAGAAACCTGTTTGGTTGCCATTTGATGATTATTAGAAACACCTTCAAATTTCAACCGGAAATCAAACATTTTGTTCTCCCGCTTTACTCAATAGTGATTTTGAAATATTTCTATGACATTTTTGTATCTTCCCATATTGAATTTGTGAAATGTTTATCGTTTTGTCTTTAATTTTTGTCTAGAATTCTAAACAAGCATAATTTATAATAATTAATTAAATATAATTTACAATAATGAATTAAATATAATTTACAATAATTAATTAATATAATTTACAATAATTAATTAAATATAATTTACAATAATTCATCAAATATAATTAACAGTATGTAAACGCACAATAGAATGACCAGATCTATGGTTTTTCAAACCGATCACACTAATATCCTAAAATAAAGAAAAATAGGTGAAGTTTATTTTTTCTTCAAGTTACAAATATTAAGTGAAAAAAAAAACTATGTGTTTAGAAATTTGTCAATTAATTAAATGAAAACATATTGAATATTATCTGTAGTCAAATTCGTCGTAAGTTCCGCAATAATTAATTTTCATGAAAATAATATTTTATTTTTCAGGAAATACTTTCCTTGAGCTAAAAATTTACTTCCCAAAATTTTAATTTTAAAACTTTTAAAGTTTTCAATTGGATGTACTCCACTGAAAGGAAGTGGATCAGTTTTTAAATAAGTAATAAAACTTTATCAAGAGTATCCAATAACCATTTTTTTTTAAAAAAAAACCTTAGGATTGTTGATGGGGCTACGTACTTTGAGGCCGTAGCCCAAATTCTAATGAAAGCGAAGGAAGAAATATTCATAGCAGATTGGTGGCTTTCTCCTGAAATTTACTTGAAAAGGCCAACCCTGCAGGGGCATTATTGGCAGCTCGATCACGTGCTCAGGACAAAAGCAGTAAGTGTCTTTTTTCTTATTTTATAACCATCGCTGAACGTTTGCCTTCCTGGAGGATTTTTCGGTGGAACCAACCCACATTTGCGTTACAAGGTGAGGTATGCCACGAAAATCTCCCAAGGTTAGCCTAACTGCAAGGGAACTCTAACCCACGATCCGTCTACCATTAAGGATATTTTACGTCAGTAATGTGGTCGGTGTGAGCCTGTTGCGGAATTCGTTTCAATCAGCCATTGCTGGGATTCGAACCTGGTTCAACTCATTGGAAGGTGAACGCTCTCTCCCCTGAGCCACCGTGCCTTAGTAAGTGTCCATTGAAGAAAATTCGATAAATTCTAGAAGTAATCATAATAATAAAATATGTCAATGAATAAAAATGAATTGTTGAAAAAAAAATATGCTTTCTATATTTTTTATTTTTATAAAAAGCAACGCCAACCATTGCGTTGCATGGGAAATAATGGAATGTGTTTCGTAATAAAAATAATATGTATTTTTCGATTCCTTGTTAAATTATCGGTTATAAGAACCATGTGCTAGCTTTTCCGAGTTACCTTAACACGAACAGTGCCTCATACATCCGATAAATACGAATTCTAATATCACGTTACATTGTAAACAATATCAAAATTTAGCTATGGATCGTGATATTTTTTTTTCCAATTTGGTTAGTTTTTATTATTTTTTTCTTAACCGATATTTTTTATGCATAAATAAAATTTATCAACACACACAATAATATGGTATTCAATGATTATTATGAACAATAGACTGAGTACTTTTTGATGTGTTATGTTATAGATGATAATCGCCTGACATTATCGTATTCGATAATTACAGTTATCAATAATAATCGCAATATTATCGTATTCGATACGTAAGTGATAATATAGTATTATTATTGATGGTCTCGGTATTGTCGTCGTTCATGCACCCATATTTATTATCGATTCCCCTTTGACCTGCGTAAACTATTATCTGAAGTTGTTCTTGTTTGTTGGCTTCATAATTGGCTCCATGGTTCATGGCCCCATGGATGATAATATAAAATAACGATCGTAGAACAGTCGACCCAATTTTGGGGCTTGCGACTTCTAATGTTCAACTCCGTAGCCTTGTAATTTTGAACCTAATTCAGAAGTCAAGATAACTCCTGGATCAAGTAGTGGGAAAAATTTTGCCTTCGTGGAGGATATCTTGATGGACATAACCAGCATTTCAGTTACATTGAGAAGAAAACCACGAAAATCTCCCACGGTTAGCCTGATGGCATGGGGACTCTAACCCACGATCCGTCTACCACTGTGGATATTTTTGCCTCAGCACTGTGGTTGGTGTGAGTCGGTTACGGGATTCACTTCGACCAGCCATTGCTGATTCGAAATGGGTTCACCTCATTGGAAGGAGACCGCTGTATCCCCTGAGTCACCTTGGCTCTCATGGTTCCTTTACCCAAAAAGTACCGGAATCAGAAAAAGTTTAACTATCAAAAACATCCTCAAAGTTTCATCAGCAAAAATATTTTTCTTTTCATTTCTCACTAGTAATACGACAAAGTCTTTGTTTTATTTCTAGCTTCAATACGATGAGCGTATTTTTAAAGAAATCTACGTCAGGCCACGATTTCTGCTTAGAAGCACTTGTATAATGGCGTAGCAATACGAATCGCACAACTAACAGATTAAAATATGCAAAGATTTGATTGTAATAAATAAAAAATTAAGCACATTTACACTGTCGATCACAGGTGACTTTTGCGGTCGGAAAGGAAAGCTATGTGTCAGTCGCCGGGGACTGACGTGATATACATTTAAAGACCCCTAATATACATAGATTTTAGACTTCATGTTTAACGAGGATTTTAAAAATTTTAATTTAAGGGTAGTCATTATGGAACACCCTGTATCATTGAAAAGAAGACACAAGCTTACTTTTACCCAACAGTTGATTTGACTGACTATGAGTTGACTGACGTTTATTTCATAACATATTCAGTGGTTTGTTGGTATTATGATGATAACTTTCTTTTCAGAGGGAAGGAGTTAGAATTTACATACTTCTGTATAAGGAGCTGAACGTTGCGCTGGGCATCGACAGCCAGCACACAAGTAAGAAACTCTCCAGAATGCATCGAAATATTAAAGTAAGATTTTAAATTGAACATTGAAAGAAAATTAGAATAATTTTTTTTTTCCAATCAGTTATGCAGCTCCTTCTTTATTTTGTGTTTTACGATTAAAGGTTTGATATTCATGTTGCAAAAAAGTATTCTTTAATAGGCCGATATTTGTACCGTTTGATGAAGTCCGTAAAAATCACTTTTTTTAATGGGGAAAGTTATAGTTAAGAATAACTAAATGAAAATGTAAGCTTACGATTCTTTTGTGTCCTGAAAAAATAACATTGTAAGAGGTTAAGGAACCCACATTTGTTGGTAATGCTACAAGGTATGTTTAAATTACTTTCATGTAACTTAAAAATATCCTCTGGAAAAATTAATTAGCATACTTGAATTTTTCTCCCTTAAGATTACATCTTATGTGGTAATCTGTTCACTAGATCAAAAGTTATTAAGATTTCCGTTTTTTTCTCTTTTCTGTCTTTTTTTCACGATCTACACATTGATTTACTCGGCAAAAAATGGTTCATATTCTTTGCAAATAGAAAAGTCATCTTAAAGATGCACATTAACCCATTCTCCACACTTTTCCGTTACCATGATTTTGGCAAATTTTGCTTTTCCCTCCATTTCAGGTTTCCAAGGTAATTCCCCTAGCGCAGAATGAGTTCGTTGTAAAGAGTGCCGTGCACTTTTGAGTAAAGACGATGACAGTATGTTAACGAGAGAGGTCGTTCTATGAGATGTTCATTTGTTTACTGGTTTTCTTTACTACTGTATCGTCTTGTTTTCGAAATAAATGTTTATTTTATGTTCACGAAAATTAAAAATTCCCTTCACAATTAACAGAGAAGAACCCCTTTATTATAACCCGAAAAGTATATTCCAATTTCTTACTGAAACTGAGGAAAAATACGATTTTCCGAAACCATGGTAACGGAGTGTCAGGAAATTGAGTAACCTTGAAACTTTTATTATAAGGAATTAAACTTCAAAGTGGCTGGATCACTCTATCGGTCGAATCTTTACTTGTGGGTAGGGAGATGGTATTATGTATCGACAGGCGTTTACTTAACTTTGATTAAAGATTTAGTTTTTACTCTGGACTTATTTCATTCTTTTAAATGCTTACGTAATATGAGTATTTAGTTTTCTTTCAATGACTCAAAATTGTACAAAGTGTAAATAGTATTTTTATCTTAAACGATTTCAATAATTAGAAGAAACATTTATTGAGTCGCATGCATTATACATTATAAAATTTGTAATAGAAACAAAACAATATGCTGTCTGCAGTCACAGTATTTATATTTATTATCTATTAAGTCTTATAAAAGTCTTTTTCCATAATCGCGTGAACTTCAGCCGATACATATAGTCTCCTTTTCCACAAGTAGTGATGCCATTTTTGATCAGTAGCGTGATCCGGCCACTTTGAAATTGAATCACTATTTCCAAAGGGTAATTCATAAATATTAAAAAAAACATTTCCCTCTGAACAGGTGATTCGGCATCCGGAGGTTTCTGAAGGAGTGTGGTTATGGGCCCATCACGAAAAAATCGTTTGTGTAGACCAAACTTACGCTTTTGTGGGTGGCATCGATCTGTGTTACGGAAGGTGGGATGATTATCAACACAGGTAGGCATCTTATTGTAATTCTTCAAGATTACTCTTCGAAAATCTTTTAGGAAGAAAAATGATGAAAAAAAGTTTGACTGTCTTAAACTCGGGGTAAAACTAAAATACCTTAACAAAACTAAAAGGCATTATGCGGTGACAATAAAAATTTTTTCAAAAAATCTCTATTTTTTTCATATAAGTTTTTGCCTTATTTAAAAACTTTTATGTATACCTTTCGGGAGTGCTCTGCTGTAATATGGTGGTCAATGACGGTTGGTCATTTCTAATGGCTACCTTCATTGACTTCAAAATATTAGCGAAGGTTTTCCTGTAAACAATTTTTATTTTACTCAGGGTGATTCTATGGGGCAGAAATGCCACTTGTTTTAGCGTCATGAAAACCGGATCAATTCATAAAATTTAACTTACATAAAAATCGCCTTTACTGATATAATTATGTGCAAAAGCAAATTTACTAATTTTGAATAATAGAACTATTTTAAATAAATAAACAATTATGTTTTTTGTTTACGTTTTAATTAATTTTATGTCATAAAAATGAGTTAGCCTTAAAAAATCTGAAGACGTTTGTTTGCTTGATATGCTCATTTTTTTTCTCAATAAAAATCTCCTTTACTGATATAATGATGTGCAAAAACAAATTTACTAATTTTGAATAATAGAACTATTTTAAATAAATAAACAATTATGATTTTTGTTTAAGTTTGCATTTAATTTTATATCATAAAAACTAGTTAGCTTTAAAATAACCTGAAGACGCTTGTCTGTTTGATATGCTCAGTTTTTACTAAAATAACTTTCTTTTTTTCTGATTTAACTTTCAACTGTAAAAATAAATCCTTCATAGTATCGTCTTTAATGCACTCTGACTGCAACAAGAGACTGTATCTTTAAAAAGAGGTCTCTAAATAAGAGCCTCACACAAATATTCTGAATGCAGTTGAATCTACTTATTTGTTTTGTTGATATTTTATTCGTGTTTCCTTATTTGACCGCATTTGGTGCACAGGTTTTCCCTGTCACTGAGAGAAGTTTTGATGGTCTCTCCTAAAGGTTTTCTTCAACGCAAAGTCTGTGGAAAAAATTCAGCGCCTCCCACCCCAAATAGAGGATGTCCTTACACTACCTTTAATAATAGAATATTAAATTACTATATTAGATTAAGAGCCACTGTGTCTCAGGCAATACAGCGCTCGATTCCCCGTGAGGTGTCCTTGGTTCAGACCACAGCGATGACTGATCGATTTTCCCAGCTCTTACCGATCACAGTGCTGACATAAATTATTCCCGGTGGTACATGGTATCAATGGGATAAGATTCCCTTATCACTGAGCTAAAGATTTTCGTGGTTTTTCTCTTCATGTAACGCAAATGTGGGTTACTGCAATCACAAAGTCTTCTATAATGTCTAGTTTGTCCAAGTATTCCCTTCTCTTTTGGATTGGGTACGACATTATAAGGCTACGAAGTTGAACATTAATAGCCGTGAACTCAAAACTGGGTTGGCACTTCAACGCCAAAATAAATTAAAATAAAATAAATTATCCGTACTAGGAATAAGATGTTTTCCATTGAAAAAGTGTTCAGAATTGTGAAGGAGCTAAAATGTGATTTCTTTTCGCTTAACTTAACTTACTTACTTAGTTAAACTTAACTTACTAAAGGTTCTACGTCCTTTAACTTAATTTACTAAAGATTCTAATTATAAATCATATTCAAAATTAATTATCTTTCTCGAATTTTCAAACCCTGTGTATAGTGTAGAAAGTATGAAATTTTAACCACTGTGGTTCTAAGGATCAGTTATTAAAATATTTCATTTGTCCGTACATGCTCTTATTGAATATATATTAGTAAATATTGATGAACCAATGATAAAATAGCATTTCTCTGACAAGATTTTTCCTTTTATAAGATATTCAAACTTTATTTACATTTAATAATAGATTGTAAGAACAACCATGTTTTATAAAACAGCGAAATTAGTCATTTGAAACAATAAAAGAAGTAATAAGGAATAAAAAAAGTAATAAAAAATAAAAGAACCTTAAAGATATTGATAAATAATTGTTAAAAAGATGTACTCGTTTCATGAAATTGTTTTCTATCGATCTAAACAATAATTTCAACAAGAAATATTTTTTGTGAATTTAACTAGATATTAATATTTCTGTGCTAGGATAATTGTAAAATTCGGCTCTTTGTTAATTTTTAATACGCCAGACTGACTGAGAAATTCTTCAGTATATACTAATCTGATAGATCTTTTGTAGGCTTATTATGATCAGCCTATATACCATTGAGCAAGTAAGAAATTTTGTGGAGAATCAGGAGCTTAATCAGACTGATTTGTTTTAGGCTTATTGTAACGAATTATTTTCATACGACTATTTAAAATAAGCCTTTAATACTCTGAATTCATCACAACTTGCCTAAAATAAATCAGACTAATTGAACTATGGATAACATATTTTCTTATTAGCCTTAAGGTGTACCGGTTCACTGAATAAAGCTTACAAAATGCCAGAAGAATTAGAAACTGATAACTTTCTTTATTAGCCTGTATTGCAAAATGTCAGCAGCTGATTTCAAGGAGCTAGATTTATTAAATCAGCTTACGACATGTATATTATTGCACGAAGAAAGGATGTACTTGGTAATGTCAAAGCTTCATTAGTTTTAAAAAATTATGAAAATGGGAAAAAGTCGACAGGTTTCGAGCTCTCAAAAATAAGGGCCCATTTTAAAGACTCGCTAGACGTCAAGAATAAGGGTCTATTTTAAGGACTCGCTAGACTTCAAGAATAAGGGTCTATAAGCACTCGAAACATGTCGATTTTTACCATCTTCATAATTTTTAGAAGCAAGTGAAGTTTTTGCATTATCAAGTATATCGTTCCACTTTAGTTTCTTAAGATTATTCATTTAACATCTTTGATAACACGATATTTAATATTTAATGATTTCAAAAATTATCAGGGAACAGTATTGGATTTTAATACGGTTTCACTTACGGTGCTTTATTAATTCAATTACTGCATAAAAAATGGACATCGATTTTTTCAAAATTATTTTTGGAAAATTTTTAATTTTTATGCATTTAGTTATAGTATCACTCTTACAATAATGTATTCAGTTAAATGTATCTTATCCTTAGATAATATCTTGCGTGAATAATCATCTAATTTTAGTTGCCTTCTCAGCTCTAGTTGTCTTCTCTCTTCATTGGATCCAATCTTGTGACTATATTTTCCAGTTTTTCTATATAACCATCAAGACGCTGATTGAAACAGCAGTTATTGCAACAGATGCACGTAGTTTTTGGCAAAGAGCAATAAGATGCTAATTCTGAACTTTGATTATCCAATACGATATTAAAAAATTGTAATATCTCCTTGAAATTGTGCAAAGTGTGAAGATCCATTTTCATTTTCTTGATTTGCAAAATATTACCGGTGGTATTCATAATTTGCAACAACCATTTCTCTAAAACTTGTTGATTTTCTTCATCCAATATCAACTCTTCACAATTTTCTTTTGAACTGATCGGTGGCAACATTTTGGCTCTTTCCTCGAAAGAGTTAGTTGAGGAGGTGTGATCAAGAAAAATACTTGGATTGTCTGTTGCAATTGCTTCCCCTTGTTGTTCAATTTCAGGCTCGCTATTTACTTTAGGAATTAATGGCTTTTCACTTATGTAACCGAAATATTCTTCATAATTTTCTGATAGAGTGGTTGGAGGTTCAGCATCATGTTCCATCACTGTTTCAGTTTCTTCTCCACGATGCTCAATTTTAGGGTCAAATACTTTTTCAGAGACTGGTGAGATTTCATTTCCAAATCCGAAATATTTTTTATCATATTCAGATATTGCGGTTCGAGATTGGGGATCAGGATCTTGTTTAATTACTATTTCAATTTCTTCTCTTCGATGTTCAATTTTAGGGTTAAATACTTTTTCAGAAACTGGTGAGATTTCATTTCCAAATCCGAGATATTCTTTATCGTATTCAGATATTGTGGTTCGAGATTGTGGCTCAGGATCTTGTTTAATTACTATTTCAATTTCTTCTCCTCGATGTTCAATTTTAGGGTCAAATACTTTTTCAGAAAATGAAGGGATTTCCTTTCCAAACCCGTAATATTCTTCATTGTATTCGGAAATTGTGGTTTGGGATTGTGGTTCAGGATCTTGTTTAATCAATGTTTCAGTTCCATCTCTGCGATGTTCAATTTTAGGGTTAAATATTTTTTCCGAAAATGGTGCGATTTCCTTTCCAAACCCGTAATATTCTTTATCGTATTCAGATATTGTGGTTTGAGATTGTGGTTCAGGATCTTGTTTAATTACTGTTTCATTTTCTTCTCCTCGATGTTCAATTTTAGGGTCAAATACTTTTTCAGAAAATGAAGGGATTTCCTTTCCAAACCCGTAATATTCTTCATTGTATTCGGAAATTGTGGTTTGGGATTGTGGTTCAGGATCTTGTTTAATCAATGTTTCAGTTCCATCTCTGCGATGTTCAATTTTAGGGTTAAATATTTTTTCCGAAAATGGTGCGATTTCCTTTCCAAACCCGTAATATTCTTTATCGTATTCAGATATTGTGGTTTGAGATTGTGGTTCAGGATCTTGTTTAATTACTGTTTCATTTTCTTCTCCTCGATGTTCAATTTTAGGGTCAAGTACTTTTTCAGAAAATGAAGGGATTTCCTTTCCAAATCCGTAATATTCTTTATTGTATTCGGAAATTGTGGTTTGGGATTGTGGTTCAGGATCTTGTTTAATCACTGTTTCAGTTCCATCTCCTCGATGTTCAATTTTAGGATCAAATACTTTTTCAGAAAATGAAGGGATTGCATTTCCAAATCCGTAATATTCTTCATTGTATTCGGAAATTGTGGTTTGGGATTGTGGTTCAGGATCTTGTTTAATCACGGTTTCAGTTCCATCTCCTCGATGTTCAATTTTAGGGTCAAATACTTTTTCAGAAAATGGTGCGATTTCCTTTCCAAACCCGTAATATTCTTTAGCGTATTCAGATAGTGTGGTTTGAGATTGTGGTTCAGGATCTTGTTTAATTACTGTTTCATTTTCTTCTCCTCGATGTTCAATATTAGGGTCAAATACTTTTTCAGAAAATGAAGGGATTTCCTTTCCAAATCCGTAATGTTCTTTATCGTATTCGAAAATTGTGGTTCGAGTTTGTGGCTCAGGATCTTGCTTAATTATTGTTTCAATTTCTTTTTCTTGACGTTCTATTTCAAAATCATTTATTTTTTCAGAAAATGATGGGATTTCAATTCTGTAATCGTAATATTCTTTATCGTGTTCTGATGTTATGATTAGGGGTTTCACATTTGGAATATCTTCGACAATTTTTGGTTCCTCTAAGTTTACAGAAATTTTCCCATTTCCGGGAACATTTTTAGTACTATCTTTTCCTCTAAATATTGAGCTTGCCTCAGTTATTTCCGTTTGATGATTAATTTCAGATTCGGGCAGTTCGTTAAAAACTGGTGTTATTTCTGTAAAATTTCTTTTCTGCATGTTAATTGAATTTTGTAAAATACCAGGATTTGGCGATTCAAGGAAAGGAAAAATCTCATTAATTGCTGTTTTATTATTTAAATCCTGTTCTATTCCAACCACCAAATCATTAGTCTCTCCACTTTTCGGTTTGATTTCCAGATTTATAAGTTGAGTATTGGATTTCACTTTGTTTGGAACGATTTCATAACTAGTTATTTCAATTCTTGGCACTAACGGTATGCGAACTTCATATTTCACGTCTGATTCAATTATGTCACTTTCCTGTGTTTTTAAGGTTTCTTTATGGCTGGGATCTGTCACAATTTCTTTCTGCGTTAATTTGTCTTTATTCATATTTTTAAATTTTTCATTAGATACCGACGATATATTCAAAATGAGTGGTATTTTTTCAAATTGCACTTCTGGGTCCTCTTTTGGTATTTCAATCTCAGTTGTCGATTCCTCGGGAGCTTTACTTTCGGATATTTCGTTAATTACTCGAAAAGTTGTGGGTAAAAAATAATTCCTGAAAACATTAACCAAATTTTTGAAAAAATCCCGATGCTTACTTCTAAAGTTTATGTTTGGACTGGTATTCTTATTCTGTAGAATAATGGATTCATTATTAGGCATCACTGATGGATCATCAGTTTTTTTACTCGAATCGTTCGTGTTTTCAAATAAAGTAACATTCTTTTGATTAGTAATCATTATTTTAGGGTTAGTTGAGTTTATTTCCGACGTGTCAGTTTTTGCTTCAAAATCCTCTCTGTTTGTGTTTTGCTTGTCACGTATGTTCTTTAAAACTAGGGACGATCGGAATAATGCATCAGGCTTTATTGGATATTTTCCATGAACTAAAGAAATGCTATGAGGCTGTTGCTTATTTGTTGCTTGTTCATTTTGCATGCCTTGCAAAACTGCAAGAGAACGAAAAAGTGCATCGGAAGACGTTTCACTTATGCCTGAAGCTGCAGGAATCGTTTTAAAAGTTAGATCAGATTTTTTGTGTGGATTATGCTTGTCAGCCAAGACAACGTTTGACTGAAGTACTGTATCAGGATTCACTTTATTCATCCCGGAAGCTGCATGACGGGATCTGAAAATTCTTTCAGGCATCTCATTCATGCCAAAAGTTGCTTGACTGGATTTGAAAAGTTTCTTACCTAGTTTCTGCATTTCATCAGTCCCAGAATCTGCATCACTGGATCTGAAATGCTTTTCCCCAATTTTGAGCATATCATTCATTCCAGAAGCTGCATGACGGGATCTGAAAAGTTTTTCACTAATTTTCCGCTTATCATTAATTCCAAAAGCTGATTTGAAAAGTGGATTCCTAACGGTTTGCATTTTATTTACTCCCGCAGATGTACGGCTGGATTTGAAAATTTTTTCCTCCATTCTCTGCATATCATTCATTTCAGAAAACGCTTGACTGGATTTGAAAAGTTGTTTGGCCATTGCCTGCATATCATTCATCCCAGGAACTGATTTGAAGCGATGTTTTCCCATTTTCTGCATTTCATTCATTCCAGGAGCTGATTTCAAAAATTGATCTCCAATTTTCTGCATATCATTCCCTCCAGGAGCTGATTTCAAAGACTGATCTCCCATTTTCTGCATTTCATTTATCCCAGGAGCTGATTCGAAAAGTTGTTCTCTCATTTTCCATATTTCATTCATTCCAGGAGCTGATTTCAAAAATTGATCTCCCATTTTCTGCATTTCATTCATTCCAGGAGATGATTTCAAAAAATGATCTCCAACTTTCTGCATATCATTTCTTTCAGGAGCTGATTTCAAAGACTGAACTCCCATTTTCTGCATTTCATTTATCCCAGGAGCTGATTCGAAAAGTTGTTCTCTCATTTTCCACATTTCATTCATTCCAGGAGCAGATTTCAAAAATTGATCACCCATTTTCGGCATTTGATTCATTCCAGGAGCTGATTTCAAAAATTGATCTCCCATTTTCTGCATTTCATTCAATCCAGGAGCTGATTTGAAACGTTGTTCTCCCATTTTCTGTATGTCATTCATTCCAGGAGCTGATTTCAAAAATTGATCTCCCATTTTCTGAATTTGATTCATCCCAGGAGCTGATTTGAGAAGTTGTTCTCCCATTTTCTGTATGTCATTCATTACAGGAGCTGATTTCAGAAATTGATTTCCAATTTTCTGCATTTCATTCATCCCAGGAGCTGATTTGAAAATTTTTTCTCCCATTTTCTGTATGTCATTCATCCCAGGAGCTGATTTCAAAAACTGATCTCCCACTTTCCGCATGTCATTCATTCCAGGAGCTGATTTGAAAAGCTGTTCTCCCATTTTCTGCATATCATTTATTTCAAAAGCTGAAAGAATGTCACTCTTCCCAGAAGAAGCATAATTTTGCAAAAGCCCTGGAAAGTTAAGTATCGATCCAGGATTCATTGCTTGCATTGTACCAGATTCCAAAGCATTTTTCCAGAAGTTTGTTATTGGGTTATCAGATAATGCAGAAGCACCTTTTTTCACGAGATCAGAAATTGTGCCGACTATTTCTCCGAACGATGGTATGTTTACGTCGAATTCAGATGCCTTCGAATATTTAAACAGACTTTCGTCATCGGATTCTTTTGACTTTGAAGAATACGATTCGGGAAAATCTGTTTCCAATCCTCTCTTCTTTGTGATCGAAGCTGACTGAGTTTCGTGTTTGTTATCAGGTGCCATTTCTGAAATGCTCTTAGAACTTTCTCTAAATAATCCATTCAACATCGATTGTTCATTTGAAGGAAGAAGTTCCTTTATACTTGAAAAAAAGTTGGCATACGCTGTCCAAATTAGCAAACTAGGATAGAAAACCAGTAAAAATGAAAAACGCAACATTTTCGATCGAAATAGATAAGAGCAGTGAAAACTAAAGTCTTAGGATAAACTTTCTCTTATCATTTCGCCAGAGCACCCATTTATAAACCACGCTTAAAACAACTAATGTATTATTTATGAAATAATTATTACTCTTCTTTATTTTGCGATCATTAACCAGAAAAATGATCCTGAAGTTTGCTTATTGAGAAAGAGAAATATCAATTAAAATAACTATTAATTATTTGAGCAAACATATTTTTTTGGGGCATCAGAGAAATTAATGATTAAAAAAACAGTCATTAAGCATAAAAGAAACGTTTTCTTGATAAATAGGTTTTTGACATTAAGTGCTGTTCAGATAATTTTGATTTGTGATTATTATTGTTATTCCAGCTGTGCGTACTAGTTAGAAAGGAAATAATCTTTCAAAAACCGTTTGCTTTTTAAACTACTTTTGAGTTGTCTAATTTTTAGTTTTTATTATTTTTGAGAAAAAAATGATAGAAAATTTAAATTGAACGTTCCCTTGTTCGTTCTGTTATATAATCTTTCTATCTTTATATTATTGTTCACAAAGAGTGTAAGAAAAATTAATACATAGTTATTTTTATATTATTCTATATCGTTTGAACAGCAAAATGTGAAATAATTGGGAACTTGCACTTCAAGAAGAAGACCTCTCATATCTACACATGTGACCTATGCGACAGCTAATCTTCATCAGCAAAATGGCGTATTAAAGTTGAGCAAAGTTTCTCTACATAAGTTAGAATGTTAATTAACTCAAAACCAATTAAATTCAGAGCCATATCGCACATCGACTTTAGTTGAAATATAATTCTTTCTCCACTACATCTTTCACTTAACTTAGATTTATTATTTGTTAATGTATTTTATTGTAATCGTGATATATTTTTGTGTTGTGTGCCTGGCAACTTCGATGTATAATTAGTTTAATTATGTTCCACATGACTTCGTGTTAAGTAAATATATTGTGGTAGAATTGAAATCTTTGAGAAAGAGTCCTTATGAGATAATTTAGAATATGTCACTTAAGAAAATTGATGCTTGACGGTCTAGGCTTACTCGAAATAGAATGGAAAGAACAGTTGCTAGCGTAAGCAAATGCCAAATTTCAAAGAGTCATCGGGATCTACATACCCATACTATGTCACTTGCAGGTATCTCATTGTGATTAATTTATCTATGGTATGTACAATATTCTATTTATCATAAAACACTTGTTTAATGTTTAGTATTGAATTTTTTAAAATGTGTATAAATCACTCTAATCGTTCATTTGAGTAATGCGATGCTTTGAATTGACATGGAAAATAATTAAGCATTTAAAGAATTGACTTGGTGAAGCATTTTTTAAAATTTTCTTAAAAAGAAGTCACTCATTTAAAAAAAAAAAAAGATTGTCTCGTCGAGATTTAAAATATTCTTTAATGTCGCTGAGCTATAGTTAATAAATGCTGGTTCTTAATAGATAAAAATATAGGTCATGAGAAGAATTCTTTTTATCTATGACTTGAAAATTATTTTATAGAATTGTTTTGAACTTGCAAATTTAGGTAAGATTTCCGTATCGTGGCAACTTCCGGGTAGCTGCCAGCGAGAAATTTAAAAATATCACAGAAAGTGACCAACTCGAAGGGTATAACTCATAGCCAACCCCGGGCAAACCTCTACGTGTTTTTTCTATTATACATTTTTTTTGTAGTTTTTTTTCTCGATTAGAATCAATTTGGTGCCTTGGTGTAAATAAAGTTTTAATAGTTGGCGTAAAAATAGATGAAGAAGGATAAAACAAAAGTTAAAGAAAGATAGAAGATAAGATAAAAAAAAAGTTAATGGAAGATAAAGCATTCGAAATAGTTTTTATGTTTTTAAGACAAGTGATTGCTTTGTTATTATTTAAATTGGCATTTTCAAAATTTTTTGCGAATTTGAAATATTGCCGTGATTTTGTCAGCCCTTCTTTTGGTTGTTCCATAAGGTTAACTGAATTTTATCTTAATCACATTTCCGTCTTTTGTTCACAGGTTATGCGACATTGGTGATGTTATGGTAAAAAGTAAAGCAATGCGTCATATGTCTACAGCGGTCCCCTCTGACGTACCAAATATTCCAAATATCAGGAGATCTATTTCTGATCCATCAGTGTCAACAAGCAAAAAAGAGGTGAGGAAGCCTAATCTCTTTATAATACAGGGTGTTCCCCATCAAGAAAGGTAAGAACACCCTTAATATATAATTAGAATATTTGTCAAAAATTAAGTAAGAAAATAAGTATACACATTGCGGTTGCAAATTAATCTTTGCGAAACCAAAAGCGCTATCGAAATCTGCATATGCATTGCTGAGGAAGGTGGGATGGAAATATCAATCCCAGTTTGGTTGCCAAAGGAAACAATATTAAAAGACTATTCTTAAGACCTGTTTACACCGTTCAAGTTCTTGAATCCGAGAACTTGGAGGGATTTTGCTCTCCAAGAAATTCGATGATTCGTCAACACTATCCAAGTTCTTGAATGTCACTGATTGGTCGGATGAAAAACCAGCCCATTGTTCATATTCAGCATTATAAAATCATACTTAAATGAATTCGAAATTGCTAAATAAATTCAAATTCAAATAAAATCATAATAACACAAATAGATCCTAACGGATTAATTTATTTGAAGAAAAATTTATGAAAACAGACAACAAAATGACATAATCTGATGCCTGCTTGGTGACGTCACGAAACTTTAGAGGTTAAAAGAGGAAAAACTTGGATGAAAAGTAGAACATGCTCTACTAAAAGTTCTACTATCCAAAGACATGGACCAAGAACTTGGATGATCGCTTATACGATCCACGCTCCAAGCAAAACATGTTTCCATCAATTTCAATCAATCTTCGTACTAGAACTTGGAGCAAGATCTGTGTTTTAGCAGGCAGTCATTCAGGTCCGCTACAAGTTAAGAAAAGACCATTACGGTATAGAATTTAAGTTATCATACGCTACTGCTCATAGTTCCATTTTATTTCATTAGCAAAATATATAAATATGCCTTCAAAACAATATAAGTATTTTAAAAGTTAAACACGTTTGCCAGAAATTTAATTTGTGCTATCTTTCTCGATATATATTAAAGAATTTAACAAATGGTTATAATTTCCTAACATCCTAGACCTGGCGACATATTTAGAATAAATAAAGAGAACATTCGTTCGTGTAAAGAAACTATATGGCGTTGCAAGAGCATTGAATTTGATTGGACCGATAAAAGTAGCACGTCTTATTCGGACATACCCTTAACAAATCAAATGCGACATAAGGAATTTTTATTTTTGTTCCTCTGTAGAAGAATATTGTCTGCAAGAAACAATATTTATCATCAGTATCTTTAAATGCGCACAGAAAGGCGTATATTTGTTACGATTTTTAGATATCATTTTTATTAACTTTAATGCTTATGAATTGATTATTCAATAAGTTTTGGTTTCTTCATTTCACGTGAAGAAAGTAAGCAAAAAAAAAAAAAAAAAATCTGCTGTGCAAAGTCGTTTTGAGAGTTAGCGATGTTGATATTCGTTCGTGCTGTGAGCTTTACATCCATTTGGCATGCACTTAGATGCAAACAGGCTCTATCCATACCATAGGGATAATGTTTTCCAGGTTTTTTCAGTCCCACCTTCATCAACAGTTATTCGTTATATTTAGTTAAAGTTCTTGCTTTTGGATCTTTTGATAAGCGACTCCTAATGTTCAGACATTTTTAACAAGGATTTTGGAAACAAATTTTATTATGCAGCTGTGATTACGGAACATTCTTCATGTGTCCATAATTAAGGAAATTGTCAAGTTATCACTGTGATTTCGGAACACCCTGTATGAAGATGCTTGCGAGATAGTAATTACGGAATACCTTGTATCTGTCCTTAAATAAGGAGACACATTAACATTTTAGGCAACTTAAAATCTCTCATCATCACGTGGAAAGTCAAAGAAAGTGCATTTCTGTGTACTGTGTGTGATATGTTTCTGTTTCAAAATCAGCCAGAACACTTCTTTGATTTTTGGTATTTATTATAATTCCAATAAAAGATCATTCCACCCCCGTAACAACCAGTTCAATAACACCGTTTGCTTCCGTATACTCATGATTTTGAGCTTAACTCAAAAGACAAAGGAACACAACTAAATCGAGTCGGCACTTTAATAAATTAGCACATTATTAATTATGAGCATTTACGACTGAATAAAAAATTATTCAGGGTATGTACAGTGAGCGAAATAATATAAAATATATAATTGAATAACTTTTGTTCCAATGATCGCATTTTCAGATTTTAAGTATTAATCTTAATGACTTCAAATATGTTGATTAGTTAGTGCTAACTATTAATTAAGCTACGAAATCAGACATAAAAACGCACTTTCTCTAAATAAACATTTTCCTCACATACTTGGATTTCTGATCCTCAAAATTGGGATCAATCTGAAAATTGTGGCCCGAATAATTTAGTCAGGAGAACGGTTTAAAGTTTGGACCCTTAATGTTAACTTAACTTTTTGCGTTTTTGGTCATGTCTTCAAAACTGATTGCACAATTTGAAAAAATAGCATCCGTTTATGAATCTTGTTTACCCAAAGGTAATTTCATGCAAAAAATGCAACTTTAATAATTATTTATTATTCATTAAATTAATATTGGAAGATATTTTTTTTAAAAATGAACCAACATTTTCTTTATACCATATTAAGCTACAAATTTTTCTTTAGTGAAATCTAAAGTTTTAAATGTTTTTATTAATTGTTTTTATATATCTTCAGAAAAATTAAAATTAATTATTTTTAAAAAAGTAATTTGCCGACACTAATTTTTTTTCTTAAAATTGAGCGATTGATGCCTAAATTTGGTAAACTTACAAGTAATTTGACTTACGCAAGCCTGGCGTAAATTTCATTCTTGATTTTTTGTTGTTTCGATTTGATATCGTTTTCTTTTTTTAATTGTAGAATACTTCTTTTAAGGTCGTCTGCTGTTTTATACTTAATTTAGTAAGGTGATTTGTCGAGTCTTATAAAAGCATGTTTTTAATTGAATGTGGTTTGCTTTTTTCAATGTTTGTTTTTAATTATTTCATTCCACAATTGATTTAATTTCAGATGTTTCTAATGCCACTTGCATATACTACTAGCAAGCTTGCTTGGTGAAATCAAACGAATTTAGAGGGTTTCATAGAGAGGCTTGTTTTTTTCTGTGTCGCCATCTATGTCCAAAACTACAACTTCAGCCATACACACGTCACTGCCCGTTTATACGGCGAACCCATTCATACACCCATTCAACAGATCCTAAGAAAATTCCACAGATCCTGATTTTGACCTGAACCAGAGAACGATCAATCTCCAATGCAGTACCCCCAGAGGTATTGACTTGTTATAGAAACATGGAGGATTTTGTGACCCGACAGATTTAAGGTGCACCAATCACCATTTACTACACGGGAGGTCCTCGGTCGGTGGGGATCGAACTCACGGCCTCTTGGTCATGGGCCCAACGTCTTATCAACCAGACTATCTCGACCGATCAATTTCAATGAAGTGCATAAGTATGCATATGTGTGGAATAATATATTTATCAAGTAATCAATATACATTTTAATAACCACGCAATATAAATATAAACGAAGATACCGGTTATGTAAAAGATATATCGTCTTGAGCTGAACTCTTGTAACATCAACGACCATTATCTTTTTTATTTTAATTTTATTACCGTCGTTGAACAGCCCACCCAATTTTGGGTTCACGACTACTAACGTTCAAATCCGTAGCCTTGTAATTGTGAACCCAATCCAGAAGACAAGGAAACTCCTAGATCAGTACCGCCAGAGGTATGATTTGTTACGGGAACATGGAGAACTTTGTGATTCGACAGATTTAACGTGCATCAGTCACCATTTACTACCCGGGGTATCTTCGGCCGGTGTGGATTGAACCCATGACCTTTTAGACATGGGCCCAGTGCGCTACCAACTAGGCTATCCCGGCTCAACGACTATTATCTGTAATATTGTTGATATTTTAAAAGATGTTTTTCTCTGATGATATTTTTTTCTCTTTCGCAACCAATCTGTTTTTGACAATTTTCAGGCTATTGTCGTAACTCTAAGTGTTAGATAACTCTAGTTTTACTCTTTGTTGTTGTTGATGCTATATGCCGATCCAGCAACCTGATTAGTGAAACAATACGTATTTACGGGAGAGGGTGTGTTTCTTCCTTTTATGTAGCGCCATCTGTGGCCAAGAATATGACTTTTGCCACACACACGTCACAACCCGTTTATAAGGTGTACCCATTCAAACATCCATTCTTTCTTCCACAATCGTAGCTTTGACGTGAACCAGAGAACGATCTATCTCCAATTCTGTGCACCCAGAAGTATGATTTGTCATGGGAACATGGAGGACTTTGTTACTCGATAGATTTAACGCGCACCAGTCAGCATTTGCTACACGGGAAGTCTCCGGTCGACGGGGATCGAACTCACGACCACTAGGATATGGGCCCTACGCCCTGCCAACCAGGCTATTCCGGCTTCGTTCTCTTTGTTAATAGAATAGTTGAGATTTCCCCCCTCTTCGTTACCATGGTTTCGGCAAGTCACAAACCAAAAGAAAAATCAAGTTTTGTTAATTTATTCAATAATAATAAAAGTGTGCTTAAAAGTAATTGAGAGAAACAAATACTATTTGCTTCATTTTTTTTAAAGAACTGCGAATCTATTTTTTTTTTTTTTACCCATCATATTGTTTATTTTGCAGATTGAATTTGTATCTGAAAAGCAATTAGAAAAAGCAGCTCGTTTCAGAATCGCAGCTGAGAAACTTAACGCTGCCCAGGTAAGCTAAGCGTTTTAGGGTTTTTTTTCCTGAAGAATCTAGATTTACAAACCAGAGGATCCCCAACAAAAATTTTAAAGTTGCTCCCTCACAAAGGATGGTTTGAGGAGCATCATTGAATGCATCTTTAGAAAATATTTCTCAAGTATATTTTCAGATATTTTATCCGATGCCTGAAATTTGATGTGTTTGGTTACTCAGTATATTATTTCTGTTATTAATGTTTCCCTTTCATGCACAATCTTTTGATGAATGAATTTGGATTATTGAATTTAGTGTCTCTCGATAAATTTTAACAGAAATTGTGTACAAGGTGTAATACGATGAGTATGTTTGTGTGAGTGTATTTGTAAGATAAAGGAAGTGTACTGATTCCAATGTTAAAATGGCTAAATTTTGAGGGCATATTCTTTTCAGAAACTAAGGAATTCTGTTTTTACGAAAAAAGCATGTTCCGCACAATTCTTCTCTATTTCAAAATGATTACAAACATCAGGTTTTATTGAAATTTGAAAATTTTTGCATTTAAAATGAAAGTCGAAAAACATTTTGTTAAAAAAAGAAGGCACATTAACAAAAATTTAAAAAATTCAACGGCTTGAACGTAAGAAATTAAAAGTGTAATAAAACTAAAATTATTCATTATAAAAATGAAAATCGGTGCAGCAGATTGTCTTTCATTAAAAAAAAAAGTAGTTATTTATGAATCATAATAAATATACAGACCTATAATCGCTGGCTTAAAAATGTTTCTTTTCAACTCCCTTATTTGGCGAAATGAAGAACATTCTGTTATCTGTCGTTCATAATTTCTCTCCCCTTTTTCTAGAGGTTTGATAAAATCAGAAGAAAACTTTTAATGGAAGCAAAAGAAGATTTTGCCTCGACACAGAAAGCAACGGCGTAAGTACTATAACTCATACACGAATCCAGTTTAATTTCATGAAAGCTTTTATCTTTTATTTAATTTGTTGATCTACGGAACAACCATTTTTTGGTTTATCTCTACCCACATTCATTTAAATTCTACCCAGAAGACAGGAGAACTCCCGGATCAAACATTGTGTAACATGGAGAGAACAATCACTCCTCAGCCTGACAGCAAAGGGATTCTAACCCTTGACCACAGAGGATAATTTTTAAGACAGCATTGTGGTCGGCGTGAGACGGGAACAGAATTCGTAGTGGCCTACCATCGTTGGGATTCAAACCTGGGTTACCTCATTGAGAGGTGAGTGCTTTATCTCCTAAGCCACCGTGACTCACGGGATTGCTATTAATGTAAGAAAAGAATTAAAAGTGTTGTTTAAAAATTAAATGTTTTCAAGTTTCATCAGGATATGAAATATACTTTGATATTCTCAGTCATGCCTTCCTTAGTAGTGAACCATTAATTTTCGATGGAGTTTCAATTATATCCATTAACGACCCCCAACGTGTTTACTTTTTTTTAAACTTAATTTTGAATGAGGATTCTGAAAATATATATTAAAAGCGGTCATTACGGAACACCATGCATAGTTACTATAGTGATTCCGCTAGATTTTACAAGCTACGGGTCCCCAATTTCTGGGCCCTTTTATACCAGAAAGCGGATTCCGATAAATAACAGTATAGATACAAGTTTGAAAGATACGCACGAGGAGTAAATATTTTATATTTAAACTTTTTAAATGTCTTTATTGTTGTTAAAATTGGAGTTTAAAACCTTTTAACCTTCATAAAGCACAAAATTATATGCAAAATCAATTAAATTTGCATTTTAAACGATATTTTAAAAATTAGAACTTTTAGAAAGAGGAGAGGAAGTCTACAAGTTTTAAAGAAAAAAAGGTACAAATGATTTGTAATATTGAACAGACGATAAATTCTCTGCTCCTTAATTTTACACCATACCCTCAAAATAGACATGATGGATAAAGGCATAGCCAAACTGAACATAAAATTTTGCGAAAAAGCCACATCTTTCTCTGCAGTTAACGAGATCCTCTCATTTGAAAACCTAATGGGTACTTTATTTACAATGAACTTAAGAAAACATCCCTGGGAATGCATGCCTCTGAAAAGGGAGTGGCTTTTCCGCTTTGGTAGCCCGACGACCTGTACGCAAAGTTGAGCACCTTACGAAGTACAACAGTTTAACGAGGATCGATACCACGCGCCCTCGGTGCCTACGCAGTCTTATCAAAGTGGTACTTGACTTCGATGTTCTACTGGGAACTGTGTCCTTGCTAACAGTCCACTGCGGAATGAAGTCCTAATCGAGGAGAGAAACATTAGTCCCATTGCAGCATTGTATTACCTACAGTGACGTGTCATATTCTAAGTATGTCATCTTCATCAAATATCGTATTTTCGTTCAATTTGAGCTTTTAATTCAAGTAGAGCTCTAATTTTATATTATTTATTATTTTATGGTTTTATTACCACATTGAATATTACTATATAGTCATAGTTCACCTGCCATCTAAAATACTTCATTTGAATTTCCACCACATCGATCCAGATCTGGATGAATGGGTGGCAAACGAGCATACTTCTTATATAGTTCAGTTCTTCTTAATGCATTTAATTAATATGTGCATTTTATTTTGTTGTTGTTGTTGTTGTTCATTTACGTCGCACTAGAGCTGCACAATGGGTTATTGACGACGGTCTGGGAGACAGCCCTGAGGATGATCCGAAGACATGCCATCACAATTTTGATCCTCTGCAGAGGGGATGGCACCCCCGCTTCGGTAGCCCGACGACCTGCACGCGAAGTCGAGCACTTTACGATAGAACAGTTTAACGAGGACCAATACCGCACACCCTCGGTCCCTACGCAGACTGAACCAAGTGGTCACCCACCCGCACACTGACCGCAGCCAGTGATGCTTGACTTCGGTGATCTGCTGGGAACCGTGTCTTAACGATCAGTCCACTGCGGGACTGCATTTTATTTATAGATAGACAAAACAAGAAAGAATCAAGACTCTTAATTAGATGCAACGGAATTATTTCATCCTTCTGATGTTAGTGCATTATTTTTTCTTTTCTAATTTGCTCCGACACGTCGGGGTTGTTGGTCTTTTCGCGGTGGTGGAAAATACGTCTTCCTGGAGATATTATTTCTCCTCTCCCCTATCCTCTTTTCGGTTTACTAAATGCGCTATAGCGTGTAAGTGGAATCACTGATCCCAAGTTTTTCTCTTTTTTAAGTATTAAAATAAAATACCTTCAACATGAGAAAGATAAGTTTAGCATTTCGTCAATATCGATTGATAACTCTGTAAAATTTCCATAATTCTTCCTCACGCAATTGCAACTTAGTACACGAAAAAAAAATGATCGTGAAGACATGTTTGTCCTATCACTTGACTCAATGAGTTACTTACCACATCTTTTGATGTAGTTTAAAATTACCCTCAATGGTCAGCCTGTATGAAGGAAGAATTTGGATTTAAAATAAAATAAATACCATTTTTTTTCCACGTAGGTCAACATTATTGATATTCTACTTCAACTGGGTAGTACTCAGTTAGAGACAGTATCAGGATTTAAAGAATTTGGCTTGAACCTTTTGGCTAAAGGGTCTAGTAAACCCATGAATTTTATTTTTACATTTGCAAGATTTTTTTGCATTCCTCAATGTGTTCATCTAGAGCCGCGGTTGCTCAAAGGGTAGAGCCTCTTGATGAGGTGATCCCCTCCATGGTGGGCAGGCCCGGTCTGGCCTGAGGGCCGGTTGGACCGAGCCAGAAGCGCAAAATTTCTTTTTATATATTGCATGAATTTCAAATAATATTGCGCAAATAATAATTATATTTAATAACATATATATGATATATGTAGTAATAATATTGTTTTAATATACAGAGTGATTCAGATCATGCGTGCCACCCATTTTTTTCGAGAATGAAAATAATCAATTTGAAATAAAAAATCTAATGACTAAATCGACCCCAAGGAATTCAATAGTGATCTTTTCAATTCCCGGAAGTACCGGAATTTGAACACAGTTTTGATTTTTTAAATGAAAACCTATATCTTATTTGGCATCATTGGAGAGGGTTTTCGAAAAAAAGTAACTTTCACTTGAAATTTTTTTACATCTCCTACTGTTCTCAAGATAATAGATACGAAAAAAGTTCTGATTATTCACTTCAATTTATAATTTTTATCAAAAATAATTCACTTAAATTATCAAAATCGCTTCAATTTTTATAAAACATGGGAAGAAAAGCACAAATGTGTTTTAATGAAGGTATAAGACATTATGACGAAAAAAATTTTTTTTTAGTGAATATGTCAAAATCTATTTAATATGTATTTTTTCTTATCTATTATCTTGAAAATAGTAGGAGATATTAAAAAATATTTTAAGTAAAAGTTATTTCTTTTCAAAAACTCTCTCCAATGATGCCAAATAAGATATAGGTTTTCATTTAAAAAATATATGAAATATCGTGTAGGGCAATTCCATGAAAAAGGGGAAAAGCATTGGAAAATTCAAATAAGAATAATGTTATCATTTTGGATGTTTTCTGAATTAGAAAGGTTTGAAGTTTGATAATTTATAATTATTTTTTTTTTTGAGAATTCAGTTTTTTAGTGATGGTAACCCATTGAACATTGGCGTTTATTTGTTCTGATTTGGGTGAAGAACATGGTCAGTTTTTGAAAATCAGTAAGTTAACATTATTTTAATTTCAAAATGTTCCAAAGAATAAATATTGTTTATTACACTTAATAGAAATATTGTGCAGTGTTAAAATAAGTTTTTGTTGCTAAATTCACTTAATCATATAAATTTCAACTAAACATTAATGCATGTAACGTAAGTTACCAAAAACTAGAAAAAGTTTTTGTGTGTAAAAAAGAACAAGTGATACAAAAGTAAGAATAATATTTTTTCTTCCTTTGAGGCTAACACTAAATAAGCAGCAGTAGTTTTCTTTTCAAATATTACTTATTTATTGTTTTGTGCCCCATTCAATATATGTAAAAGTTACTGACATGCATGCAATAGAAGTTTCCAATGTGAAATGAGTTTATTCCTCTTGAAAATTGACATAAAAACTAAATAAGATGTATCCAGTTACTATACCAAAGTTTAAATAAATTATCACTGCCTTAAGATATTCATTTTAATGAAACTCTTTGCTTTAAGTTATTAATTTGGGTGTTGACATTCATATGTTTTCAAAGTTGAACGAAATCTTTCGACAGGCACCGGGAGTTAAGGATGTAGTTATAATCAGAGATGCTAATGGTAGCAAAAAGAAAGTACAAGCACGGCATCTTCATCATTCAGTTCGAGAAATGCACCAAATGTTTATGGAAGAAAATCCAGAATGCAAAATTGGAAAAACTAAATTCTTTGAGCTCCGTCCAAAGCATGTCTTGCTTAGTAGCAAACTTCCAGGCAATGTTTGTGTTTGTAAGCATCATGAAAAGTTCGGATTGACTAAGGAAGCCTTCAGCAAAATTTATAATGTTCCATCTTACGAAATTCTTTAGAAATTTATTTTATGTTTAGAAAAAACAGCTGAGTGCGAGTCTCTAGAACAGATGAGTGGAGTGTCTA
>NC_092208.1:89032993-89037239 GCF_043381705.1 Parasteatoda tepidariorum
TTTTTTTATATAAATCATTCATGTATGTGTAGTATAATAAATATTTTTATTTACTCTTCATCTTTCACATTACTTTTGATTTTATCAACCAATGTTTCCTCATAAGAACCATGTATTTTAAATTGAAATATATTCTATAAAGGATTATTAAGCAATTTTTATCTACTTTCTTACTTCGATAAATTAACTTACGTTCATGAGAATTTATAAGTAAAAAATGTCTAAAAATGATACATTAGGAGCCGCGTACTCCTCGCTCACGCGGTGTTTATGTAAAGTAGTGGGCCGATATCTCTAAAATGCCCGGGCCGATTTTCGATCCCAGTCCGGGCCTGATGGTGGGTAGATACGAATTCCTCTCCTGGCTGATACCGACCCGCAGTACTGACGTAAAATACTCTCAGTGGGTAGAAATCAATGTGAGGTCCGACTAGGTTTTGTGGTTTTCTTCTCCATGTATCTCAAAAATCCCGGTGAGTTCTATCAGAAAGTCTTCCACGACGGTTTCTAATGCTTGAATCTGGAGTTTTCTAGTTTTCTGGATTGGGCTCGAAATACAAGGCTACGGAGTTGAATATTGAATATTGATAGTCAAAAACCCAAAAATGGGTCGGCTGTTCAGTGTCGGTTGTAAAATACATCCATCTAGAAATGCTTCCAGACGCAAAATGAAATAAATGTTAACGATACTGAGCAAGCATAGCTTGTTGTAAGATATAGTTGATCTACAATCTCATTTCAGAGAACATTTTCCTCAGTTAAGTGACCGTCGCCGGACGTTGAAGGAGACTGCTCTCATTGATCTAGGGGTGGAGAAGAAGTACAGACTGTGGCACGGAAAAGATTACGCCAATTTTATATGGAAGGATTTCGAGAACCTTAATGAACCTTATTCAGGTACTATACGGACTGGTTATATGATTGAGCATTTTAAATAAGTGGTGCACGGCTCACACTTCTGGTTATGAGCTGGAAGTAATGGGATCAACCTCAGTTTCTTTCACCCGGCAAATTGGAAGAGTCTGCAATATTATTTAAAACAGTCTGGTATTTTAAAGCTCATTGCAATGAGCCTATGACTCTCTATATCTAAAAAAAAAGCCTCCCTCGCCAGTCGTCCCGTCTAAAGAAATGTCGGTGACTATGATTACGTGTTTGAGTAGGGGTGTGGGATAAGCAGTTTGAACAGAGGCTGGTATGAGAAATATAAAAAGTGGTTTCCATAACTGCTGCGAGAGGAGCTGTTTAGGTAGGCTACGCACAAGCTTTTATTCTAAATAGAATCTTTTATTCAATTGCCTTGATTTATGACAGGCTGTTTGCGATAAACCTAGAGTAGGTAAAATTTATAATAAATTACCTTATTATTGCAATAAATCAAATCTTATTCGATCATTTCTGCCCTTTAATTTTTTTTATAAAATATCGTTAGTGTTTCCCGATAGGTTTCGATAAATGCGGCACCAAAACTATTTTCTCTTCTTTGCTAATGCTAACAACTCTAAAATAATATGAACAAATTAGTTTTTGTAAATGATATTGCAATAAGAATTTTATCATACAAAGATGCTCAATTTTGAATTTTTTGTCGCTTGCGTTGAATTTTAAATTGCACGGCAGCATAGGCTGATTGTAATAAGCCTACAGATTGTAATAAGCCAGACAGATTAGGAAATACCGAAGACTTTTTCCGATTAATTAGCCTGACTCAGTGGCAACATGTGCACTGAGATAAGCTTTTCAATTAGCCTACAACATGTACACTGTTGGTAATTAAAATCACTGCACCAGGAAATGATAATGTTCAGATTATGTAAGCAACAAGAGAGATTATGAAAAGCACGAGACAAACTACTGTAAAATGCAGATGACCACGTTCGCTGACGATATCGCATAATGAAATTATTTCATACAATTTGTGTCCATAAAGCAGATTAAGTGGTAGCAAGATGCATCCAACTATTTTCTGCAAACATAATGAACATAATAAACATAACTATTTCTGCAATAACGTAATGTGGCTTCAGGTTTATCCTTATATTACTGATCCTGTTTAAGACGCTTTCAGAAATTGTTACCAACCTACTCCCATTTTCTTAAAGACAATAAAACAACATCTACACTTTTCATTTTCTCCCATTCATTGCTCATTTTCTCTTCTCCATCTACAAAATGTTTCTTGATCTGAATTTGAATTTTATAAAATAATTAAATATTTAATAAATTTTTATTTTGAATTGAAGTTTTCTATGGGAAAAAATCAATCATAAAAATTGTTAAGATTTGCTATTGGCTAAGAATGTTGAAATTTGGCTAATACTTTTGATATTTGACTAATTTTCAGGCTAATAATACGAAGTCCTTAGACCTGACCCTGAATAAGCTCAGTGTTATTATTTCCTTTTTTACTAGAGTTCAAAAAAATCAATTGTAAGAGCAAACAGATTACCCCACAAAAGTCAGGAAATTTAGTATTTCGAAATCTTAAATCTCAGTTTTTAACTCGAAATCTTTAACAAATAACTATAATTGACATTGTATAAACACAAGGTAATCAATAAAATTCTTGGTGTTTTTTTTCCTTCTTTCTTTTTGCCATAGAATGAAGGGAGAAAAGACAAATCACGTGGTTTAAAGAAACATCGCGGTTGGTTGAGAGTAGGCATTATAAAAGCAGGTCCAACGCGCATTCTCATCAATCGTAAAATAGGGAAGACAAATGTGCAAGAAGTTCGTTCGGTACGATTTTGCTGAATATATTATATAATTTAGACCAGAAGATTATTGACAACAATAACAAATGAGCTTTTCAATGGCAAGGGGAAGTTAGCATAATTTTTTCACCGATATTTGAATTAGCTAAATAAAAATTTAATTTTAACCAATTTTATTTGTGTTTTCAAAAAAAAGGGGGGAGGGCGAAAGTAAACGGAAGAGCCAGATAAAATGTGCCGAATACTGAAAATCTTTGGAAGGCCCAGCGATCTAACATTACTTCACATCCCGTCGCCCGCGCTCCCAAGCCTTCAATACATTGGTTATTTTCCAAGATACAACCCCTCAAACGCAAGGCTGCCTATGCACGCACGCAAGATTATACTTTGTGTCTCGTGGACTCGTCAAGTTTGAGAGTCTACTAACGGCCCAAACCAACACCTCCTAGAAGAGAGAAGGCGGTCTAACGTAACGAACATAAACTGTGTAGTGGGGGTGTTAGAAAGACGTTCGGACTACTAAAGGATCGAATTTTTCGTTTACGGTAATCCGTAGGAAAGCTTAGGTGATGTTCACCAAACGGTCAGTGCTAACCTGTTTTCGCAGCAGCTGGAACATGTGCAACAAAAGGAGCCAGAACTGGTGAATCACAAATGTGTACTCTTCTTGCAGGACAATGCCTGACCGCACGTCACGCGAGTGGTTAGGGATACTATACAATGACTCGATTGGGAGACTTTGCACCACCCTATTACCACCTCTTCCACTCTCTGCACAATCATTTTCGTGGAAAATCGTTCACCCATAAAGCAGACTTACGAACATTTACTCACTCATAAAGTACTCACGAACATTTTTGCTTTCGAAACCCCCAAGTTTTACCTTAAAGCAATGTTTCCCAAAGTGTGGTACACGTACCCACAGGGGTACGGGAACAGTTTAGCTGGGGTACGCGTTCTTATGCGAAGTATCTTGCAACAAACGAAAATTTCAACAAATTTTATTTAAAAACAGAGCTAAGCATGAAAATTTACGATAACGTATTTTTTTACTGGCTATTTTTTTGCAGAGTTAACAGTTAATAATTAGTTGTGATTTTTAATTTTTGCTCAATTTTTTTATAGTAAAAAAATACATTCATTTTTTTATTAGTGGTACGCAGCGTTACGAAAAATTTAGAAAGGGTACACAAAAGTCATGCGTTTGGGAAACACTGCCTTAAAGGAATTGCTCAGCTGGACACATGTTGGCAGAAAATGTCGATGGAGATATCTTCCATAACAATGAATAGGTTGCACTTTCGGTAGGTCATTTTCTTTTATGGTCATTAGAAACGGAAAGAATTTAGGGGAGAGTCGGGTAGCCCCGCCCACGGTCAATTTCATATGTATAGAATATTTTTTCAAGTCAATGGGCCATCCGACATTAATTGTTATATTAAAAGAAGATTATTTTCAAAGTTTCAAGTATTTATGCAGCTGGTAACATGGTAAACAATAGTTTTGAAAATATGTTGAATACAGTAGTCATG
>NC_092208.1:89038038-89133630 GCF_043381705.1 Parasteatoda tepidariorum
TATTACGAATTTATTTGACGATTTTTGATTTATATCACGAATTATACAATAGCACATTTCTAATAGGTTTAACGAATTACATGTCATTTATTTGAATTCAAATTTATTTTAATGACTTAGTATTTGCTAAAAAGATGTAATTTTTTTTTTTAAAAAAAAAAGAGTTTTGATATGGATTTGAATGATTGTTCTGAATTCTTAGAACTTTGTGCATTTGCAATGTACCTAAGTTAGTAGCGAGCAAAGCGAGCTTGGTTTGCGAAGCAAACCATATAAGATTGCGTAGCAATTTTCGGGGGTTGTTGAGCGTTAGCGAGCAGGGGGCGCAACCCACTAGTTAAATATTATTACTTATATTATTCTAAAGGGATATACAGGAAAACCTCTCGGGTGAGACCACTTTCCGTTCCACTCTAAAATGCTCGCTAACGGAGGTAGGTCGTTCTTAGGGGTTACCTCTATTGACTTGACGGAAGGTACATAATTTTTCGCAAAAGATTTTAATTTTAGTCAGTGTCACATTTTCTTGTTGCGGAAATGCCATTTGTGTTGGCTTTATGCAGATCAACGAATAAAATTTAGCGTCAATAAAAAGGATCCCTACTTTTATAATTATGAGTTTTTTAACAAACAAATTTACCAATAACAAATTAAGTTAACAAATGTACCAATAATGAATGATAGAACTATTTTAACGATTATGTTTCTGTTTAAGCTTGTATTTAATTTTTATATCATAAAAAATTTAAAATTTAGTAAGAATTAGTTAGTTTTGAAAAATGAGAAGAGGTTTGCATTAGGTTGAGATTCTTCGTTTTTTCTAAAATAATATTTTTTTACTCACTTAACTTTCCACTCTAAAAATGAATCATTGATAGCATCGTCTTCAATGCACTCTGACTGCCACTTGAGGTTGTTTTCTTTCCGAGATCTCCAAAAAGAGCTCTCTAAATCAGAACCTCGCACAAATATTTTGAATACATTTTAATTTACTTATTTGTTTTGTTAATATTTTTAGTTTTGATATTTTTTCGTGTTTCCGTATTTGACCTGTTCTGAATTGGGTGCAGAGGTTTCCCTGCTCACTGGTAGACGTTTTGATAGTCTCTCTTAAAGGGTTTCTTCAACACAAAGCCTGCGGAAAAAATTTAGTGCCTCTCAAAAAATGGTCGTAAATAGAGGAGGTCGCTACAAAGAGCTGATCTTTCCAGGAGGTTTCCCTGTAGAATTGGAAAAGATTAACAATATTTCAAGTTACAACATAAATTATGTTTAGAATGACTAATTTATGAGTAAATTAAGAGAATGTGAAATTAAAAAAATTATCGTTATTTATTAAAAACGGATTTATTTATTTATCAATTATTAGTATTATTAAAAACGTTCCAAAGGCAGCATGCTATTTCTATTTACTGTCAAGACACCAATTTCCCCCTTCTCACCGTTATTGTCCCAAATGAATGGTTGACTGTGTAAGATAAGCACAGATTGCGCTAGGGGTTGAAATTCGTAGTAAAAAACGTTTAAAAAGGGAAACGTTTTATATTATTTCTATGTGTTAACCGCCTGAACATTTGCGACGCAAAAGATGTTCTTTTCTGTTGAAGCACCAATTTCCCCTATCATTCTAGGATAGAACATCTTACAGCTATCAACATTTTAGTTCTTTTGAGACAATCAGCACTGAAACAGTAGGGTCACAAAATGTCTTTTTTCAACCAGAGCATATGTTGAAGCTGTTTATCGAAAGCCATTCGAAATAATATATTCATTATGACTGCTGTTAACAGTTGACAGTTAAGTCAGGTTCTGCCTATCTTTAGACACCGCCTTAACACGCTAAACATGAAAATTGAGCAAAATGTCATAATAAAGCCACCATTTCGTGAAAATGAGAAATGTTTGTGATCTGATTTTTGAATAGTTGAAAATTACTCTAACGCTGTATTTATCTGGGCTCATAAGAATTTGCGAGAAATGAAAATTATTCATTGATTTTAATTATTTTTTATCTACGTGGAAAAATCTAGCCAAAAAGGCGCTTTTTCAAAAACCTTTAATAACTTTTAAGAGCCGTGGTAGCTCACGGGATTGGGTGCTCGTCTCTCAATGTGGTTTCTCGGGTTCGAATCCCAGCAATGACTGATCAATACGAATTCCGCACTGGGCTCGAACCGACGACGGTGGTGACGTAAAAAAATCCTCAGTGATAAATGGATCATGGGTAAGAGTCCCCTTGCCATCAGGCCACCGTTGGAGGTGTTCGTGGTTTNAAGTTGAATTACGTGTATAACTGAGACATTGCAAAATGTTTTTTTTTTCAATGCAACTAAAGAGTTTTGAGTTGATAGTATTTAGCATTATTATTTTCCCAATAATCACGAAGTCAAAATTATTTGACGGCACGTCTATGACCTCATTAAGCAATTTTTTAGAAAAAATGGCACGTTGGTGAATAAAGGTTCGCCACCCCTGCTCTAGGGGTTGAAATTCGTAGTAGAAAACGTTTCAAAAGGGAAACGTTTCATATTATTTCTATGTGTTAACCGCCTGAACATTTGCGACGCAAAAGATGCTCTTTTCTGTCGAAACACCAATTTTCCCTATCGTTCTTGGATTATCTATCATCATAAAGCTATCAACATTTTAGTTCTTTTGAGCGAATCAGCACGGAAACATAAAGAAACTTCAGTAGGGTCACAAAATTTATTTTTTCAACCAGAGGATATCTTGAAGCTGTTTATCGAAAGCCATTCGAAATAACTTCTAGAGAAATAATATATTCATTCTGACTGCTGTGAACAGTTGACAGTTAAGTCAAGTTTTGCCTATCTTTAGACACCGCCTTATCACGCTAAATATGAAAATTGAGCAAAATGTCATAATAAAGCCACCATTTCGTGAAAATGAAAAATGTTTGTGATCTGATTTTTTAATATTTGAAAATTACTCTAACGCTGTATTTATCTGGGCTCATAAGAATTTGCGAGAAATGAAAATTATTAATTAATTTTAATTATTTTTTATCTACGTGGAAAAATCTAGCCAAAAAGGCGCTTTTTCAAAAACATTTAATAACTTTTAAGAGCCGTGGTAGCTCACGAGATTGGGTGCTCGCCTCTCAATGTGGTTTCTCGGGTTCGAATCCCAGCAATGACTGATCTATACGAATTCCGCACTGGGCTCGAACTGACGACGGTGGTGACGTAAGAAAATCCTCAGTGATAAATGGATCATGAGTAAGAGTCCCCTTGCCGTCAGGCCACCGTTGGAGGTGTTCGTGGTTTTCCTCTCCATATAAGGTAAATGTGGGCTAGTTCCATCAAAAAGTTCAAGTTTCTCACAATACTTGATTCAGGAGTTCCTTTGTCTTCTGGATTGGGCTCAAAATGACAAGGCTATGGAGTTGAACATTGGTATTCGTAAACTCAAACTTAGGTCACCTGTTTAATGACAGTTATAAAATCTACTAATAATTAGGCTTGGATAGCCTGGTTGGTAGGGTGTTAGACTCGTGTTCGTGAAAATAGGAGTTCGAAACTAGCCGGCCGCAGAATACCCGTGTATAAAATGGTGACCGAGACACGTTGAGGTCACAAAGTTCTCCAAGCTCCCATGAAAAATCTATACCTCTGGAGTTCCCTTGTCTTCTATCCGAAATTACTAGGCTACGGAGTTAAACATTGGTAGCCGTAAACTCAAAATTGAGTCGGCTGTTCAACGGCGGATATTTGAAAAAAATTAAGCAATAATCGAATTGTATTTTCTTGTGTTCTTTCAAACTCATTTTTCAACTCAAAGTATTCTTCAAAGTACTCTTGTATTCTTTCAAACAAACTCTTTTATTCATTAGTTCTAAAGCCTAGGTAATTTTTATGGCCAGAAAGAAGTTCAAAAAACGCTGTAATGATTTTCAACTAGGTGGAAATATCTAGGTGGAAGTTTGATAACTTTCTAAAAAAATATTCAAACTACTTGACAGCTTTAAAACTCAAGTAACTTTTTAAGTCAAGATGGTATATATAGTCCAACTTAGATTCCCTTCGAGTTTAAGGAACTTAAACTGCGTTTTAGGAAAAAGTTGTTGTTCCGATTTCCTACTTGCCATGTCAGCAAGCCTGATTGGGAAACCAAGAAATTTAGAACAGAGAGTGAATTTCTTGTTTTTCAGTGGCACCATCTATGGCCAATAATACGATTTCAGCTACATACACGTCACAGGTCGTTTCACAAGGCTGACCCATTCATACATACATTCTTCGTCCACAGATCGCAATTTTGACCTGAACCAGAGAATGATCCATCTCTAATTCAGTACCCCAAAAGGTATAATTTGTTATGTGAACTTGGAGGACTTTGTGACCCCGACATATTTAATATGCACCAGTCACCATTTAATACGCGGGGTTTCTTCGGCAGTTGGGATTCGAACTTCCGTCCTCACGAACACAAGACCTTCATCCTATCAACCTTAGGAAAGAGTAAATGTAGATATTTTCAAGATTTTAAAGTTCAAAAATATTTCCTTAATTGCTATAGCTGCTAAGAAACCCTCTATCGATTTATTTACTTTTAGATAAAACTTAATTGTCTCTTCTATTTCAGAAGTCGAATTACCATAAAGATAATGCATACAATTATTTGTTACCAAAATCGTATAATAATTTGGGAGATCATGTACCAAGTGTTTTACATGATACCCTTGGATCTATATTTTGGGCTGAATGTCAAGTAAGTTTTTCCTTTAGACATCTTTTAGTAAAATATCTTTAAGTAAATTCTTCTTTTTTGTCATCAATTAAATATTCGTCTCGTACCTTCTGATATCTTATAAAACCGCTGTTGATCTGGAAAAAAACAATAAAATAAAAATAATTTTTTTTTAAAAAAATGGAAGGAGGCAAAAATGCACAGTTTACTGTGTTCTATTTTGGAAACCGGAAGGTTTTATCTCACCTAATCTCACAATAAGTTAAAAATTCGTGAAACGGTGGTGCATCAGAATGAGAAAATGATAGAATTGCGTTTTAAAAGTAACCAACCTATGCAGTAGTAACGTGTTGTAGTTTGAACAAAGAATATACATAGGGGAAGAAGGCTAGCCTCCGCAGGCATAATGTAAACCAGTCTTCCAAGGTTTGTTGTGGTCCCTGTGTTTAAAAGAAAAAACAACATCCAGGGGCACAACTTCAGAGATTCTATAAACGGGTTTGCATCCTCCTCTCCTCCTAACCAATACTGGGCATGAGGGAAGCGTTGGGGGTGAAGAAGAAAGATTTTATATAGTTAGTTTGCTCTGTATTTTTTACTCTATTGATAAACATTGTACTTCTAAATAATATTTCTCTTTCAAAATACATTTATATCATTCATGTTAATTAAATCTGCTAACACATTTCGATATAAAAAGAAAGAATAAAATGGCAGTTAGTGGGAAGCACCGTACCTAACCATGCATGTAGTTGTCCAACAATCGGTTCACAGGTGATGTACCTTTTGACTTAGTTTGAGTATGTTGCTCTCCCTGTAAGTTGTTTTTCTGGTATAGCGTACAAAACCGAAAGAAGTTCCCAACGTTAGTTCCGTATTTGAAGAGCTGAACTTCTTCTCCTTTCTGTATTCCTTGTGGGAGGATAATCTCATAAGTTAGTCAATTGTTAAAAGGGAAGAGATCTTAGAGCAGATTTTTCACTATAATTTGTAAAGCTTAGAGATGATATCATAACATTAACAAAAGGTAAAATTATGCAGGAAAAAAATTTTTTTATATAACCAATCTTCATTTTTTATAAGGAGATTTTTTTTCTTCTCAAAAGCAACATGAAGAAAAAAATAGTTTAATTTGAAGTCGAAAGCTGTTGGAAAATGCCTTTCTTCATTATCGGTTGAAGAGGATAACATCAGTTATTTTATACAAGATAAACGATTATCATCTGATCGACTTTAATGCACATTAAATGCTTAAAAGAAACAAAATACACTGTTGCTAAAGACCACAAATGGCTGCATATTACATAATTAAGCCTGGTTAAATATCAAGGGAAATAAAAGAATACGAGAATGAGATGACATTAAAAAAAATTATTGTCCTCTGAAACCCAGAAGGTTTGAAATGTGTTCAAAGAACAAAATTGTCGCTTCGTGCTGAATACGTGAAATTGAAGGGAAAAAACTCAAATACCATTTGTAAGCATCCTGAAGCAATGGGAGTATGACCCCCATGTAGGGCGAGACAAATTTCCAGACGTCGTTGCATACTTTGAACAACAGTATTCAGCAACTGTTGAGGTAATTTGTCCCATTCCTCTGTCAGTGCACGGATGAGGGTATCCTTGTTTATAGCAAGCCATTCTAAACCAGCAACACATCTCCCCGACACATCTCACCCATTTTCAATGGGATTCATATCTAGAGAACTAAACGGCCATACGGGGCGTGAAATATCCTTTCTCTGTACACTCTCCTCGACAGCGACTGTTCGATGACATGTTTCGTTGGCGTCCATAAAAACAAATTCATCTCCGACAGAGCCACGAAACAAGCGATCATGAGGCATGAGGCAGCAGTATAATATTAATGTGGCATTAGCCAGTCATAGTCCCAGTTGGAAGCATACAGAGGGGCGTACGGCTATTAATCAAAATGCCACGCACCGACCACAGTGCTGACATAAAACGTCCTCAGTGTTAGACGGATCATGAGTTAGAGTCCCCTTGACGTTAGGCTAACCGTGGGAAGTTTTCCTCTCCATGTAACGCAACTGCAGGTTAGTTTCATCCCTCCAAAATTTATCTGGATATTTGATCCAGCAGTTTCCTTATCTTCTGGATTGGGTTCAAAATTACAAGGCTACGGAGTTAAACATTGGCAGTCGCAAACCCAAATATAGGGTCTTCTGTTCAACAACGATTATAAAATCATAATGCCATACCATACTGTGACACTACGTGTAGGATATCGGTCCCTTTCCTGTATGTTTGCTCGACGCAATATTGCAGTGCCAACCCCACGACAGATCAATTTGGGAATGACAATCAGGCAAGAGACTGAATCTACTCTCATCTGTGACTAGTACACAAGCCCAATCCTCTTCTCTCCAACTACGATGCTGAACATACCATTGCAAACGGGTGAGTATAGTTCTCCTGCTTGAGTACAAACGTATTGCTCTCCTGCTTGCAAGCTTCTGGCTACAGATTTACATTCGCTTGAGAGTAGCAGCATGAAACTGATTTGCAACCAGACCAGCTGTATTGCACCTGTTCTTCTTTGTCGATAACACTGTGTACCTGTCTTTTGCTGACGTCGATATTTCACGTGACGTCTGCTACTCATTCCAGCTGTTTGAAATTATTTCAAAAGCTTTGAAACAATACTGTGGCTGACATTGAACTCTTTAAGAATAACTGTTATTTTTTTACTTTCTCCAACCTTACCGATAATACGGCCACGCGTAAAAATGATCTAACTGACGTTGAGAAGACGTAGCAACGAAGAAAATTGCAAGTTTGTCGATTGATTGTTTCCGGTTGAACTGATTTTGAACAACAACTCTCTATACGCGTCCTTTATATCTTTACCTCAGAGTTCTTATGTGACAAGCCAGTTCGATAACCCAGAATTTGCATACGCAAAACATGTCTTACTGTATTTCGCACTTATGCTAATTTTAACATTTTCCTACCTTTTTTGTGGTTTCTATCGTATCTATTATCACCTGTCCATAACCATTGTCCAGTTGGGTATTTATAATACAAATTTAGCAATAAAAAAAGCCAATTCAGCATTTTGTGATTAGGATACACATTAAATATGATTTAATAATCAGATACAAAAATATACCATGGAATGCGGTAAACCACAAACCATAATACTTTTCTCGGTTGAATCGTACTGCTTTTCAAATTAAACTGTCTGAATCTTAATTACACAAATACTTGCTTCAACTTACAGACTGAAAGCATGATTCAATTTAACACTTTATTAAGTAAATTTGCACGACTCTGCATTGAATTTATTTGTCTCAGATGCAGTCTTCTTATTTCATGCATGCTCATATCAAGACTAGTCAAATAATTCTCAGTCACCCTGCTTACAATATTCAATTTATAATGTGAAAAGTTCTCTAAGGTAAAAGTAAGGAATTTTTAAAATGTGTTGTGTTTGTTTGAAGGTTTTACGAAGTTTATGCAAGTGGTCTGGTGGTGTCAAACAAATAGAAAATTCCATACATGAAGCATACATTGAAACCATTCAAGAAGCTAAGCATTTCATTTATATTGAAGTAAGTAAAAGTATTTACGATTTATTTTAAGGAAATCATGTCTATTGATTTTGTGGTAAAAGCATACACTTTTACTTTTCTTCTCTGTGACTATGCTTCTTTTACTTCCTCTCTTTCTTTTAAAAAAAATAAAACAAAAAATGAAAAGCAGATTATGGAAAAGAAAAGAAGTAGTGGTGGTTTTTTTACGTTGCACTAGAGCTGGGAAACATTCCTGAGGATGATCCGAAGCCATGCATCATAATTTTGATCCTCTGGAGAGGGGGTGACTTAGATTGCCAGACGAACTGCACTTGAAGTCGAGTACTTTACGGTAGAGCAGTTTTACAAAGACCGATACAGTGCACCCTTTGTTCCTTCGCAGGCTGATCAAAGTGATCACGAACTAGTTCGCTGACCGCTGCCTGTGATGCTTGGCTTAGTTGATCTACTGGGAGCCTTGTCTTGCGATCAACCACTGTGAGAAAAAAAAGACAAAAAAAAACATTCAGAAATATTTAAATATTGTTATTTTTACAATTTCAGGCTCAGTGGGATAAAAACAGCCCCATTTATTTTAGACAATAATATGAACCACTGAAATCGTAATAGTTTTTCATGAACTACTTTTTATTTTGAAAAAAGTAAACATAAAAAGGGTATGTATGGTAGATACTTTATTTACGTCGCACTAGAGCTGCACCATGAGCTTTTTTATTTATAATTTTATAACCGGCGTTGAACAGCCGCCCCAATTTTATGGGTTTATGACTACCAGTGTTCAACTCCGTAGCCTTGTAATTTTGAACCCAATCCAGAAGACAGGGGAACTCATGGATCGAGTATTGAGAGAAATTTGTCTTCGTGGAGGACTTTTTGATGAAGCTAACCCGTATTTGCGTTACATGGAGAGGAAGAGCACGAGAACTTCCCACGGTCAGCCTGACGGCATGGGGACTCTAACCCACGATTCGTCTACCACTGAGGTTATTTCACGTCAGCACTGTGGTCTGTTCAAGCCGGTTGCGGAATTCTTATCGACTGGATTCGAAACCGGTTCGCCGCATTGGAAGGCGAACGCTCTATCCCCTGAGCCTCCCATGCCATGCTCATGCATGTCTAAGTACATGCCGTATTAAGGCGAGACCGCGAATGGCTCATTAAATCAGTTATGGTTCCTTGGATCGTACCTTACTACTTGGATAACTGTGGCAATTCTAGAGCTAATACATGCAGCAGAGCTCCAACCTTCGGGGACGAGCTGTTTATTCGGGAATTATGTTTACTATGGATTGCCAATAGCCCATGGTGCCATCGCGGCTCGCACTATTGGCAACAATCTGGGAAAAATCCAAGGGGATGATCCAAAGACATGCCACTGCAATTTTGATCCTCTGCAGAGGGGATGGCTCCTCCGCTTCGGTAGCCCAACGACCTGCGCGCGAAGTTGAGAATTTTACGGTAGAACAGTTGAACGAGGACCGATACCGCACACCCGTCGTCCCTACGTAGTCTGATCAAAGTGGTCACCCATCCACTTACTGACCGCAGCCTATGGTACTTGACTTCGGTGTTCTACTTGGAACCCTGTCCTTAAGGCATGTTTCTAAGATCCAAGTTCTTGGACGAAGATTGATTGAAATTGATGGAAACTTGTTTTTCTTGGAGCTTGGATCATGTAAACGATCATCCAAATTCTTGGTCCCTGTCCTTGCCTGGTGGTAGATCATGTTCTACATTCCATCCAAGTTTTTCCTCCCTGAACCAATCAGCTTCTAAAATTTTGTGACGTCAACATAAGCATAAGATTATGTCAATTTGTTGTCCGTTTTCATATATTTTAATCCAAATTAATTAATCTGTTAGGGTCTATTTGTGTTTTTATGATTTTATTGGAATTTATTTAGTAATTACGAATTCAAGTAAGTACGATTTTATAATGTAGAATATGAACAATGCGCATGCACCGGTTTTTCATCCAAACAATCGTTGACATTCGAGAACTTGAATAGTGTCGAAGAATTATCCAATTTCTTGGATTGAGAAATTCCTCCAACTTCTCGAATTCAAGAACTTGGACCGTGTAAACAGACGACCAGTCCACTGCACGACGTAAACAAAAAATAAATCCACAATCCTTTTTGGAAACATAAAATAAATCCACGATCCGTTTAGGAAACATAAAATAAATCGTTTCGCTATGATTCAACTTGATTGTCTCTTGAATTGTGGCATAAGCAAGTGCCACGATTCAGCAGCCAATTAGGTTCGACACCCACACGTGACATCACTTGCAGATACCCAATTAAAAAATATAAAACTTTTTATCATTTTGAAGAATGTAATTTTATACGGCAAAACATAAAATTTGAAAGAATTTGGTCGAATAGTTCTTGATTGGGTGGGATTTTTTTTTTCTTTCAACTTTACAAATGTCGTCGTTTTTTGGTCGTTGTCATTTTTTCCCTAAGTCAAAATCCAGGAGTTAAGAAAACTCCGAAAATAATTAACGAACGTTTTGTCAAAGCATAAAATGATAGAAGTGCTATTATTTCATTCAATCAAAGATTTGTTTTTATTTACAGAATCAGTTTTTTATTACTCAACCAGCAAGTGAAAGATCTGTACATAATGGAATCGCAGACGCTTTGTTCAACAGAATTATAAAAGCATACAGGTAAATGTTTTTAAGCGTAATTTTTTTATTCTAATTAACAAAAGTTATGATAGCGCTCGTGATCACTGCCTTTTATACGAAGGGGAGTCCGAAAATAAGTTGTGGGAAACTTATTTTTGTATTCTCTCTCGTACTTAATACATACGTATTTAGAATTAATAAAAATAAGTATACGCATTAGAAGTCTAAGATTGATATTTGAGCATGATAAAAATAAGAAGATTATCTGTCAATTAATTATTAAAGAATGTGGGATTAAAAACATCCAAACCTAGGAGGATATTAATAAAATTTTAACCACCGCTCAGTTTGTTCCAATTATACAGATTTCGTTATTTTTGATTTAGCCTTCCTCGTTAATGATCCGTCGTTAATAGAGCCCAGAAAATGGGGCCAGGTGATTAATTCATGGTTGGGGGATGATGATCCGTCCTTATTTGATAATATTTTCGTTTTCAATTCACTTTTTCTGTGACTTCTAATGTGTATATTTCTTTGACACCACTTTTTTTGGTGAAATTTAGTTATTTAAATTTTACAGAAAGCGGGAATCCTTTCATGTGTATATCGTCCTCCCGCTGCTACCAGCTTTTCAAGGGACTTTGGGTACAGGAACGGGCACTTGCATACAGGCAATCACACACTGGAACAATGCATCCATTGGAGGTGGACATTCTTCGTTAATCCATAGGCTCGCTAGACACAGTGAGTAATTATATCTACTATACTTTTTTGCAAGTTAAGAGAAAACCATCATCTCTATGGAGAGAGCCTGTTTGCCAAGCTCCCAGCACGAACGTATATCAACATCGCCAAAACTCTTGAAACGACGTTGCACAGCCAATTTTTTTCTTGTTTTTTTTTTAAAAAAAATCGTGCAAAATGAAATAAGGAAAACAAAACTTATTGAATAATCAATCAACAAGTTATAAGAAATAATAAAAGTGATATTTAAAAATAGTAACTATTCGCATTTAAAGAAACTTATGAAAGAATAATAAATAACATTCCTTGCAGACTATTTTCTTCTACAGTGAATCAAAAGTAATTATTCCTTATCTTGCATTTGATTTGTTAAGAATATGTCAACATAAGACGTGTCATTTTCAGTGGTTCAATCAAATTCAGTGTTCTTGAAACGTCATATAGAAGTTGTTTCTTTTCAAGAACTTCTGTTTTCTTTATTTATCGAACATGTCGCCAAGTCTAGTATTCCAGGAAACTACAACCTTTTTTTTCTTCTTTTTTTTAAAATAATTCTGTGAATTGTAAAAGATAGCACGAATTAAATTTCTCACTGCCGTGTTTAACGTTTAAATTGTTTTGAAAGCATATTTGTATAATTTGATAACAAAATAAAATGAAACTATAAGCAGTCGCGGGTAATTACTTAAATCCTATTACGCAATGGTCTTTTCTTAACTTGCAATAAAGTATAAGATGCTTATTTGATAATCCTTATTTTTATTACAAAATAGTTATATTGGATTTTTTTTTTCATTTGCAGTGAAAGATCCGAGTTTGTATATCAACTTTTATGGATTGCGCACTCATGGTTTCCTACGAACGAAATTGGTAAGTTTTAAAATGAGTCATAAAATCAGGTATTACACGTCAGAAACTTGTGGTGTGGTTAAATGTCAAAATCATTTTCATTTTTGATTGTTTTTTTAAACATTTTATTTTACCATCTAATTCTATTGAAGTACGATGCAGGGATCCTTCATTTAAATCCTGATTTTAATCCATTGGTTTTATTTTTAAATCATCACTTTAAATCACTAAAGTGAAAAAATATGTTTAGATAATTTGTTTTTAATGTTATTTGGATACTAAAACGTTAATCAGAGTAAAGAAATAAAATAATTCAGAAATATTTATGAAATTAAAATAAAGCAATCCACAGTGGATTTGGAAATCATAAATTACAATTTCACGAATATTGTTATTGTCCTACTTATTCGTATAACCTTAAGGTGCATAAATATTTTATTCTCTTTCCGAGTTGTAAAGTCAACTTTAAGTCCATGTCAAAGAATTTTCAGATTATTTAGAGTGTTTACTTATTATACTCTCCGTAACTAGAATAGGCGTCTCAAGCTTTCGATTTCCCCCGCTCTCCACACATTTCCCCTCTCCGTTAATCTTTAAATCTTGCTCTTTCGAAAAGCAGTATGTTTCATTAAGAAGTGAGGATTATGCAGGCGAAGGATAAAACAAGATTTGTCGAAACCATGGTAACGAAGAGTGAGGAACACGTGTCACCTTGGAATGGGAGCATTCCATTTACAAAAAGTATAACTTGATTTTAAATCGAACGATTTGTATTTAAGGTGACAGAGCTTATATACGTTCATAGCAAGCTGTTAATCGCCGATGACCAAGTCGCCATCATTGGTTCCGCTAACATTAATGATCGTAGCCTCCTGGGCAACCGAGATTCAGAAATAGCTGTAGTTGTGAGAGATACGCAGTTCCTGAAGGAAGAAGAAGGTCGACCTCACCAGGCAGGAAAATTCTGCTACTCGCTACGAACCGCTCTTTTCAGGTGAATTGGAAATATTGTTTTTAACTTAATTGATAAAGAACTGAATATCTGTATCAGTATATCTGACATTTTGTGCTAAGTACATAAAAGTATCTAAATGTACAAAAAAGTATCACCAGAAAAATAGTGAATATACAACTTGTATTAATTATATTCTTTCCTTGTATTAACAACTTGTATTATATAGTATATTGTAACTATATACAACTTGTATTAACCTTGTTATCAAGACTTTTGGAGGACTCTAATTAAACTTCGCACTAGCATAGACACGACAACAACAACACTAATTCTTTCATTTAGGCAATACCATTTTGAAACAATTTTGTATTTATTTGGAATCATGGACGAGGCAGGAGTTCAGTTTTCGAGGGGGGACAAAACTATAATACAGAGTCACAATTCGCGAATCGAATCAACACCTCCTAGAAGAACGAAGGCCTCTGCACGGATCAATTTAGTAGTCCGACGTGACGAACATAAACTGCGCAGTCGATGAAAAAGAAGAACGTTTGGACTACTCAAGGATCAAATTTCTTGTTTAATGGTAACCGGTGCTAAGACCTTCTCTTTTCTAGGAGGTATTGATCGAATACGCCCTCTAGGGAGGAGATTGGTTTCATGTCTTGAAGCTTCCCCTTCACTTTCCTCCTCTGCTCAGCAGTACGATATATTTTCCCTTTTCATAATATTTTTTGCATTAAACTGCAGAAATATTAAAACACTCCCCGTGTAGTAAATAGTGTCTGATGATCGTTAAATGTATCGGGTCGCAAAGTCCTCTATGTTCTCATAACAAATTATACCTCTGGGGAGGTACTGAATTGGAGATGGATCGTTCTCTGGTTCAGGTCAAAATTACGATCTGTAGATCAATGAATGAATGGATGTAAGAATGGATCCTCTCCATAAACAGGCAGTAACTTATGTGTGGTAGAAGTCGTATTGAAAGTTTTGGTATATTTGAAATATAAATTAGAGCCTAAAAATGAATATCTATAGTGGTAATTTAAAATGTTTTTACTATTTATAGTAGAGATATATTTTTATTGAATTTAGTTACTTTAAGGAAATTGTTTTGTTTTCCATGAAAAAACTGCCATGTGAAAACAGCGTGAAAACGCATCTGTATATGTAAATATGTTCATTCAGTTATACCGTTATGATATTTTGGTAAAATTGTATATGTCTCATATTGTCAATCTCCCCTTCATGCTTCCCTTTAATAAATAGAATTTAAAAGGAATTTTTGTTTTCAACGTTAAAATTACAATTAAGGGCAATAATTGAACTAGCCAATTATTTTTTTAGCTATTTCCTAGTAAAATATAGAGCATTTGATACTTTTTAAAGCTAACACAGAAGAAATATATACACTCTATAACAAAAAAATCGACTCACCAAGGAGTTGTCCGATTGAAACAATAATTGGTGGATAGGAAGACAATGTACAGAATAGTAAATGATTAAAATTTCAGAACAATTGAATAATTTATTGCAGAGTTACAGTAACAAGTTCAATAAGGTGTTGACCCGCCTCTAGCCTGGATACAAGCTGCCACACGACATGGCATAGGCCGATAAATCTCCCAGATGGTCTCTTGCGGTATTTCCTGCCAAATTCGATCCAANCAAGTTTAATAAGGTGTTGACCCGCCTCTAGCCTGGATACAAGCTGCCACACGGCGTGGCATAGACCGATAAGGCTCCCAGATGGTCTCTTGCGGTATTTCCTGCCAAATTCGATCCAATTGTCGAACGAGGTCATCAACATTCCGAGCCAAATGCAATCGCCTTCCCATCATATCCCAGACATGCTCGATTTGAGAGAGATCTGGTGATCTGGCAGGCCAAGGAAGAGTTTGATAAGCTTGCAAACAGTTCATAGCAACACGTGCCGTATGTGGTCTGGCATTGTCCTGCTGAAAAACCAGCCCAGGGCNCTATTAAACTTACTAGATCACTAACAGTTTCAGAGTCAGTTTTATATTTTTCACAACTTTTAATTATATCAATTAAGTTTACCACAGTCATATCATCACTAATCTCTAGATCTAGTTCACTGGCAATAAGCCTTAAATCATCTTTTTTACAATTCTTAAACATTGTAAATTAAAGTATTTTATAAAAAATCAAAACAATCCTACTTTGAATGGGAAGGCACGAATCCACAGTTTTCTCGTAACACTGTCCACAATGGTTATCTCTTAGAACTCAAAACGAAACTCTTTTCGTTAATTGTTTTAATTTTGCTGATTTTTTCTCCTGGTGAGCGGACCACTCTTGTCGACGCTCAGGTAAATATGAACTCGCTCAATAAACAGAAAATAAGCGGACTGTAAATTCACAATATTTATTTATTATTATTTGGAAGAGAGCTTTTTTGTAGCTCGTTACAGCTCTCCTTCCACACACACTCTTTTTCTCAGTGTTACAAGTTACACTAGGTGGCGCTACAAATCCGTGCGGATACAACGCCTAAGTTTGAAAAAGCTCTCCATCCAATAATATTTTACTCGTAATGTTTACAATATAACGCGTTCTTACAATTTAAATTTTAACCAAGCAAACAACACATAAATGAGAAAGATTCTAAAAGCACTCTTTGATACGATCCAAAAGATAATGAATGGAGATAATATGAATAAATATAGCCAAATAAGAGATAACAGTGCCGGGATAGCCTGGTCGGTAAGGAGCTGTGCCTATGTACGAGAGTTCGAACCCCGCTGGCAGAAAACTCTACGTGTAGTAAATGATGACTGGTGCACGTTAAATCTGTCTAGTCACAAAGTCCTTCATGTTCCCATAACAATAACAAATCAATACCTCTGGGAGTACTAGATTGGAGATCGATCGTTCTCTGATTCAGGTCAAAATTACGATCGGTGGATGAATGAATGGATGCATGAATGGGTCCGCCCTATAAACGGGGGTGATGTATGGTGTGGCAAAAGTCGAATTCTTGGCCATAGATGGCGCTACTGGAAAACAAGATCAATCGCACCCCCTCTGCCTAAACAGGCATATGCCAACAACAACAACAACAAGAGATAACACGCTAAACCTTACACTTTATTTATGTTGATATTTATTTTCTTAAATTTGTTGTCAGTTCACGATCTGTCAGAATTTATAAATGACAGAAAACTCTTATGAAGAGTAAAATTACGGTTAAATTAAAATACAAATTACTATAATAAAACTTCTTAGAATATTAAGCCTGTTCACACATCGCCTCGTAAGCATAACATGAGCGGTGGGATACACAGGAAGTTTTCTAAATGTCTTCCGGTTTTAGGGAGCTTGTTATTGTTTACATTCAGACAACCATCCATAGATAGTTTGTGAAATTGCAATACCACGAAACGAATGGTCAAAAAGTAATTAAATTTATTCCACACATTTCTGATACATACGCAATCGCTTTTTAATTCTAATCATTTGCATATCTTAGCACTTCACTTTGTTTCAAGTTTGGTTCAATTTGCATTGATTCCTTCATGGTGCTGCAATTTTCACAAACTGAGTAAAAATTTATTACATATTTCAATGATTTTATTTATTTTTTTACGAAATTTTTTTCTGCTTATTTTATTCTGCCTTATTATGTATGCCTGTGTTGCATACTGTTATATAATTAAGTATTTTTAGGGAGCATTTGGGAATGTTGCAAGATACATCCATCTCCTTTGATTTGAATAATCCCAGCAATGAGGAGTTTTTCAGAAATGTTTGGTCTAAAATTGCTGAACAAAATACTTCCATCTATGAGAAGGTAATTAATAAAAAATCTTGACTAACTCCCTTTGAGAAAAGAACAAAAAACATGGAGATTAGAAACAAATCTTAGAAATCCTTCAAACTTTTGAGTTTAAACGAAACCCAGAAGACAAGAGAACATTAGAATCATGAATTCACATCGTTGAGAACTTTAGAATCATGAATTCACATCGTTTTTCGAATCAATTTTTCGGCTATTATACCCATAAATTTCTACATATTTTTTTTTTTTTAATACAGATATTTTCAAGACGAAACCATTACGACTCGTGAATCTCTAATCACGCGTATGAGTAATCACCTATCGATCTGCGATCACGCTCATTCAATTTCGCAGCGATTTCATTGTAGATCCAAGTGGTTTTCTGCAATGCAGATTTCTACATGGTTTTTTGTATTCCAGATTCATTTAATAGAATATTATTACGCAAGTGAATTTTGAATTGCGCCTTTAAATTATAATTTTTTTGACGCACGTGTTCGATTTGCTCCGATTTCGACGTAAATTCACGTGTTTTATTCATTTTGTAACTTTTTCGGCAATTATACCCATGGATTTCTAAATCATTTAAAAAATTCTCATATTTTTAAAACGAAACTCTGATGAATCTCGAGCTGCGCTTACGATTTCATCGTAATCCAAGTTATTGTTTTCGATCGCAATTCCACTGTTACTGCCATGAATACTTTAACATGTTTTTTTTTAATTCCTGTTTTCTTTCCTTAATTACTAAATGGAATTTAGTAATTAAGGTAATTTAGTAATTACTAAGCGGAATCAGAAATTTGAGGAATACGCGAAAGCACGAATACAGGAAAAAATAGAATTTTCTTAGATGATTTGTTGAAAATACGAGAAAAAATTTGAGGAATATGAAGATAGGAAAAATATAATTTTTCTCTCCGATGATTGTTGAAAATACGGGAAGAAATTTGAGGAATACTCGAAAGCACGACGATAGGAAAAATAGAATTTTATTCCTCTATGATTGTTGAAAATACGAGGGAGAACGAAAAAAAAATATGGGTCGTACTCATTGCTCAAGCCTATTTTTTTTATGATGGATATTAACAGATAAAGAAAAAATGCCAGATCGTAATTAAAGAGCTAAAAATATAGTCACCACTAAAAGTCACCAATGGCGAACAGTCAACAATGGCGAAACCTGATTATAAGAATGCTGTGAATATTTAGATTTTTTTAGAAAGTAATAAGAATGAATTACAAGTGTATAATTAATCCCTTGTGCAGAAAGTAAAAAAAATTAATGGAGATAAATTTAAACAAATATACTCATTAGATTACAAGGCAAAGTATGTTAATCTCTTAGGCATACAACAAAAAGGTATCTTAAATTTACATTTATTCTCTTGGTTAACACTCATTATTTTTAAAAAACAAAATTTGTTACTAATATGCTGACTGTTGAAATTATAATTGTATTTGAAATTATGTTTGAAATTTTAATTTTAAGAGTAACCAGCATTGTTTACATTCAGTCAACTATTTGAATAAACTAAATATGCAAGATAATGAAAAAACAATTTGTAAAATATTAATTTGATTTTCACACACCCCTGAAGCCCATAGATTTTTCAGTGAACAGTACTGTTCTTTGACCGGTTTAAATTCTTTTTAAGGTGTTTCTATGCATACCCACAGATAGCGTGAGAACGTTTAGGCAGTTGAGAGAGTACCAAAGCAGACGACCTTTAGCAGCAACTGATCCGGCAAAGGCTATGGCTGAACTGAAGTCTATTCGAGGATATTTGGTGAAGTTTCCATTGTACTTTCTGAGAGACGAATATTTGCAACCAACAATTTCCACAAAAGAACGTTATTTACCAACAGCAGTTTGGACTTGATTCTTTCTTTAGAACACGTTATTAAAGTATTATTTTTAATGTTCGAGACGAATATTTGCAACCAACAATTTCCATAAAAGAACGTTATTTACCAACAGCAGTTTTAACTTGATTCTTTCTTCTCTGGAACACGTTATTAAAGTATTATTTTTAATGTTTTGAAAAAGTACAGTATATCATAAAAATTAGTTATCTTTAAAAGATGAGAAGAGTTTTGTTTGTTTGAGATGCTTAGTGCTTCTTCTAAAATATTTTTTCCCCTAATTTAATTTTCAACTCTAAAAATAAACCAGTGCACTCTGACTGCAACATGAGATTGCAGTCAGAGATAGTCAAAAACGAGCTCTAAAGCAAAGTAAAAGGAGCTAATATATTATATATTTTGAATATAATATACCAAATACAAATATTTTGAATACATTTTAATCTACTTATTTGTTTGATATTTTTTTTTCGTGTCTCCTTATTTGGCCTTTTCTGCATTTGGCGCAGAGGTTTTGATGGTCTCTACTAAAGGTTTTCTTCAACGAAAAGTCAATGGAAAAAATTCCATGTCTCCCAAAAGTGGTCGTAAATAGAGGTGGTCTTTTTTGGAGGTTTCACTGTATTGTAAAATTATATACATTATGATTTTTTTTCACTTGAGGACCCATGAAAAATTGAAAAGGCATTGAAAAAAACTCTTTTAAATTCAAATTTTTTTTCTAGGTGAAATAAAGACTGTATAAACTAAAAAAATTTTTGAAAATGCCCCTTTCGTTATAATTTTATTTCTAGGAGAAAAAAAGATGTAAAATACAGTTTTGAATAGTTTAAAATATTAATAAAAAAGGAACAGCATATGTTTTGATTTCTCTTTCAAAACTTCTATTTTTCAATTTCTTTCTTGTGACTAGTCATCACTTCACAAACAGTTATTTATATGTCATATAATATGCCGGCTATTTTAATCTACATATGTAAAATGTTATATTGTTTATTTACAAATTATCGAGCAATAACCACCTTTTTATCTATACTATTATATCCCTTGTCAAAAATTTAAAAAAAGTATACGAATTCGGAGTTTAAATGTTGCATTTGAGGCAGTTTGAATACCTGAAACCAAATTTCCTTATAGCTCCTTTTCTGATAAGTATTTATGTTTTCAGCACCACCTTCTTCATGAGTGTTTCATCAGATAATAGAGTTGGATACTGATTCGAATCACTAAACTGATTCAAATCACAAACTTGCAACTGATTCGAATAACTTAGATTATTCGTTTTGCCCAATTCTATTAGATATCATTAGAATTTCTGTTTTCTCCTGGCTTAAATATTAATGTGTTTCCTCCAACATGTAAACTTTCTTTTACGCTACTTTTGGTAAAACGATATATTAGGGAACACTTTGTTTGTATCATTGTCAGTTGCAAAATCAAAAGAAATTTTGAAAAAATAAAACCAAAGAGATTTTAAAATTCTAATTTCACTCGAACTGATGGCGATAACAATAACCATCATTTGCAAGATCGGCGATGAGCCCTAGTGACTATTTCTTCGCCATATTTTAGCCAACTCTTTCCTATGTAACAGAAAAATAGTCTTATATGTAACAGAAAAATAGTCCTCTATATATGAGTTAAAGTATTTAGACCAATGTTGCAGAAATTCCCTCTGCTTTAGTTCCAAATTGTAGATTTGAAACTAAAGCCGAAGAAACCGGAAAAAAAAACATTATAAATAATTTTACCAAGAATAATTTAATAATATTACTGATCTATGATTTAGTGTAAAAACTCTCTTTAATTCAATTTCTGTTAACTAGATATCATGATGTTTGATACAAAATATAATAAGTTATTTTTACTCATAACTTTTGAAAACATAGATGTAAGTTATAAAACTACAGCATACAAATAATAGAATTTTAAATAAAATAAATAATGGATATAAAACAAAACTATGTTCTGACAAAAGTAATTTAGGATTATTGATTTTTCTTCTATGTTTCCTGATTTATTCTTCATTTTATGCAATTGACAAATTTGCCTTTCGGAATTCGTGAGGGAAATGAACTCGAATAAAAGCAACAATGATTTTATTTATTCAGTGATAAGTTCGTGATAATTATATACGGGACCCGACTTAGCCTAATTGGGGCCCCCTCTGCTTTTCTACTTCAGTAATGAAGAACCGAACTTAATGGAGGTATTTAAATTTTTCACGTCATTATAGATAACAGGAAAGCTCACTAGAATCTGAAAATAGTTATCAAGTCCCTCCATTGGTCAGACGAAATATCATTCTGTCCATTTTATTGATATTCTGACAATTCTATGCCCATCATGCCGAATGCAGTTTTCTGATTGTTAACCTTGTCATCTAGCTGCGAGATATTAATATCCTTGTTGACATTAGGGCAGAATTCAGCTACATTTACACAATTATGATGGCTCAATTAAGCCAATCAGAAACCTTTTTTTTTGTAAACATATCGCATTTTGCGATAGGTAAAAATACAGGCTTTGATTGGCCAAATTTGTCTATCGTAATTGCAAAATATTTGCTGAATTCCGCCCTAGAAAGCCATGGATTTACGAATTATAAATTGTGTTCATATGATAGAATAATGAAGAAGTTAACATAAAACTGACGGATTTTACACTGTATTGATATTTTGTTTAAAAAAAAGTTCATTAAAGAAGGAAATTTAAAATAAACTTTCTATTCGATTTGTGGCATTGATTCCCCTCTGATGTGGAAGCCGGGGCAACTGCACCGTATACCCCTGCCTTCATCAGGCTCTGATTATATTAAAATTTTAATAATATTACTTGAAAATATTAATGCAGTTATGATATTGTTTTTTAAAAATACTAAGCGTTATAATTAGATTTTATCGGAACTTTAAAATGATAAATTTTAAAAAAAAAGTTCGATTAAAAAAAAAAATCTTAATTTTAGTTTAGTAGTAAGATTTTGAGCCGTGATGCGTTCACCTTCTAATGAGGTAAATCGAGTTCGGATCCCAGCAATGAATGCTCGACACGAATTCCGCATCCGGTTTGCACCGACCATAGTCCTGACGTAAAATTTATTCAGTGATCATGGGTTATAGTCCCCTTGCCGTCAGGATAACCATGGAAGATTTTCGTGGTTTTCTCTCCGTGTAACGCAAATGCGGGTTAGTTCCATCAAAAGTCCTCCACAAAAGCAAATTTCTTCCAATGCTTAATCCAGGAGTTCCCTTGTTTTCTGAATTGTGATCAAAATTACAAGGTTACAGAGTTGAACATTAATAGTCGCAAATCCAAAAAATTCGGTTGTCTGTTCAATGACGGTTATAATATAAAAAAAAGTAGCGAGATTTTAATAGCGTAAATAGTGACCACTAACGTGCACCCTAGACATGATGTGGACATCCACATAAAAAGAAGCTCAATAATCAATGTTGATACTAACCGCACAAAAAATCCAAAAACTTTTTTTAAAAAAATGAACTTTTAATGAAGCACCTTAGTGTGATGCATTATAACAACTACATTTTTGCATTATTTTTCTAAACAACATGTGTTTCGCTTTGTCACAAATCAATCAAAGCTATGATATATTCACATTAGGCAACAATACTATAGCAAATGTATTCAGGGGGCTCGTGTAACTTATACAAACTGATGAAAGTTTATGCAATATTAACAACTATACAAATATATCAAGTTTAGACTGATCAAATTCCTAACTAGTACAATGACAAAGTCCAGCGCAGACATTGCTAAAATTAAAATTGGTGAGATGAATAGTTTATATGCACAAAGTGATTCGATGAAGACATCTATTCACAAATGTTCTATCTATACATTGTACTAGACTCTCTTAATTCAACAATGAGATCATTAAGTGCAAAAGCATCATACAGTTGGCATCAGGCCAAAAACACAAATCTACCACTTTGACAATTGGCAGATTCATAGTGTCAGTGATATACAAATAATTAACCCTTTGGTACCCAATTTTTACTTATTTTAGTCAACAAGCATGAAATTATTGTTTACTTCATAGAGGAAAAAGGAAATTTTTACACACCAGGAATGTTCTATCTAAGCAGTTACAGTATGAGACCATCAATATTCCAGATTTCGGGCAAAATCATTAGGGGGTGGGTATTCCGAGTAATGAGCTGGCTGACAAAGCAGTACAGGCTGGGTCCAGTGTGATTTTCTGGGGCCCTGAATCAGCTTTGGGAATTTCTCTCAAATCCTATTGCATCTATTTTCAAGCTCTATGGCAAAATTGCCTATAAGCAATGGTGCAACTTGGATGGTCAAATTTTGACAGTCCTAGTGTGCGTCCAAAAGAGCTTCTTAAGCTAAACAGGAACAGTTTGAGGAAGATTAATGGTCTTCTCACTGGATACTGCACCCTCAGGAGACACTTATACACTATGGGAATTGAAGTGATTATTTTTTTGTCGAGGTTGTCATTTTGAGGAGAAGACTTCAAAACATATACTTTGTGATTGTGAGGTCTATTCTGCTCAAAGATTTTAGCACTTAGGGCAACACTGCATTAAGGCTTAGAATTTACAAGATATTTCCTGATCTTTGTTTCAGCTATAAAGCTTTTTCGTTAATCATGATTTAGCGTATAGGTACAATGGACCTGTGGTCGACATGCCCAGCTCTTTGGAGCTGTCCAATATCTAAGTCTAAGCATATTATAATATGCAATGAAAAACGAGGTAAGTTTATACAGAAAGACTTAATTTAAAACGAGCTCACATTGAACGTGAGTGCCTTTAGCAAGGGAAATCTATGGTTTGGAATAAGTTGTAAATGCGTTTAAGAGTAAATTTTTATATTGGCTTGGGTTTAATGAAGAAAATTATTTCGAAAACATAAAATAGAGTAATAAAAAAAATTAAAAAACAAAAACAACAAGTGAATATTGTGAGTGTGATTACAAAATTAATGAAACAACAATTTCGTAAAGCTAAACAATTCTTAATAAAAATTTTTTGGAAGTGATTCAAGCAAGTTCTTCTTATATATTTTAAAAATTTGCACATTAATTTAGAATTTGAATTTACCAAGCACCTGGATTTAACGAGCATTTTTTTCCTTCAATTTCCGAGCTCCTCAATAAACACAGGTATATAATAAACCAGAATAAACATGAAATTTATTACTAAATCACTAATTTTTCTTAATTGCAAGATTTAACTTTTATTATAACAGACAATTTTAACAGTTAAAAAAGTTTCTTTCTTAGTTTAAAAATTATCATAATAGCAACTTTTATAACTAGGTAGGTATTATTTAGTATTATTAAATTTTAGGGTCTTATACTCTACCAGTGTATAATCGTAAAAACTTTCCTACATAAGAGTTTCATAATGACTATTTCAAAGCAATTTTGGGTACTAAAAGGTTTTAAGGTGATATTTTACAAGATTTAAAGATCATTTTATAGCTTTCGGAACATTTTAAAACACATTTACGCAATATACAACGCCATGTTCACAACTTCTCTCTTTAAAACACTCATTTTCATAGTTTAATATAAATCTTTTCACAAATCAACACACACTTACATTAACTTCAGCAATACACAAACAATCACATTTGTATTGCTGAAGTATCTCTGCTGTAATATTTCACAAACAACCAACTTAATACTACTACATTATTAATATACTTGATATTCGAATAGTACAAACCACTAGGAGCATAGTTCACTTTAAGAACCTAATTTTGTTAAAAGCATGATTATATAAGAGTATGAATAAAAAATTTTACACAAAGGAGGTAAGTACAAATTTTGTTCCTCTATTAACAACACATATTTTTTAATATGCTTTTTCACACAAGTCACATTTATTCATTAAAGGGTGTACAATATAGTGTATACAACAAACATAAAAGCTTTCTGGATTATTAAAGAACATAAAAAGACCAAAAAGCAAGATGGGCAAGTTGGTATATGAAGTTTTTCCTTGAAATGATGATTTAAGTAATATAATATTACCAATTGATTTTAACGTTGATCTGGCAGTAGATTTTGTGTTTTTGAAAAAATAAAACATAAAATCTTAAAATTTTTAAGACGCTTACCATAAATGATGTTAGACTTGGAGGAGAGAAGTAACAAGGAGTCATATTTTGGTTAAAATAAAAATCAACAAATTCATCAAAACAAGTACACTTATAATAATTATTATGTTTACAAATATCAATAAAAAAATACAGTCAAAGTTTAAAAATAAAATTTGAAATATGATCTATAGCATAATGATTGGTTCCTAAATGTTTATGTAATACATAGCTGCCAACCTTAGGAATCAAAAATTAGGAACACTATATATGCACCAATTATGAGAGTAATTATTATATGCACCAATTATGAGAGTAAGACAAAAATGTAACTATTAAATAATTAATATTATTTAAATACCTTATGTAAATTAGTAAAAAAATTTTTAAACACTATCTTTCCTCGGAAATTTATATTATTAATATTTTACAATTCGGAATACTGGTATAATAGTTTAAAAAAACAACCATTGCTTATTAATATATACTTATTTTTCTCCAAATTATAAAACACAAGTAAATATTAAACAACATCATAAACAAATATTTCTGATGCAAATGTTTAAATACTACAACACATTTTTTAAAAAATAATAATAGTTGTTTAAGATTCAATTTAGTGAAATGATCAGCAACAGCTATTGGAATAGTATTTTCCAATAAAAAGCTACTAAAAATTACTTCTGCACAATAATCACAGGAAGCGCGATTGCGGCAATCAGAACAAGGGATTGGTTTAAAAGCAAAATTACTGAAATTTTACGAAAATTCGGATTTTTTATAAAAATATCAGATTTGATTTAAAAATTAGGAACAAATCCGAAAAATTCTGGACAGTTGGCAGCCATGGTAATATAACAGATGTAATATAATATGCCACTAAATGTTTATGTAATATAATAGACGTAATATGAGAATAGGGGATAGAGGTTACAGTTAAGAGTGATACTTTGTGGCATCTTTTATGAGACAGCTTTTAAAAAGTAAAACAATTTAAAAAGTTTCACATTCTAATTTAAATTTATGTTCTATAAATAGAAAATTTTAAAATAAAACATACTTGAGACAATTTTTTTTCAATTTGAACCAATGAGGTGGAATTATAGGATATCTTAACTTAAGAGAGATAGTTTCCCATAAACCACTTTCTTTTGACTATTTATAAATTAATACCCAATAAATGTTTATACCAATAAAACTAAAATAAAAATTTATCACATATTAATATCNACTCCACACCTGATTTAAATCATTCCTAATAATCATTTGTGTCAATTTTTTTTCTTACTAAAAAATTAATGAATAGCCTACCAGAAATGTCAATTAAGGAAGTTCATTTTTTAATTAAATTTCTGTCTGGCTATACCACATAAAGCCAAGCGCAGACTGGGCCAACGGGAGGGGGGTAAAACTTGCCGTTAGACTTCTTGGTTACTATTTATGTCTAATCTTGAAAAAACTGCACCATTCACTTTTAATTATACTTGTAATGTTTTCATTACAACACGTTTTTTCAATTTAACTTTCAATGAAACAATTAGCAATTGGAAAACTCCGCAAGCTTGTTTTAATGCTACCCAAATAAAGGACATGGCAAACCTTGCATTTTATTTATGCTGCGAAATTAACTTTGTTAAATTTGTTTTAAGCTTGAGACATTTTTGAATTTAAAAATTACAGAAAAATTTTACAAATGGTAAAATAAAGTGCAAATTTAAACCCAAATCACAACTCGTAACAAACTTCGCGGAATATTAAACCTGTTCACACATTGCCTCGTAAGCACAACATAAGCGGAGGGATGCATCGGAAGTTTTCTAAATTTCTCCTGGTTTTAGGTAGCTTACATTATAACATTTAGTCAACCATACATTGAATGAAAATAAATAATAACTACACATCAATATGCAATAGTTAAATAAAAACATTAGAAAACTTTTTATCGATACTAGAGAAATATCAACAATATGAATTTATAGTTAAAATACTCAATAGAAAATGTAACACCAAAGAAGTACAATCAAACCTTGACCCGCATACATATCTTGTCTAAATAGCCCTGAGACAAATGATATTCATATAATGTTAATAATGCACTGTTACATCAATTTTGAAACTAGAACTCTTTCTTTGCTCAGATATTTTAGTAACATTTAATGGTTTTGAGAAGAAAACTTTTGATGTTAAGTTAAGATAAGAAAATAAGATTACAGTTTTGGAAAAATGTCTCTAATAATATTTTTAATGTTTATGCATTAGTTGAAAATCCTTGTTGCAGAAGCTGAAGAAGTGATACCAATGAAATGGATTCTTAGCGAGTACAAACATTTGTGCCTTGAACTATCTGTATTCACTTTCACTAGCAAAAAAAAGAGGGAAAAAAATGAACAATATTTTGCAAATGTTAAAAATTTATTGTTTGTGCTGAAAAAAAGGTGTTCAAATAAATAAATAGGCTTATTCCCATTAAATATATAATTCTGTAAATTTTTTAATGCCGTGATGGCTCAGGGGATAGAACGTTCACCTTCCAATGAGGTGATGGTTAGTTGATACGAATTCCACATTCGGCTTGCACCGAAAACAGTTCTGACGTAAAAGACACTAAGTGGTAGGCGAATCATGTGTCAGAGTCCTCTTGTTGTGAGGTCTTCGTGGTTTTACACTCTATGCAAATGTGGACTTCGTGATTTTAAACTCCACATACGCAAATGCGAGCTAGTTCTATCAAAAAGTTCACCACAAAGGCAAATTTCTCACAATACTTTATCTATGAGTTCCCTTACCTTCTGGATTTGGCTCAAAATTACTAGGCTACGGAGTCGAACATCAGTGGTCGGAAAAACGGAATTTGGGTCGGCTGTTCGACGACGGTAATAAAATAAAAAATTTAGGCTATTTTCTCTTTTAAGTTTACCAGCATTTGTTCGTATCCCACAACTCTAACATTAGTTTACAAATGGACGCATGAAAAACAATGGGTTAAAGTTCTTTGTAATAATTTTCACTTGGTAAAAGTATTTCTTTTTTTCAAATTTTGAAAAAATTAGCTTAAAAAAGTTTATGTTAAAAATAAGGCAAATTATGAAGGACAGCAAAATCTGACCTTTTAATTCATTTTGAAGGTTCTACGCTTGGAAAAACAGTGAACATGTGACTTGTTGTTAAGTCACAGATGAAAGAAATATCTTCTATTAAAAAAGTTATTCCAAATCAGTTGGGGGGTATCAGTATTACCAAATCAGTATTACTTTGATCACGATGGAAGATGTTTGTGTCGGAATAAACAAAATGTTATAAACAAAGATAATAAAAGATGTACAGCTGTTTCAATCCTGTAATTAAACATTATCATCAGTGTAAGATATTAAAATAAAATTGGCTTGGCTAAGCGGTAAGAAGGATGCATGTTTACTTATAATATCTAAGTGCATGTCCCACAGCCTTAATTAATTATATTTGAATAACTCACTAGATTTCAAAAAATAAAAATATCTAATGAATGAAGAAGAATGAAAATGTATGAAGAATTATCATCAGTGTTTTCACTACAGCGCGAGAACGCGAGAATCTCGCATATTTTTTTCTTTTCTCGCATTAAAAAATGATTACCGCGAGAAATTCGCTCATTCTAAAAATTAATTTCAAAATTCGCGAATTTCTCGCATTTTGGAAAAAGCTTCGAATTACGTCATTTAGAATAAAATCCGTTTCACATTTCTTCCTGGATCTTCATTATTTTCAACACTTGCCCCGTTATCTAGCTTCACTATTTACTATTATTGTTCAGAACCTTTTCGAACAACAGAGCACAACCCCTCCGAACCACGGAACCCCTTTCAGAACACATTTTTCTGCAACCACGTGTTTAGTGTAGGTATGGTTTTTTCATGTAAGACGTTCAAATTTTTTTATGCACTAATGTAAGATGGACAAATGCCTAGTAAAGAAAAATTTTCTATGATGATGGAGCAAAAATATTCAATGCTTTAATAAATACTAGGCGTTAAAAATGTATTATAATAAAAGAAATTTTTTTTTCAAGTCTATTTGTATTTTTTCAGTTTTTAGAAATCTCACTTAACTTTCTGAAATCTCACCCTGTTTTTGAGAAAGGGTGAGAAATTCTCACCCATTTTTTTTCTATGATGAAAACACTGATCATATATTCTCGAATTAATTTTTTCAATTTATTTTTTATATCATTAATCATTACGTGCAAAATAATACCTTTAGAAGAAATGTTTTAAGAAAAAAAAGTTTTTTACCCACTATTGTATTTTTATTCATTCATTGTAAAAAATCAAAAAACAGAGTAATAAGGCAGTCAACCTTTTAAATACATTAAATTTAAAAAGTTTTAAATACTTTTAAATCTTTCATCAAAAAGACCGTGATGTTATGTGAACCAATTCCAAAATATCTACATACACTTTAATCAGTATCTTAAAACAGAAAAAAAAAGCTTTAGAGAATGATTCAAAACTTTCAATTCTATACAACACATTTGTATCTGTCGATCACCAAAATATCTGTTGAAAGTGTTACTATGTCAGTTAGTGTTGAGACTCTCATTAAAGGGTATCAAACTTTTCCATGGAATCAATATAATACAACAGAAATGGGATTTATATCACTTAGTCATTAAGAAAAATATTAAGTGACAAAAACTAAACTTCATACAATGGTCCAGAGACTTTTGACTGTGAGTTTTAATATATTCTGTTATGAAAGATTTTTTAACAGTACCTGTACCAAAAACCTTTTGTGGAGTAGCATTCAAGAAACTAACTAAAAGGGACCCACTCGAGGAATATAACTCAATGCCACCTCTGGTCAAATCACAATGCAATTTTTTTTTTTAAATGTTCAAGTTAATAAATCATTTGGTACCTTGGCATGAACAGGTTCCCTTTGTCTTGCTAAAACTGCAGCACTCATATGCTTTTAATATAATAAGTAAAATTAGTAAGTGAAATACAAACCAAGGGAATTATTAATTCTGCTCAAAAAATTTTTTTGTTTTAAAAAAAAAACCTACCAGATACATCCACAAATGAGCAATTTTTGGTAGCTCATCTTCAAAATTATAGACCTAGCGTTTTGAAGTCATTTAAAGCTGCAACGGGTATGGCACATATCAAGCAACAATCACAAAATGACTATTTATGCACTTTCTTTTGCGCATCTCTGCAATTTAATATCAAAACTAATTAATAATGATGTTATTTTCAAAGCTTTAATCTATAACCATTAATAAAAAGCAAGCCAGTGGGGGGCTTTCCTCTGATTATTCACATAGTCACCACCAAAGATATTCAGAAGAGTTGTTTCTCTCAGTTTGAAGAACCTCCACGCAGCAACTGCATATACAATAGAGCAGAATGGACAACTAAATGGAGCAATAAAATTGAATTTACATATCAAAATAAATTAATGTTGTTATTTTCAAAGTTCTAGTCTATAACCGTTAATAAACGGCAAGCCGGTGGGGACTTTCCTCTGATAATTCACATAGTCTTCGCCGAAGAAATTCAAAAGAGTTATTTCTTCTTCGACCACTCTTTGTTTGAAAAACCTCCACGATGCAGCTGCGTACACAATTGAGCAAAATGGATTTTGTAATGTCACCTGTGTACCTATGGACCACAAAAACCACCCGCAATACGAAGGGTGTCGACACCATCCATATATACCGTGCACTACCAGCACGTGACCTTCTTCTCTATGACTTTGAATAATATGGTTAAAGTTTGTTCTGGCAGTAAACATGGCTCCTTTACGAATCATTTCTCCACCGATGCACATAATCAAACCCAGGACTACAATTAAAGAGAATACCTTTGAATTTGGGAAAAAGTACCATTCCAGAAAGAATTCGAGCCAGCTGAAAACAGCTGCCATGACGTATTCTTTACTGTGGTTTAAAAGGAATGAATCTAAACTAAGTGATTTAGGATTGATGATTGCAGTGGTAAGATACTCCGAAAAATGGAAAAAGCTTAAGTGTGACACGTAAAAACCAAAAGTATTCCAAGAAGGCTGAGCTAAACAGGCGATTAAAATTCCTAATCCGAAAAAGAAACCAAGTAAACCAGATCGCCAAGCAATTTTATAAGCATAGCCTCTGTTTTTGTAAACTGTAAGTATATGTAGCTGAATTCCTAAAGCATAAACGAGTGACATAATAATCCAGTAGTCTTCTACTACTAGTTTTAATGTTCGTGATAAATATCCTAGACATGGAACTAGTAACACAGTTAGATTAACACAAAAACAATATAAACTTATTCGACCGTTGGTACTAATAGCCATGTTGATTGTTGATTTTTTTGTTAGATAATTATTTCACTTCATTTTACGTTGTTGCTGTAAAGAAATAACTTTTAACTCTGCTTGTAACCTTTTTTATATTTTTAGTGTAGAAAAGGATTTTTCAGTAACGCTTGTAACCTTTTGAATAAGGAACTGTTTTAGCGGCCGTAATTCTTCACGATCGCTCAAGTACGCCCTCAAGCGGATAGATATTTTCAGGCTTTTATTTATTAAGTTCTTATTTAGTTCTATCAGAATCATTAGCAGAATAGGACGCCATTTTAGCAGCTAATAAAAAGCAAAATTTCCTTAAGGAAGATGCTGAAAAACTAGAAAAAACGACCTAGAACATTGATAAATATTTCTGGAACAGAACGCGCCCAACATTTGAAGAGTTTTTCAATAGTTTTTACCTTTCTATTATCAACAATCGGAAGTTATGTTAACATAACTTCCGATTTCGTGATTGCATGCTGTAAGAACTGTAATAGTTATAGAATATTCTTCTTTACATGTCCCGCAGTGGACTGATCGTTAAGACACGGTTCCCAGCAGATCACCGAAGTCAAGCATCACTGGCTACGGTCAGTGTGCGGGTGGGTGACCACTTGGATCAGTCTGCGTAGGGACCGAGGGTGTGCGGTATTGGTCCTCGTTAAACTGTGCTACCGTAAAGTGCTCGACTTCGCGCGCAGGTCGTCGGGCTACCGAAGCGGGGGTGCCATCCCCTCCGCAGAGGATCAAAATTGTGAGGATTCGTGAGAAGCTCATCATCAGGGATGTTTCCCAGACCGTCGCCAATAGCCCATTGTGCAGCTCTAGTGCGACGTAAATTAACAACAACATCTTCTTTACAGAATAGTATATATTTCTGAATTTTTTAATTCGAAAAACAACAGTAAAGAAAGAATCAAGAGCAACTTCAACCAAGCACCAAATTTAAGACAAGGACTGGGAGCCATAGTATGAAAATTTTTTAAAAAGGAATCAATGATTAAGATTCCATATTAGAATATTACAAATAAATTTTGAACCCATTACAATTCATTTTTGTAAATAAAATACGTTCTTTGTTAATACGTTTTGTACATCATTTTTTGTATTTTTGTGAAGTTCAATTAAATATTGCATTTTATTAAAATTGTTTTATAATACTATTTTTTGTAATATACTGTTGGACAATAATTAATCATTAGTGAACTTTTTTGTTGAGTTGAATTAAGTTCCGAGCTGTTTGCTGAGCAGGCTTTCCGGTTGGGGTTGGAGTACATGGATTGCAATGGAACTGACCCCTAGGTTTCTGCAGCAGGTTTGACTCTCGTTCTGGGCGTTCCTGCAAGTTCGTTGATTCAGAATTTCTGTGTATTAAAATATCGAATAAATTCAATAATATAAATGAATAAATTAATATCAAATCGGATACGACAGATATTTCGGACATTCACTAAAGCGATTAGGTGATTGCAGACATTCACCGGTGAAAGTCGACATTTTCTTGATTTCGGTCATTCACGTTAACATTACTACTACTGAAGAAGAAGAAAGGGAAATTGTCAGACGTGGAAATAGAAGCACCTGTGTCGCAGATGCTTGCTATACCTCAGGGTTCCCCAGAAGCCATGAATGATTCTGTTTCTCCAACTTTAATTGGATCCAGAAAGTAATAGATAAACCACATTCTCCAAAACCAGCAGATCCAAAATCACCTCCACGTTCTCCAATTTCTCCACCAGTGAAACCCAAATCTCGTTCCATGGTGTTGGTTGCTCCTTATTCAATTAATTCTTAAGGATCATTACGGTATTCAATATTGTTGTGGGGGAAGATAGTAAAAAAAAACCTTAACATGAAGATTAAACCAAATGCCTCAAATGATTCATCAAGGCTTTATTGAATGGTTTCATCAACAATCAAAAGCCCGAAGCTCATGTGTTTCCACCAAAATGGCTTCATTTCCTTGGGATTATGCATTTCATAAGAACAAAGGGAAAAAAAAGGTCTTAACAATCATTATTGGTCAACAAACAAACTGGATTTAATTAACTTAATGCACCGATATTCAGCATAAGAATCTTTGATTAAAAGATAATTTGATGGTAATTGTGTTAGTTATCTAAAGTTTTCATAAATTTGTTTTTATCAGCTTTTAAATTTACTGCGGATCGTAACGCTACCAGAGAAATATATCTTTCAAAAGTAATACACTCAAATAAATAAAATGAAATAGTATGATATTTATTTCAGTATATAATATGGAATACAACAACAGTTTAGTCAAATATACGGTAATATACAATCCACCAACAATAATAAACAAATTTGACTTTTACATTAGTAATTGAAATAAAATAGTTTTATTAGCATTTATATAATAAATTCAGATTTTTCTCATTTTATAAATGAAATGCTAAATTTGGTCTCTAATAATAAAGAAATAGCTGACTCATATTAAAAGTATAACAAAATGATTTAATTAAACTCTCAAGTTCAATTAAATCTTTGAACTTGAAAGTTTAAGGAAATACTAATCATAATTCACTGTAAGTCTTATATGATAAATAAACCTAATAAAATATGATATGTAAATGTGCGTATGAGTATTTAATTTAATATTTACGATTTTTTTTCTTTTTTTTACTCTAGGGAAATAATTAAAAAAATTTAAACTGTAAATTTTGAATTATTATTGAAATCATTTCCATTTTTTACCACCCACTTCCCCCAGGGAATTTTTTTTAACAATATTGCAACTACTGAAATATAGTAATGTGACAGGGTAAATAAGTATCCCTTTCTTTTTAGAATATGCTCCCAAGTTGATGTAACTTTTATTGCATGTAACCAAGAACTTTTCATTTGCTAACTAAAAAGTTCTTGCTCATTTATTTTATATTTATAAATTTTCGTAATGTTTTCATCCGTCAATAATTTTTTTTATCGATAGCTGCAAAATTCTACAGCATGATCGAACCAGAATTTACCTGTTGCTAATGAGTAAGTATGACAAATTTTACACAGTAATAAATTATTTGCAAAGAACAAAAATTTTATTCTAATTATATTTTGAAAACTTATACTTAAATGAATGACTGGTCAAGAAAGAATAAATATCAATTTCAAGGCAATGTGGCTTTTGATTATAGGACCTCATGTCTCAACAGAGACATTTTTAATCTGTGCCGATAAATAGGAAACAATCCCAATGAGATGAGTTTAATAAAATTCTTTGATTTAAACTCTATGGTTGCTAAGCAATGAAATGAAATAAGGAAAAATTTCGCTATAACATTGAAAATAGGGAGAGGAGCATTCTTGTCCCAATCATATTCATAATCCACAGGGGGGGGGATTTCTATCAAGATTTTATTCACCGCTACTTGCCTTTAAAACAATTTTGAAATTCTCAATTCAAAAATTTTCTTTTTAATTTTTTTATCACAATCGAAGTTAATAAATAAAAATTGAACTTAACAAATAAGTTTTCAAGTTTGACAATCTTTTATGAACTAACAGTCTTTTTTTTTTCTTCTTAATTTGAAGACTACTGATTGAAATGTTCAGGAAAGCATATAATATTTAAAAATAATAAATTAAACATGTTTTTGAAGAATTTAAAAAAAAAAACATATACATTACGTCAATTATTATTTTTTAATAGCACCAAATCTAGCATTTCATAATATATTACTAAAAGAGTTCTACTATTAACAATTTTATTAAACTTTGTGAGATATAAGAAAGAAATAATGTACATAAAAATGATAGTTAAATACTTTGAAAACAAAATACATGAGATTCAACAAATATAATATTTGATTATCTTGTTTAAAAATAAAAATGTATAACATGTTTTAAAATGAATATGCATGCATATTTAATGTATAGTTACATTAGTATAATTGTGAATATGATGAATTCTCTCAGAATGATTCTAATATATCCTAAAATGAACTAAACAATCCTCCGGAGAAAAAACAGCACCAAATCAAATAGTATATAACAGGAAGAAACTTCACATTATTAATAAAAAGAAATGAATAAATTTTGAGCAATAAATACAAAATTTAATTATTAAACACACAATAAACATTGATTGCTAACATTGTGCTATGATTAGAAAATAGCATAACAGATTTCATAGTATAAAAAGACCTATTGTCAAATATGTATATATATCACAGTCATTTTCTACTGCAAAAAATGCCCTTTGTAATCTCAATACGAATAACTGAAGTTTTAAAATATTGAATGATTTTGTTTTAAATCTAAATGAGTAAAAGGGAGTTAAAACAACAAACACTCATAATACATAATGAAAGAACAAATTGAGTCAAGTTTCCAAGAAAGGAAATATAAAACTGGACAATGGTATGTTAAGGCGAACAAATTTTTTTTTTTACAGAAATGAAAGGATTATAAATGGCAACAGAAAAGACTAGGTTTAAAAGTATCAATAGACTAGAAAAGCTTTAGTAAGGTTACACTGAAGAGCAGAAAAAATGAACATGTTAAGTGAAATTTTTGTGAAAAAAACCACGCAAACATGCCAGGATCTGTAGACTGAACATAATTTTCATTAATTTCCATCCAAAAATAAGGTGATTTGAGAATAATAACAGTGTGTAGTAATGCATACTGGAACTTTAAACCAACACAGTGTCTGTTTTGAAAAATTGAAAAACAAAAGATATAAATAAACATTTTACTATGTCCTTTTAGGAAACCAAAAAATTTATTCTCACCAAATTTCAAATTTAGTAGCACATTTCAACAACAGGTGGCACTGCTAAGAAAGAAAAACTATGAAACAATGTTTTCAAAACAGCCACTATTTGGATCCGTCTGCGTCTAAAAACAAAATTAACAAATGCCACAGTAATCATTACTCTTTAAAATATCAAACAAGCAGCAGAAAAAAATGTTTTTTTTTCTCAGCCAGCAGCCTCATCTTCCCTCAAACTTTACAATTAATTTTGAAATTTAGCGAGAATAAATTCAAAAATTCTATGCAGAACACAGCAAATTTATACTTTTTCCTCACCTTCAACTTTTCAAAAATTAATTTTACAGATCATCAATCATTTTGAGATACCCAGCACAATGCTCAAGCGCTTCATAATTTTCTCATTTTCTATTGTATCACTACAACACGTTATTTACTCAGATCTCTTCTAAATTTTATTGTAAATCGACTCATTGTTAAGAACATGCCATGCTGGAAGAATAATTACTACAGAAAAAGAACAAAAGTTCAGTACGTAAATACACCACATCTGTAAGTACTTTCATGCAAAATTGAAGTACAGCCAAGATAATTTTGTTAGAAGCTGCCTAGTAATATTTGAGCAGAAGTACAAAAATACTGATTAATTAAAAGCATTTAAAAGTCACATCAAGTTTGCAAAATTAGTTTTTGTCACTGTATTTTTTATATAAAATGAAGACAGAGTTCAGACATATTAAAATATTTTAATTTAAATATTTTTTTAGGATATATACATTAAATGGGTTTCTGTTACTAAAAATATTAAAGATTCTAATTAGATACAGTGTCATTAGAAGTTGAATTTAAAATAATATTAGTAAAAACTTGCATCTTCTGTTTTTGCATCTTTCTTTTAAAAAATTGTTTCAGCTCACATATTAAAATAAAAAAATACAATCTTGTATACAAGTTTAGACAATTAATACATTATCTTAAACACAAAAATTACCTCTGGTTTTGTTTAAGCAAGTTATGATGTGAATAAGTTATTGAATAACCTATTACTGATCATTAAATATGATCAATGTATGAAGAAAAAACGCAAAAAAGCAGCAGTAGATTTTTGTTTATACAAAGTGGATATTTCTTCCAATTGTCTACCACTTTAGCTTTAGAAAAGTACTGGGCTACGAGTAAACAACATATAAATGTTTATATTAATAATACATAATGATAAATATATCTATATTGCTTTTGAAAAATTTTTTATAATAAAATACCATTGCTACCAATTTTTTTTAAAAAGTATTTTAGTAAAAAAATATCTAAAAGTATTTTAGGCACATAGGGTTAATGAGAAAGCTTTCGTCAAAATTTTATTGAGGTAGTTTCAAAGTTTTTATGTATGTAAATGGTACACACAAATTTTTTGGTACATACTTATGGATTTGTTTTGTTTTGTTATATGGCAAACTACAAATTTAACACATAGACATATTTTAAGACAATTAGATAAGTGGTTAGAGTATCGCATATTATAATATGAAAATAGATTTCAACTAATATGCATATACATAGCTAACAAAAATTTAAATTAGAATTACCTTAAATTTACTAATTTATTGTAATTTACTTATGCTGTAAATAATTTAAAAGCTTTTCATAATTAAACAACATGTAAATTTGGTTAAAAGTAAGGGACCTCTGTGTTTAGGGCCCTCAGTAAGTCCTACTACTAATATAGTTAGTATGTTATCAAACAGATTTTATAATTACATAGAAATTCTATATTTTAAAAGCACAATGCTTAGTTGACAACAACAAAAAAAGAATTTATACATTAAGTTCATCAATTTTAAATAGTTTAATAGTTGCAGCATTGTTTAATATGTGTAGCCCCCAGCTATGCTTTATGTTACTGCTCAAATCAGTTATGTTTGTCAGTTATGCATCAGTATCAGATAGTTATGTTTCTGCTTCAAATAAGTTTGAAGACTATCAAAAAACAATTTCAATTAACAATTGTATGCTTGCAATTTTAAAAATTAGCATCAATGAAACTTTTCATGAAAAATTTAACGAAGCATAAAATTAATTCAAAAATAATATTACATTACACAAACATAATAACAAATAATTTATTATGTTAAGACTTTTAATTAGTTAAATAAAATTTTATTATAGAAAATGAGCAAGTTAATACATCAAATCATTACTAATTATTAGTTAATTTACCAAAATGTATCATTTTAGCAGATCTGTTTCAAGTTGATAAACACACTATCTATTTTTGTTATCTCAGGATATCAGTTATGCATTTTTATAACAAAATTTGTTGTAATGCAATATTTTACAGATAACAAACTAAGGCTTAAAAGCTTTATTTTTTAAAAAATAGATAATGAGATGATTTTTGAAATTTTGTGACTGTGATTCACTGTGAGTAATTTTTTAATCACATGTATATGAATCGCGATGTGATACATTAACCCCTTCCTTCTCCCTCCCATGAAAATGACAGGGTAAGGTTTTGCCCTCTATTTCTCGCTCCCGTGATGCTTCCGGGTTGGAGTGTTCAGTAGTAACGTGCCAATAAGAATAAAATTAATTCATTTCTTTTGACCAGAAAGCATTTTATTTCTCATTTTACACACCAGATGGCAGTACCAGGATATTTTTAAGGTAATTGTAAACAGTTTATTTTAAAATAGATGGCAGCACTAATCAATACGCGTACAATATACGGGTATGAAAAAACAGGCATTTTTATGACAATTTTCTTGAAAATTAACCGATTGTTCAGGAGTTAAATCAAATTTATATGAAGCAAAAAGACTCGAAGATTGCTTAAATTAGATATCCCAATGTGTGACTTGAATATTGAAATTTAATAGCGATAAATGTTTAGTATGAAGAGCAAATGATACAAATTGATAAAATGCACAAATTAACAAATCATAAATTGTGATGCATGGTTAATGTGAAACGTCTTGAATGATTCGCCAATCATTTTAATGCGAAACACAATGTGTGATTCGTTAATCATTTTTATATAAATAGCGATGCTTTATTTGGTAAACATTTTAATACCAATAGCGGTTTTTGATTCAATAAGCAATTAAAATCAAATCCTTAATCATGAATGGTAATTCTGAAATGCATCTTATGCGAGTCGCAGTGCACAATATTTAAATTCTTCTAATACTAGAATCTTAAAGCGTGATTCATAAATCACTTAAATGAGAATTGCAATGCATGATTTGCAATTCACTATAATGCAATCTTTGACACATGTTTTGTAAATTCCTTTCATGCGAATCCTGATGTGTGATTACTTGAAAACTTTTAAGCACATCGCGATTTGTAGAGCACTTAATACGAATCCTGATGTATAAATCATTTATCATTTTAATGAGAATCATGATGTCTTATTGAAAATTCGGGGAATCTGAAAAACTAAATTTTATATTTTTATATATTAATGGTAAAAACTAAATGTAAAAATTTGGACATAAACAATAAAAAAATTAATGATCCGTATTTCAAAAATTAATTATATGAAGGATAACAGTAGTAGCCCGCCGTAATAATGAAATTAAGACAACAATAAATACATTTAAAATGAAACAAAAACACAAAAAATTCTCATAAAATTTTTTCAGTGCAAATTTCTTTACATTTCATAATTGATAGCATTAAAAATTGCATTGATCAGAAATCACCAGGTATTGGAAAAGGAAAAAATGTGGGAATTTGGCTCCTTTTCCACCCAAATCAAAATAATAATATTTAATTTTTGCACCTTAATAAAATAAAAAACAGTTTTAAAAAAACTGCTAGAAAATTAATGCATGCTACACGTGGTTATAAGTGGCTAATACTAGACGTGGTCTGGTTAAAAAAAAATTTCACTTTTGGTTTCCCCCACACCTTACTTGCATTTTGTCATCCAATCACAGGAAAGAAAGAAAGAAGGAAAATGGTCTTTTTCTAAGTTAAATCAGACTCCTAGACTCTCGCTTAGTTAACTTTTCAGCAAACAAAACAGCATAGAGATGGGATGTAATCTGAATATCTATCACTTCCATTTTAAGCTTTATTTCATGTTTTTCCGTACGAAAGATATTATTTTTATTTATTTAGTTATTTTTTGAAAATTATTTTGCGAAAATTAAAAACTTTTGGGACACTCTATCGTAAAATTCAAAACTTTTTCGAGGCTCCAATTTTTCTAACAAAATTCAAGGCCTCTCAAATATCCTGGTAACCCCGATTTTTTTTCCAAAAACTTTCACAATGCTTTCGTAATGTAACTTTAACACTTGTAGAACGCATGAATATCAACAATATCAATAAAACAGACTGCTGTGTAGTAACCGTTTTTAACCTATATTTTTAAAATCCGCAACAAAAATAGAGTAAAAATTATTATACATATTAAAAGTCAAAAACTAATAATTAAGTAAGGAAAAAACAAAAATGCTATTGAAATTATTAATTAGCGACAACTAATGTGTAGATTTTTCTTTCATTTTTTGGCAAGGCTTAAAAAAACAGGCAGATATAATTAAGGCGACTACTACATAACAACTCTGTATAACAACAACAAAGTTTCTTCATTAATTAACAATTCTACTTAACATTTAACTATAATTAATACAAAACTTCCATTTTAACAAAAACATGTTATCACAATATATATAAAGATCAAGGGGAAACAAAGAGATTTCTTCAGTATCTCTAACAAGAGGGAAAATAATTAGACTTTAAAACTGTTTCAGAAAACGTAATTAATATAAGATAACATATATACATTAACAAGAATCTATTCTAGATAACATGAGCAATTAAAATTTTTTAAATATTACAGAGGATTCTTTAGAGCTAATCTTTGTACATTCTTTATTGGAATAAATTGAAAAACATTTTTTTTTAATTCCTTACTATTCCAGTTAATCAAAATTAAATCTAAAAATTTTCATAAAAATGATTGCCATTTTTAATCAATGATATATTACTTTTAATTTATTTAAATGATCGAGTTTCCAAGAAATTTATCTAAAATATTATTTACAGCAAGCCAGAGAAACAAAAATAATAGGAATTCAGGAAAAATTCGTTATCATTTCACTAAAAGCGTTCAGATTTTCGATTTATTTGTTTTTAAAGCAAATATTCTCAGTTTAGTTATATATAGTGAAATTTACAAACCAAAACTATCAGGTAATAAGCCAAAAGGTAGTGTAACATACATAAAGTATTTACACTATGGTTTATATAGTTGTATTAAGAAATAATAAAATAGAAATTATAAACAAAAAATCAAAAGTTTTTGTCATAAGTTGGAAACATAAGTATAAAAACGAACATGAAAAACAATTGCATTCTGATATCTAAATAAATTCGAAATTAAAGTTCAGAGAAGAAATTAATTCTGGATCTTTAACAGTATCAAAAACAATTTATTGACTTGTCATGTTCCAGAATGGTCAAGAAATTTTGCAAAAATATTAAATTTTCGAATTGGAAGACTTTTTATTTAATTAAATCACACATTGAGGTAATTAAAAGGTGACATTGATCATTATACTTTTCATAATTTATAATTATCTGCCAACAAACATCTGAATTGGAGCCAAAGGTTTTTAGAAAAGTTCCTTGAAAATTATTGTCAAAAAAAAAACAGATTCATAAACAAAAATAATTGTAAACTTATTAGTGATAAAGAAATAATATAGTTTCTTATAATGATCTATGTCCAAAGGCAGACAGGCATAAGAGATTCTTTAGTTCGAGCAGATGGAGTTAAGTTTTCATTACAGAGAAAGAAAAATGGCAAGAGTACCAAATGTCCCTGGACATTGGAGAGTAAACTGCTAGCTGAAGATGGGTCAGATATCACCATACCTGGTTTGCTAAGATATTCCTTGAGTTCAGAAAAGCTTCGAACTTCATCAGAGGGAATGCAGCGGAATACCTAAAGTAAATATAAGAATACTTAAAGTAAAGGAAATACACGAATACTCAAAGAAAAGTAAAAATACAATTACCTTAAGTAAACACAAGAGTTACATAGAAAAAAAAAGCTGACAAATAAATTTGAACTTAAATATTAAGAAAAATAATGAAATCCTCAAAGGGGAACACATGTCAATGGAAAGAGACTATTAAACAGGATTTGAAGTTAAGAGTCGTCAAGGAATGCTAATATTTGACTCGGATTATCACAAAAAAAATTATTATTAGTCCTCAGGACCTACAATCATTGTAAAGGAATGGTATATTGCTTTAGTTTTCTTATTTTCAGTTTCAGTTTTTTTTTCCTGAGTCTTCACAGGTTAAAATTATTCAGTTAGTTGATATAATAGTCTTAACTGGCTACCTATTTTAAAAATAAATAATTGGCTAGTTTCTAAAAGTTTTAATTTAGATTAAATTAAAAATATAATATGTAATTTTCAAGGAAATTTATCAAAACAAACATAAATCTATATATTTTTGATAATTTTATAAATTTTATTCCAGATTTTATTAGATATAAAATTCTATGATAACAGCAATAAATAATGCAAATCATCACAGTAAAATTATTGATTCCCTTACCCACACTCCAAAAGATAAAACTAATGTTTAATGTTTGAAAATAAATACAAGAATACCTAACGTAAATACAAGAATACTTTAAGTAAAGTGAGAGAAGATCATATAGAAAAAAAAAGTTGACAAATAAATTTGAACTTAAATATTAAGAAAAATAATAAAATCCAAAAAGTGTGAATGGAAAGAGACTATTTAACAGGGCTAGAAATTAAGAGTGGCCAAGGAACGCTAAAAAAGTTTTAAAATACAAATGTATTGAAGTTAATATATTTAACTTTAAAAATACATATATAAAGCTTTTCATATGAGATACAGTGCCCGCCGTTTATTAAAATCACTTTCGTTTTATGCTCTTTTGATTTTATTANTCATATGATGTAATGAAATTATATGAATAATTTTGTATGATTTAAGACTGTGAGGTTATTAAAAAGTATAATTAAGTCGTAAAAACATAAAATAGAATACACAAGTATCATAGTCATAAATATATTAGAATGAAACAATTTTCAAAAAAATTAATATTTCTTTTCAAAAGTATAAAAATTTTATAAGCAAAGTCTAAAGTGTACATGTACCGTGAATGACCAAAATCAAAGAGAATGTCGAATTCCACCATTGAATGTCAACAATCACATATTCCCTTTGGTGAATGTACGAAATATTTGTTATAGCCCATTAGATATTAATTTATTTGTTGAGATTATTACATTTATTCGATATTTTAATATCATCTGAGGATAGATAAGGAGTAACAGTGTTCACAGTACTGGATAAATGCATACTGGGCAGTGCATTTGACCTTAAAAAACATTCATGTAGGGCATACCTTTCAAATATATACCAGGCAGTGGCCCTAAATCTTAAAAAACATTGATGTAGGGCATACCGCGCAATGGCACTTAACTAAACCAAGTATATATTTCTGACATTCACCAAAGCTACCAATCAATACCTCTGGGGGTACTGAATTGGAGATTGATCGTTCTCTGATTCAGGTCAAAATGATGATCTGTGGATGAATGAATGGGTCACACCCTATAAACGTGTATGACGTATGTGTGTGGCAGAAGTCGAACTCTTGGCCATGGATGGCGCTACTAGAAAACAAGAACAATGCACCCCTCTGCCTTAACAGGCATACGCCAACAACAACCAAAGCGACCATATAATTGTCAACATACACGGGAAGTCAATAAACAACAATATTGGTCAATCACAGTAACGTAAATACACTTTCTGTGTACTTGGAAAAGTACATTGTAAAAGTACATTGTAAAAGAACCTAGTAATTTCAACTAGTACATAAAGAATTAACAAAATGTAAAAGTTTGTAGGCTAAATGGATTTTGAAATTACCTTTTCATAAATGGAAGTGTTTAAAGCAGCAGTTTTAATCCAGACTTCTTTATAAAAGGTCTCACTGACTGGGTCACGGATATCAATAGTCTTGCAACTTTTATCTAGAAGTCCTAAATGTTCTCTGAAAAATATTAAAAGTATCATACTTACTACCATAAAAAAGGAAAAAAAAGGTATATGAAAATTATAACCCTCTCTCTAGATTTAAAAATCCTGCTACAGGTCATAGAAGTTTTTACGTAACATAAAAAGTTTCAACTATAATCTTTTTAAGTTAAAGTTATTCCATTATCGAAATCTTCTTCCTTACTTAACATTAAAAACTAAACCCTTTCTCACACTTTATTATTCACATTCAGTCATTTAATCTACTTTTGGCTTCAAGTTATGCATTAATTAACATTTTATTGTTTTCCCTTTAATAAATGTGAGAAACATACTTTTCTCTCTATCTATTTTATACAACAATTGTAATTATCCAGGTTTTCATCTTTCCCTCTAAGATAAAACATTACGGGACAACTTTGCAGGATTTCCTCTAATTTTTATTGGAGAGCACTTCGATTTGTGTGTCACTTGAATGATTGTTCTCCATTAATAATGGTTAAGTAAATATTGATATCCTATCTCCCTGCCTAAGACCTGTTTTTATTCCTCCTCTCAGCAACAGCTTTGCATATATATATATATATATATATATATATACGCACACAAGAAAACAGTTTTTGACCACGACAATGCAACCTCCGAAGAACTACAATATGTTTATGGTACTGAATGTCTTCCATAGGATTTACATTACAGAGGATCTTTAAGCAGAAAATTCTGAACATTATAAAAATTTAAATAAAAAATAAGTCTAGTTCGAAAACTTAACAGCATAAAAACTTAAGTGTGAATAACTATTATAACTTGAATATTAAACTAAAGACAAAAGTCTAAACATCGAACACTAAAAAAGATATCATTAGAGAGAATTTTTTTTAAATGTAAAATAATGGAGAAGCAGAAAAAAAAGGCAAGAAATATAAAAAAAAAACTTAACTAAACTCAATGGTGTTGTGATAGCTAATGGAAGGTTAAGGCCTACTGTTACTTGAAAAACAATAACTGTAACTTTAGAAGCAATTTGAAAATTTAAAAAATTAAAAAAATTCATTAGACAGAGAGTAAAAGTTAGTAGATACATTATGTAAATATTATTACATCACAAATTAGTAGAATTACATTTAATGCAAGCTACACAATGAGAAAGGAAAACGCTTTTACCTAAACAGGGTTCGTCTTAAACTGCAAGCAAAATGACCCGCTTGATATGGTTTTCCATCCATGATTGCATTTTCAAAATCAACGTCTTCAAATATCATTGCAATTTCACTATCTCGATTTCCCAACAGGCTTCTGTCGTTGATGTTCGCAGATCCGATGATGACAGTTCGATCATCAGCGATCAGTAATTTGCTGTGAACATAGACCAGTTCAGATACCTAACAAATAGATGTTATAAATGGAATACATTAAAAAGGGACATATTTTACACACATGAAGAAAAAAACTAAAGAGGATCAACTTACAATTTTTTCATTTATAATATCATGAGTTCTGAGGCCATAAAATGTAATGTATGCGCTGGGATCACCAACTAAAAGATGTAAAAAAGTGTTTAGATTAATCAAATAACACAAATAAAATTATTGGTCATAAATGTGATTTGCACTTTTATTATATTTACTAAATTGAGTGCTACAAGTGAAGTGTCAAGTAAATAATTCTCCTATTAAAAAGAAGATTTTGTGTGCCTGAGAACCAGGGTTTGAGACGGTTTCTGATTTAAAAAAAAGCAATTTATTTCATTTAAATCAGATTTTTATTTAAAATTTAAATTGGATTTTGTGAATTTTTTAAAGATGCATTAAAAAATTAAGTTTATAATTATATTATTTTCTTTACTAAAAAATCCATTTTCAATAATTATTTCTTACAGATACATTAAAAAAAGATTAAATTTTTATTTTGTTCTTAGTTCTTTGTTGCACTTTGAAAAATCCATAAGAATTTTTAAAAATATCATTTCAAAAATGCTCTAACTTATTACACACCAAAAAAATAATGTAATTTCACTTATTGAAATTTATTAACATAGTATTTTAACAATAAATTTTAAAACTAACAAAGTTCATCATTTAAAATATCACACATTTAAATGCTTCATAACTTTTAAAATCAAGGGTATTTTTTTTTTAATAAAAAAAGAACAATTTAAACGAATGATTTTAAAAAAAAACACACACACACAAATTAGTTGACTTAAATCAATGAACCTTGCTGAGAACTCATTTTTCTTTATTGCAGGGGTGATTGTATTCTATTAATTATTAATAAAATAAAGATAAGACTGTATTGCAGGGGTTTACCCTGGAATTCTGTATCACCTTCTGGGTCTAGAAACTAGGAGTAGGGTATGCTTTTTTTGTGAGGGTCTCAAGATCAATAGTCAAAAAGTTTTGATAGCGTTTTGAAATTTAAAGTAAAAATCAAGAGTTCTGCAATCAAATATTTAAATTTTGAAACATTCGCTAAATCGCGTTAACGAGACGTTTTCATACACGTGATTCTTCCGCCAATTTGATTTTTTTCCCTTTCGATTTGTTGGATTTTCACTGTTTTTTAATATTTGAAACAACTCCAGAAATCGCTAATATCACGATTCCTATTCACGGAATTTTAATATCAAGCATCGATTTTCGTATTTACCTGATTTGAAAGCTACACATTATTAGTATTAACGAGATTTAAAGCGATTCGTATTCACGTGATTTAAAAATCCAACATCGCTATTCGTATTCACACGATCTAAAAATTATGCATCGCGATTCACATTCACACGCGACTTAAAAATCCCATATCGCAATTTGTATTTTCGCGCTCTTAAAATCCAAAATCGAGAAACACATTAACGCGATTTTAAAACCCAATACCACGATTATTGTAACAGCCAAGTTTTTTCTTAAATTAGTTACTATAAAGGCGTGATATTCTTCATTGGTGGGTAATTTAATTATAAATTTTAGTTCAAAAATTTAGATTAAATATCAATAGTATATAAATTGATATCTTGTTATTGATTTTTTGCGCATAAAATTTTCAGAGTTTTTCAATTTGTTATCTGATTTAAGTGGTTATTCTGATATTTTGATAGCCCAAACAGCTCATTACACGATCACAAACCTATATCTGAAAAGGGTAGATAAATTTTTCGTGGGATTTTCCATCATATTAAGGTGTCAAGCAGGAATTAAACTTTATCCACTTGGGTAACAATCCAATTTAATATAGCATTGCTTGGAAAAAAACAATGCTATAAAGAAGTGAAGATGAACTGCAGTGAATCTCCAATCGATTTCAATTATTTCTACTCATTACCAACACTTAAATGCATTACCTCTTCTCTTGCACTCATGATTCATACATTCTTCTTCAGGATAAGTAGTTTAATTTCTCTACAATATTTATTTTATACTTGATTATTAGAACATGAAAGGGGTAACAGAATCCGCATGATATTTTTTTTTCAATAAAAGTAAAAAAAAAATTTTTTTTGGTTGCTATGTATGCACGCTTAATTGACGATCAATAATTTATTTTTCAGAATTAGCAATATAGTTTAGCTTTTTTTTAAAGTTTTAAGAAATTTTTGGATTTTTAAATCCGCAATACTTTTTTTTATTTTTGTAAATTTTTTTAACTGTCTTATGCTTAACCCACTGCACGTAAAAAAATCGTATTTTTACCTCCAGTCAAGGACGCCGGCAGCGGGGTGCAAGAGGGTGCACTTGCACCCCCCTGGCTTTTTTTTAAACAATTAAAGAGATACAGAACAACAATTTTGTAATAAAATTTTTTCATTAAAAATATTTTTATTCAAAAACAAATAATTAAGTAAGTATTGATACATAACAATTAAAAAAATTTCTAATCAAACAATAATTGTAATCGTCTTGCTTGTTATCCAAATCTTTTTATAACTTTTTCAATGAATTCTGAGTCACCTTTGATTCTTTTTTAATGCACACTGAGCATGCACAAACTTGGTAGATATCTAAGCTGCATTTTTAAATTTCATTTAATAAAATATAAATAATATTATATTTTCTATAAGTTATTTAGTTTAACAAAGGTGTATAACACAAACTGACTTCTCACAACTGTAAAACTTCATCAACACAATAAATATCAACGTTAAACATGCACAAACACGTTAGTATACGAAACTACTGTTTGTAGTTATTTGTATTTCAAAGTCACTAGCTATGCCAGCGACATCAATACAGTTTCCCGTGGCAAAATTTACAAGTACGAGAAATTTGTATTTTTTTTTAAATATCTAGTTAATAATGAGGAAATGTATGGTGAAAAAAATTAACAGATGAAAGTATACGTAATAACAAAACAAAATGTATTAACAGAATATTTTTTAAAAAAATTTTTCGAGGGGGGGGGAGTTTGTTAGAGGGTTGCACCCCCTTTTATATTATTCTGCCGGCGCCCTTGCCTGCAGTCTTCATCCCAAACCAAAACTGGTTTTTCCATTCTATTAGATAGAGACATAGTGTATTGGGGAGAAACATTCCCTCAATTTTGCCCATTTGCTAAACCGCCAGTGGATTATTTTAATGATCACTGATAGAAATCTATGTTCATCTTACATCAATTAGAATACTTTTTAAGATTAGCAGTCAGTTGTATTCAAAATCAATGAAAAAACTAAAGATTAAAAAAAATAACATGAAAAAAATTTAATAAGCATTAAAACACTTAATCAATGCATAATTTAAATATATTCTGCTGATTGCAAATAAATCATTCCCGCAACAGAATATTGTCAGCTGGGGGTCACAGAGGTTAAGGCTACATAATTTCATTGACCAATGGCATGATCATAGAAAATTTGGCCAGAATTACGCACAGGCCACTTTCACTTTACAGACAAGCTGGTACCTATTTTTATTTTATAACCGTCGTTGAACAGCCGGTCCAATTCTGGGCTTATGGCTACCAATGTTCAATTTCATAGCCTTGTAGTTTTGAGCCAAACCCCATCAATCTCAAGTTCAGTGGGCTTTAAGATGCCACTTATTGAACACTAGTGCAGTGCCCGAACCACTGACCCTTTGAGGCTCAGTGGTGACGCTGATCGTAAAAAGACTAAATTTCAAAGCCCCATCATTGAAAGAAAATAATAAACTAAAAAAAAAAAATTTAAACACTTAAAATCATCCATAATGAGAAAAAGTACTTAAAATTTCTGTCTTTTGATCTTGATTCTTAGTTGGTATATTTCGTACTCAATAGTTGTAGATTTACTTTTAATATCATAATATTAATAATTTTTAAAAACAAAGAATGGTAATAATAATAAAATTACAAAATGGGTAAGTTGCAAAGCACTGAATTGGGAGTTGACTGTTTAGCAAATTCATTTGTATTCGCTACAACAAGTGTTAAGAAAAATTATGATATTTCAAAAAGAGAGAGATAGTCTTTTGGTTAGAATACGATCCTTTTTAAATTTTAATTGTTTTCAATTCTTTCTAAATTAAATTGTTAAGTAAAATTATCAAGTATAAAAAGTTTTTAAAATTAATAAATCTTTATAAGATTATTTTAGGAAATATAACTAATGCACATTCAAATGTAAATTATTATAACTATGTAATAATTGTCGAATGGACAAAATTTATCCTCATTTCAATTAGAACTCCTCCAAACAGAAATTATATTAACTAGTAGCATAGTTTCTAAAAATATCAAAGCTCATAATATCATATCTATATTTATTACATAACATCTGAAAATATCTAAGTTTAAAACTTTTAAGTTTTAAAAAATGTATTTTTCAAAGATATTGAAAAGGAAGAAAAAATCTTATTATACAGATACATTCAGACATTAAATACAAACACAAAATATAAGAAAGGCAACAAAATCTGTACATTTTATTAAATTTATTTTTACTTTGCTTTAAAAAAATTTTGCACTTTTCTTGTTTTTTTTTATTATCAGACAGCATCTATAAAAATATAATGCAAAAGCTGGTTTATTGTTAGTATTAAATTATTTTGTAACTTTAGAATAACTCTTAATTTTCTAAACATCTTACTTGTTTAAAAACTTAAAGAATTGATGATTAAAATCAATGACATTTTATTAAATAAATGAAATAATTAAAATATTTAATTTAATCACTAGATTTAAAATGCTGACAAATTGAAACATAAAAAATAACTTAAGTGTGTTAAAATACCTTCTCGCTGTAACCTCTGATATAACGAGTCTACTCCCCGGCAGATAGAAGCATAGTTCCAATGTGTAATGGCTTGAATAGCTGTACCAGTTCCAGTACCTATTTCTCCTTCAAAAGCAGGTAACAGGGGCATGACAACAAACACTCTAAAGGTCTCTTTTTCCCTAGGAAAATATTTAAAAAAGAATAGATATAAATACATGCATGTGCATGAGTATATATATATATTAGGTGGACCGGAAAGTAATGTGGTTTAGGTGTATTTGATATTTGTTATCAGGAATTTATTTTTAATCAATAATGCATTCATCCTTGTTAGCAACTAACTTTCAATGCCAGATTGAAAATGAATCGGAATTGATTGAGAAAAATAATTGGTTTTTAAGACTAACGAATATTTAATGCGAGAAAATGACATTACTTTCCGGTCCCCCTAATATATATATACAGAGAGAGAAAGAATGAGATAGTAAAAAATCTTTTGTGGCTTTATACAGAAACGGTTTTATTATAAAAGATGAATATTAAGTGTCGAAAATACAAATTAAAAAGATAGATACAAACTGCTGCTTGAAAGCTCTACTTAAGAAGCATTTCAAAAATAAAAACAGATCTTATAACATTCTTATAAACATTGAAAATTGTCTGAATACAGTTATAGTGCTTTAATAAATAAATATACATAATAAACAAAGCTTCAAATAAAATTACTAAACATAGAATCTTTTGCTAATGTTGACGTTGTAAAGCAAATTATTAAACAAAGACCACGAATTATCTGTAGGCCATGTCCAATGTACTTTGCATACTTCATTCTTTGTCATTGAAAAAAAAACAAAGGTACAAGAAAAGTATCTTTATAAACATACCTAAGTAGTACATATAATATTTATCAGCAACAATGCTACAGCTTCATTTTTTCACATGTTTTTTTTCCAAAAATAAATAACACACCTTATTTTAAAAACTAAGAACTTACCATAAAATATCAATAAAAATTTGTTTGTATTAAAGTTGACTATAAAAACATTTTCGTCATCAAAGGAATGTACACGATATGGAAACATTAAAATTGCATTATATTGACCAAAAAAATTTAAACTAATGAAAAATGTTTTCATAAAGTTTTCAGTAAAGAATTTGGACTAAACTGCCATGAAAACTACGTGAAAAAGAAAATTCAATAACAATTCAAGCTATAAAAAAGCATTTTACAAGACATTCAAAAGCGTCATCTACATGCAAGAAGAAAAAAAAGGAAGTAAAACATACTTATGTGCTTGCAAAATGCGCTGATAAAGTGTTTCACCAATTCCATTGAACACATCTTTGTGACCAGCAGCTTGCGTAATAAAGAATTGGTTCTAAATAAAAAATATACATACAAAAATATGTGACAGCTACTAAGCAAGCAGTGCAATTCTAAGTAAAAGGAAGTGAAATAAAAAGTCTCCATATGTAGTAAATGAAGTGAATATTTAAAATAGAGAATAAAATTATTAAAAGAAATAACACATTCACATAAAGGTATATTGAAAAGCAAGCATTAGAGAACAGCCAAATAACTAATCATTCTTTGAGTTCTAGGTTAAAAGATATTTGTGAATAGTAAACTACTCTTTTGACTACTTAGCAAACTTACTACTTAGCAAAAACTATGTGTTCATAATTTTGTTTCTTACGCATTACTCCAACTCATAAGGATAAAGGAAATAGGAACTGTACTGAAAACAAATTACATAGTTATAATTAAATTAAGAAGGAGTTAGATAATAATGTTATTAGACATTAGTCAAAAAAAAAAGAAGAAAAAGAGATAGAACCTTACCTTATTTGATTTTTTATTAAAACTATAAATTTTAAAGCTTAAATAATCAGTGATTCCACTAGACTTTTGAAAATACAAGTTTTTAAGAGCCAGGACTTAAGTCCCTGTATACTAAAAGCGGGTCCCTATTTAAAATATGGATTCTCTATCTCTTTATCCATCTATTAACATCCCCTTTAATCAACTGATAAACAAAACAAAAAAATAATTTTAAAACAAGAAAAGAAAATAAGAAGAAATGATTGAACAATCAAGGCTTTTAAGTAGAGTGAATCAAACACCTGCATCAAGGAAAAGCAGCCACATAATACAAATTGCTTAGGTTTTTTTTGTACCCTAGTATCTTTCTAAGATTTTAGACAAATTCAGTCAAATTCCATTCAAATTCAAAATCAACAGCCACTTAACAAGTATTATGCAGTAAGAGAAAGCAGCTGAATTTTAGATCTACCGAATTTCAGAATCTCAGGTTTAACATCCCACATTACATTTTGGAGTGCAATTCAAGACATAGGCTATTATGTAAAACAAAACATAGTAATACTTAATGTACGAGTATGTGAGGGTACGGACATGAGATTCATGGAAGTTCATGCTACAATGTGTTTGCTTTTTCAGACAGTAAAACGAATTTTGACACATGTTACTGATTTTGATACACTGCTAACCATATTTGAATTCTTAGGTAGTTATTATTTTTTATACCCCAGTATTTTTCTAAGACTTTAGATGAATTTCAGGAAGTCACTTAACAAATATTAAGCTGTAAAAAAAAGCAATTGAATTTTAGGTCTACCAAATTTCAGAATCTCAGGTTTAATACCCCACATTACATTTTCATAAAACTTTGATGCATAAAAAGTTTTAGGCATATGAAAGTTTTATTTTGAGTGTAAAAATCTTACCTCAATATAAACATAGTGCTTAGCATTACGTATCACATCTAAATAAGCAGTATGAATGGAATGTTCCATTGTTTTTATACCACCTGACCAAGTACTGACACTCCGAAGAACCTAAGAAAAAAATTATTAAATTTTAATTTTGATTTGAGTTTAACTTTTTCAATAACGATCAATATAAATTTTAAAAGTAGGCAACTAATCAATATAATTAACTTTGATTACTGAAATAACAATGTATGATTAAAGTGCCGATTCCTAACAACAAAAACTGTTGATGTATAAGTACAAGGATAAAATAGCTTTAGCTAAAGTAATAAGTAAATTTATTATTTAATAAGTTGAGAAAACAAAATAAATTTCTTAATTAGGACATTAATTTTTTAAAAAAAGTTTAAAACAGTTAAAAGTTTAAAAAGTTAAAACATAATGGAAACACTAGAAATAAACAGTCTATTTAAATTAGAAGAAAGTGAATTTTCTCATTAGCAGTTTAACTGATATTCTTCAACTTCAAGTTCAAAATTTAAAAAACTCAAATAAATTTTTTTGGCTTGGACAAAACATAGCTAAGGTGTTACAGATATAGCTATTCTCTCGAATAATCTAATATTTTCAATTCATTTTAGTAAAAAATAAATTGAAATACTTATTATGCTCTCATAATTTACTAATTATGCGATTGATTTCTGATTTATGCTTTATTTACAATTACTGTTTCAAAATTCTTTCACTATGCATACGTTTTTGAAAGTTTTAGCCACTTTTTATGTATTTTTTTTCATATTGTTTAAAAGAAGACTTATTACCCTAATGTTTAAACAATAGCAAAACAATCCTTCTTCACAACTAAATTGTATTCAATTTAAATTCTATAAAGTAAACAACTCTTTAAAAAATATTTTCAAAAAAATTATTTGCAAAAAGGATTCTTTTTCTCACCCATTAATTCTAATTAAAGTTCAGAAAGAAATTTTTAAAAAATTATTTTACATAGGTGGACTATTCATGGTATTAACCTTTTCATGATGGGAATTGTAAATGCATGTTTATTATTAAGGTCTGGAGTCTTTTACACAAGAACGTCTAAGTCCAAAGGTTTTTTTCCTGTCAAACCTAAATCCATGAAATTACCTAAAGATGACCGTATTTGTTAATGTAGACGGTGAATGACATATGCAAAATATTATTTTAGTTACATACTTCATTTTTTTCTTATTTTATGACATTTTTGTAACAATTTTTTTTCAGTATTTATTTCCCATTAAAATTTTGACATTATTAACTTTGATTGTTTTGATAAATTTCTCAATTTTGATAATTTTTTCAATTGACTCGTTAAATTTGTAATTTATAAAATGAAAGTAAAAAACAAATAAAGTAAGTGACTTTTTAAGTTGAATTTTTCAATTATTCTAATAATTTGAATCAGAGTTGTACAACATACTGATTTTAAAGAGCATTCATAAAGAATGTGATTCAGAACCATTTCTTTCCCCTCTTGTTCATCAAAAATCGTGTGGATGTGAGTCATATGTATCTCATTTTGAGTTGAAGGTCAAATCTACATACATCTTATGGATAAGCAATGCCATAAGGTGCCTAAAATTATAATTTGTAAAACGTTCCAGAACACTGTCTTATGATTAGAGTCCCAACAATGTTGGGCAATAGATGACATTGTTGGGACTTAATTTTAATTTTTCCTCCTCTAAAGTCATTCAAAATTGTTCCTCAATATATGATTTAGATTTTTATGAGTCTTATCATATTTTCAAAAATTCCAAACTGTTGGTCAATGACCTATCAAGTGTTCCTTATATTTCTCCTGTTTGGAAATCTATGATAAAACCTAACTAACCCCCCCCTTTTTTGTTCCTTGCTTCCTATTCGTCGTCTTCCATTCACCCTTCCCTCCTATTGGCCGTTGGTCTAAACCCTCTTGTGACGTCATCTTTCTATATATATTTACTCTGTTCTCTTATTGTTTTCTGTTGCACTGATGAAGGTTGCCCTTTGAGCATCCGAAACAGCTGTCTGGTTTTAATAATATTTTTGTGCTCTTTAACGTTGTCTACCTTAGTTCGTATTTTAGCACAAAGGTCGCCCACTTGTGTATTTAACAAAAATTATATTAATCCTATATATGCTGTTAAAGGTTAATACATATTAGTTGAAAATCAAAGGAATGCATAAAAAAACACTGTTTCTAGAAAATTACATTTAAAATCTGCGAACACTTTCTACATTTACACACACATAAACACAAAAATCACTGCATCTTTCTCATTTATTAATTTCAGCTTATACTTTTGGAAAAAAAATCCCAAATAAGCCTTCTATCAAAAAAACGCAAAGTTGAAAAAATATAATAAATAGAGATCAGTAAAAGTAAGCATAAATGAAAACTAACCTGACAATTAGCACAGAAAAGCTTTTTCGTAGAGCTGATACGTAAACGTGGTATATTGTCACATCCTTCATATGATTTTGGTAGTAGCCAAGGGTATCTGTCATAATATTTTGCTTTTTCAAACTGAGGGACATTAAGTTCATTACTGAAATTGAAATAAACTATCTTTTTTCTTTACAACTAGCAACATATATATATATATATTAGCATTTAATAGCCCCAAAGTTTAAAAATAAAATATATAAGAAATATTTTAAAGAAAAAATGCATTTAGTAACTGTTTTTAAATGAATAATGATTCTACCTCAAAAAAAGAAGAATGTTAGTCCTATTTATATGCCTCTCACTATTTTGAACACAGTTCATGCAATGCATTGTATTACTGCAGGGCTATGTCAAAATTACAACATGTTGTTAGAAAATTCTTTGAAATGTAATATGGAATGTTGTAATAATAAATCCAAATGTTTTTCCAATTTAACTGATTTAAATTTTTTTACGTAAGTCAATTATTTTCATTATCTGAAGGAAATTTATCAACACTCATGACAATATCATATTCCATAATAACAGAGACATTACTGAATTTGATATTCATCGTTGTCGATAATTGTTATATATTCATTATTCCTTGCAAGGGATGATATTATGAGAATACTTTTGAAATATTGTTTTTGCGGTGTAAAAATATCATTGTTTTACAATATATTTCTCAGTTCTACTTTGATCAAAAACTTTAGTATCTTGTCATTTACATCCTTTTTGATATTTTAAACATTTTTGTCTTAGCCATTATTTCTTGGCTTTCTATTAAAAGTTTAATGAGCCTTGTCCATAATACTCTACACAATATTAATAAAAATTGCTTACATGGAAATTGTATCTATGAAATATACCATTTAAGGTCAACATTTAAAGAATATTGCTTACATGGAAAATGTATAAATGAAAATTACCATTCAAGATCAGCATTTAAAAAATAATTTTTTCCTAATTTTATGATAAATGTATAATTTCAAATTTAAGTACACGGATGCATGTTGAAAAGTAATGAGTAAACCCTACACTATATGTGACCTATAAAACACTTTTTTTAAAATGCTAGAAAATGTCCAAATTAATTTTTAAAATGGTTTTTAATTGTTAGATCATATTTTATTTTTAACAACATAAATTTTATATTTTTAAAACAATATAACATTTTTAAAAAATTAAATTGTACCTCAATACACGAAAAATATAGATTATTCAGGGAATTTATTTTACATAAATATAAAAAAATGTATACATATAAATTGCATATTTATTATTGACTATTATGTAAATTTCTTCAAAATTTTCTTCTTAAAAAGCAGAATATAAATTTTGAAAGGAAAAGGGGGGGACAGATAACATTCAACCTTGGTAAAGAATACTTACTCCAACATATTTTGAGATTGTGGTTTATAATTATATACAGAAGTATATACACAAAAAAATATGAAAAAAATGATGCAGATTTGAAAACAAAATTCGCAATTTAAAAACACTAATAATAATGAAAAATCTTATACATTTTAAAAGAGAGCAACCAATATATAATAAGAGCACATTTTAAAAATAAGTTTTAAAAATTTCATAAATTAGCTTAAAGTTTAAATAAAAGATTTTATTGAATAATAAAAAAAAGCTATAACTTTTCGCTTGTCCTAATTTTTGTTTTCTTTTATATCCATTTTTTAATCAAAATATTTGGAATTAAGTTCTAAACCACTAATATGGGTTATTAGACCATTTTAACACATGCCAGTAAGTTTGAATGTTACAGAATAAAGTAAAACTTTAGTCAAAATCAGCTAGTTTCACTGATGCAAGTCAAAGATCTTATTAGAATAATTGATATTTTAAAAACAATCAATTTCTCAGGTTGAAAAACATGTTATGGGAGTAAGAATGGAAAATTATTTTATACTAGCAAGTCTTTAATTATGAAAGTTCTTAATTTAGTCCAGATGAAAAACATCCAATCCTTCTTCGTAGAAGCTCTAAATTTGCAGAACTTTTAATAGAGGATGAATATGAGAAAATACTTCGCAGAGGTATCTCAGCAACATTAACAAGACTACAAAGACAATTTTGGATTGCAAAGAGAAGAAAATTGAAAAAGAAAGTGATTTACAAATTCCGCATACGTCAAAGATATTCTTAAAAACCAGACAATCAAATCTCTTCATTTTTGCCTAAAGATCGAATTTTGGAAACACCAACATTTTCCGTAAATGAAATAGATTTTGCCGGCTCAATCTATGAAGAAAAATCTACAACAATTATAAAAGCATATGTCTGTCTACCTATATACTTGTGCAGTTACGAAAGGCTTACATTTGGATTTGTTATCGGATTTAAGTACTGAGAAATTTTTATTTGCCTTAACTCGTTTTTTATCCAGAAGAGGCAATATATATACTGTCAATACACACAATGCTAAAACTTTTAAATGTGCAAACTGAGAAGTATTACTTTTCTTCTCCATCTCCAAAGATCACATAGCACAAAATTTCATGACTAATAAGAAAATTTGGTTGGAACATGTACGAACGTGCTACCTGGAGAGGTGGTTTTTACAAAAGAAAAGTAAAATCACTTAAAAACTGCCAATGGAAAGTCATTTCCTTCCTAAATTTGATTTTCTGAATGGCACTAAAATATCAGTTAATAGGCTCTTCTGTTAAGCTCATCATTTGTAATAATCAATAAAAAGAAGACAAACATAAACATTTAATTACAACGTGTGAAACATACTTTCGTAAAGTTCCATCTTTGTATAAAGTGTCGGGCAACATCCCTGGCAGCTGCTCCTTGAACAAAACATCCAATATCGTGCCATGGCATCCTGGGTGTTGTGTGCCGATCAATCAGATCTTAAAGAAGAGAAAAAAACAATTACAAGCTAATAAATATAAATTGGCTTCACAATAACTTATAAATGCTTTTTCTTAATTGAGAATTAATTCTCAACACCTATAATGATTTGAAAAAAAAATGTCAGAAAAAGCTTTTAGAATTTTAGTTTAACTTTATTACCTATATTTAAAAACATACTTTATAAGCTTAAATACACGTGACATATTCAAACACAACACTGTAGAAGTTAAATGTTTTTTTTATCACCATTTGTATCAGAAAACCGAATAACGGAATTTTTGAGTGCTTATGTACAAACCAAAAGAGCACTCTAACATCGTTTCAAGGAACATCAAAGCTGCATCAAGTATTCCCCCACTTTTCTATCGTGAAACACAACTAAACTCAGTGCTGTAGTTGGGAGGGAACTGAAGGGATCACATTTCAAACCCATTTCCTTTCTTTTGCATTCCTTCGCTTAGTTATTTATTATATATATATATATATATATATATACCGAAGAGCCATTACATTATGACCACCCTGCTAATGACATGTAGGACCACCTTTAGCCCTCAAAACAGTTAGCACCCGCTGTGGCATAGATTCCACAAGGTGCTGATAGGTAGTCTGAGGTATCTGGTACCAAGCGCTCACCAACTGGTCCTGCAATTCCCTCACATTGGGAGGGGATAGCGTGGCAGCACAAATTTGGTTTTCCAAGTAGGACCACAAATGCTCTATTGGATTAAGATCAGGTGAATTTGGGGGCCAAGACATGACTTGAAAGTCACTGGAATGTTCCTCGATGATTCGACCTTATGACTAATGTGCCCCATGAAAACATTGTTCCTGGGCGAGAAGCCATGAAAACCTGGGCGAGCCCATTGTTATAGATGGAGGGTGGTCATAATGTTATGGTTCTTCGATGTGTATATCTTTATATATAAGACGAGAGTGGAATGATAACACATAGCCAATCACAGAAGACTTCTGACTAGTAACGCACAAAACAGCCAATCGAAATTGAGAACGCATGTGTGTGTAAAGGTAATAATTTTTAATAATGCTGTCTGCAGAAATGTTACAAATAAACTTACCAGCAAAATCTTGTTGCAATTGAATGTGTGAAATATATTGAACAGAGTTTACTTTAAAATACTAATCTTTTATAAAAAATGGATCGCCGTGAATATCTTAGGCGAAATCAACAGCGACATAGGGCTGAACATTATTTAGCAGTACAAAATTACCGGGAAAATAATCGCAGTACTATCAATATGCGACAGCGAAATGAGCGGCAAAGAAACGTTGAAGAGTCAAGACGTTTAAATGAAAACTAATAATATGGAAAAGAAATTCATAAAAAATTTTGCATATAAAGAGGTTTCGTAAATAATTTTTATTTTTTATCATTGTTTTTTCTTACTTTCAATTGTTTTTCACTTACTTTCAAAAAATCGTTCAGCCAGAAATATTAATTAACAGTTCATATTTGCTTGAAATATTTCTTAAATAATGCATAAAAGTGCAAATCATTGGTACACAAAATGATGTGAAAAGAAAAATCAATGAAAAATGTACATAGCTAGGTCTTGTGAATATTCAGAGATCTATTGTAAATAATTTTTAATTTTATTGTTTTCACCTTATTTTTTTATAACAATTCTGACAAAAATTTTTATTGATCATTAATAACATAATTATTTCATTTTACATTTGTTTTTTATTCGTATTCAATATGACATAAAAATTAAATTGCTTAATTTAATTTGTCGAATTTCAGTTACATATGTTTTCTTTACTTAATTTGCTTTTTGTCTGATTGAAACCAAAATATTTTGTCAGTTGACATTATTGTAGTTAATTGGGCAATTACTTGCAATGGGTTTTGCTTTTGAACTATCACTCAGCATCAACTTATTAATATTACATGTTTTAATTTGTTTGCTATATTTTAAAGNAAAGAAGGTAAGACAAAGTCTTCATAGCAAAACAATGGCCGAAGGTCAAAGCATGATGATAGGGATAGACGTGTCTTGCAGCGGGTAGTAGCTCGAAAACACAAGCAATCGTTATCCGAGATAACATCAAACATGAACAGTCATCTTCAGGATCCCGTTTCAACAAGAACTGTACAAAGAGAAATTCATGCAGGAACATTTATGGGAGAGTGGCAATTCATAAACCCTTGGTGACAGCAACCAATGCTTTCAAGTGCCGTCAGTGGTGTAGAGGTCACAAAGCCTGGTCCCCACAGCAGTGGCAGCAGGTAATATGGTCCGATGAATCATCCTTCACCTTATTTCAGACCACCGTACGAGTTTATGTCTGGAGATCACCCAAAGAAGCGTTTGATCCTGAATGCCTCTTACCAACTGTGAAAAATGGAGGTGGCTCCATTAGGGTTTGGGGTGCGTTATCTTGGCGTAGTCTTGGGCCACTAGTACGTCTGCATGGGAGAATCAAATCTAATGACTATCTAAGCGTTCTAGCGGATCATGTTCATCCTTTTGCACAGACTGTATTCCCTGGAGAGTGACCGATTTTTCAAGACGACAGCGCCCCTATTCACACCGCTAGGTGCTTTCAAACATGGTTCGAAAAGCATGACAATGAAGTTGAGCATCTCGCCTGGCCCCCTCAGTCTCCGGACTTAAATATTATTGAACATTTGTGGCAATATGTGGAGTCTAAACTTCGTTCCCGATTCCCACCTTCATCAAATCTTTTGGAATTAGAGGCCGCTTTGCAAGAGGAATGGCTTAATATTCCTTTAAACGTTGTCCATGACCTTTATGCATCGATCCCACGTTTTTTTATTCGTATTCAATATGACATAAAAATTAAATTGCTTAATTTAATTTGTCGAATTTCAGTTACATATGTTTTCTTTACTTAATTTGCTTTTTGTCTGATTGAAACCAAAATATTTTGTCAGTTGACATTATTGTAGTTAATTGGGCAATTACTTGCAATGGGTTTTGCTTTTGAACTATCACTCAGCATCAACTTATTAATATTACATGTTTTAATTTGTTTGCTATATTTTAATGTTTTTTTTAATTAGGTTTTAATTGTTTTCAGTACAAAATTTAAATTACTGGGGGGGGGGAGATGAAGCACCAAATAGGGAGCGTCCGGCATCATACAAGATCAACAATGATTTGAGTTAGTAGGGGTAAAAATATATATGGGTTTCCCCTTGGCGAAATTGGCGAATTATGTTTGGCGCCATTCCTCATTGTGCGGAAGACCGTGGTAACAGGAATGGCTGCCAAAATATAATGATATTTCAATAAAACATTGGAAAATCTCAACAAAACATCAGCCAAAACTTTATAAAATTGCAATGAACCCGATGTGAGCAAAATTAATAAACCCAAGAAAATGCATTTTGAATCGAAACGAAAAGTAATGGAGTAAGCACAAAAAGAAAAGGAAAAAAACAACTCACTTAAATATCCTCAGATTTAGGTGCACCAAATTCTCTAATAGCAGTTAGATACTGTCTAAATTTATCACGAATAGAATCTGTGTACCTCCATCGCCACATAAATTCGGCGAAATACGAATAGAAAATTGCGTCTGTGGTACCAGCCGTTATCCAACTTAAAACTAGCGGATCTCTGAAATCACATATACCGTTGAACATTTAAAAATAACGCTAAAATCTAAACCAATCAGAATCACGATTGGATTTCAACATAGCCCAGGTTGGTGATCAACCGCGATCACAACTTGGTGAGAATCAAGGGGCACTCTCAAATATAGTCAACCCGAGTTAGGCTCTGCCACGTGTGTTTCGAATACGGAGATTAATCTCCGGCTAATGCCCTATAGTAATGTGTTAAATAATATTGCTTCCTCGCTTTATATAAGTTTATATTATTGTTTGTATTAAAATTGCTTTATATAAGATTATAGTCCTATCATATTCTCTCTATGTGATGTTGGTGCAGAAAAATTGCCAGCTTATCTCCAGGAAAACGAGTTTGATTTTGTTCGCGAAGCGAACAAAAATTTAATTATAAGCGGTAGCGAGCAGGGGGCGGAGTCCTCTAGTATATATATATTCCTTTTTTTTTACAGAATGAAACAAAAATTTCTGTTTGGTTCTGGAGAAAAACATTTTCCCACCAACAGAAGTGCCGACTGTACAACTCACATTCAAAAGCCGAATTGAGCTTTGCAATCTGATGCTTATCCAGTGTTTAATGAGAACAAAACCTTTGTTGCTTTCAGTTAATTTCATGCGTTTTGTAAAATTTTGTATACTAAATGAAATTATTTTTCTTTAAAACTCTGTTTTACACATTTTATAATCTGGTAAGTAAGGAAATCAATTTAAGAATAAATATGATCAACAATAAAGGATAGACTCGTGGAGTTCACTCACTTTTTATTTGAATAAAAACACTTTTAAAGTAAGTAACATGAGTTATTACAAATGTGAAATATGTGTGTTAGAATTTAAGTGTCTCTTACACTTAAATTCTAACTAAACAAATCTGGATCTTTTTTTTTTGTGTCTATGCATATGTATATTTTCTACCTTCTAACTACCAATGCAATGTATTTAACAAATAAGTAGTGCATAATACTTTTCAAGCGCTAATGAAGAATTGAGTACTCAACTCACTCAGCAATATTTTATAGAAATTTATATAGTTTATTATATTCAATAATTATTTTATCAATAGTTTTTATAATGAATACACCAAAGATAAAAATAACGTTAATTGGAAGAAAACCCTTTTTTAAAAAAAAACATAAATGTCTGAATTTTTATTCCAAGCTGGCCAAGTAATTTAAACTGGTCGTTTTTTAGCAAATCAAAAATCAGTCAACCATGACTTACACCCTATAGATGAGAGTTCCCCCAAATATTTTTTTCCAGCTACAGCACCGACTGAACTGAAGGTCATAAGTTCAATTTTTTTCTCATCTAACAGCATTCATAATTGTAGTTTATACATTAACCTGGATTTTGGGGACAATTATCACATCATCAAAGCACCTATACCGTTACAGCTATACCATATTTTTTAAATATTAGGATCAGTCATCAGTAATTCTTTAAACTTTTACTGTCAATTTAATGTCATCGCTTAAAACTACATATTTATCTCTCTGTTTTTCCGAACCTCTGTCATTTGTCCCACTGATTAAGGTGGACTTATGTGACATTGAAACTTGTAGAGGTTTTAATCTAAGATTTTACAATTTGTGGTTTTTAAACATTGTTTTTTATCTCATTTGTTTTTGCCTCAAAGGATTACTCTTTATATTTTATCAATCACTTATTTACTGCTTCAGTATAATAAATACAATATAAGTAATGTTGATTCCCACAGTAGGTTTACAAAGTATACATACATTATTTTTGAGGTTAAAAAAAATTAGCAGTTTTGAACATGTTTTGTTTTCTACATACAAAATAAAGCGTTAGCTTTTTAATAAAATGAAAAATTATAGTAAGCTTTTAATAATTTTCCTTGAAAAAACTTTTTAATAATTTTTTACAGCTAAAAAACTTTTTACAACTAAAGTTTTAAAATGAACTTTAAACCTGCTAATGCTTTGACTAAAAAAGAAATTCTTTAAAATATTTGAAAAAGGATCAGATTATTAATTCCTCTCCTTCAGAATTTTATAATCATAATCTCTATTTTTTTTCCTTCAACTTATTGATATTAGTTTGAAAAACTCATAGTTTCCTGATATCAGTTATTTATAGAGTTTCCATCTTATGTTTTGACAAAATGAAGGAGCCCCAAATTGACAATTCAAGATTAGCATCCTAGTGTAAAATAAATTTAATAAAAGTCCAAAAATTTCATTCAATAAAAATATAAGATAAGAAACTTTAATATTATTATGCATACCCTGGTAAGGTTTATGTAGATGCTCAAAATCTTTAATTATAAAATTGATGTAGTCTTTACCAATCCATAACTTAGCATTTCCCTGTAATCCCAATTCATTTAAGGCAACTTCACTACTCGTTCTTCTCATATCTGTATCAGGTAGATCCAAGCTGCAACAACTTTTCTTTTAGTGTCAAGTTATGAAATATTAAAAAATCAAATTATATGAAAAAGCAACACATTAAAGAACAATAAAGATCCATAAAATTTAATCAAAAACACAGATAAAAAAATGCTCACAAACCAAGAATTGTAGGACCTGACTATCATCAGTGACATTGTTTATTTATAAATGTGACATTGTTCTATTTATTTTTATAAACTAAGAAATACATTTTGATTTGATATACAATTTTGCACAGGGTGTAGCAGCTTTTCATTTTGTCACTCTCCATGTTTAATAGATGTGTTGCACTGTCAGCTCTTCCATCTTAATTTTGCATTACACGGCATTTGCGTGAGTAAATTAGTTAAAGAATGCAAATAAAGAAATTAATGAGTAATTACACAAATTTATTGCTGCTATTTTTGACGTTTCAAAAATGTTCTTTTGAGTTGAACTACATTTTATTTACCAAGAGTGAATACTTGTTGCCATACTTAAAAATAATTTATACCAATGAAATAAATAGTTTTTAAGTGCTTCCATCACTAAACTTAAAACAGATTAAGAACATTTAGTTTTCACTTCACTTTCCACAATTTTTGGTAAACTTATGGGGATAAAAGTAAATATTTGTCAAAAGTAAACAGTTCAAAACAAATAATAGTTAATTTAGTAGACAGTTGATAACAGTAATTTGAACTTCTACACACAATAATCTGAAAATTATGAAAATCTATAAACGTATGCAACTTTTAATTTAAAATTATTTTTTTAAGAAATGTAAGAAACTGGCATGAGAAATCACCTTTATTAGAAATAAAATTCTTTGAAAATCAGTGAAAAAGGTAACTAGAAGGCAAAATTAATTGTAAATTTCAGGTTTTCATACATTTCAGGTTTTTAAATAAATAAATAACGTTATTTAAGAAAATGCGTAGAATAATATATTTACCTGTCACATTTAATATCTTGTAATGAGTCTAAAGATTTGTTGTGAGCTTGCTTTTTTAAACCCTGTAACCGCTAAAATGAGAAACAAGTGATTTTGTAAGTCAAAAATAAATTTAAACAATTAAAGCAGAAAAGATTATTAAAAAAGTTCATGTTTAAGAAAAATGTTTTCAAATTAATCATCTTAGACGATTTAATTTTTATCACTTCAGTATAGTAACTGTTTATGTTATAGTAACTGTAACTATTTAGACTCAGTTTTAATTTGAGTCTTGAAATAATTATGCTAGTTTAAAAGAAATGTGATCTACTATGAAGAATATTGTCTTAAAAAAACATTTTTTTTAAAAGATAATTTCAAAGAAATTGAAGCAATGTTATAAATTTTAAAAATAATAGGAATCAGTAATTAAAGTAATTTTACACACTGGGTGATAATAAACAATATTTTTCAAATAATTTTATTATTTTTTGGGACTATAAATGTGATTTCCATATTATATCATTGCTAAAGTTTTCCGATATAACGTGGCATACAGACTACAGAACTTTTTAAAACATAAATTGAAGAATGCACCAACTAATACGATATCTGTTTTTTTGGAATAATCACCAATAAGCATCAGTTGCAGCATTTTTATTTTATTTGCACAGTATTTACAAAATAAATTGTGAGAATAATTTTTAGAATACTCTAATCATGTTAATTTAAGGAAATTTATATTTCCCAAGGTATTTCTTAACTTTAATTCTTAAAGTTAATATAATATTTATAAATTACTTATGAAAGGAACAACTAGTTTAGTGGATTTTCTTGAAGGAAATATGAATGGGATATTAAAGTAAGGTCCATGATGGATGTCATTTTACTGTATAAAGATTAAACATTGACAAAAATATATTTATTTTTAAATCGACATAATGCACATGACTCTTTTTGGTTACTAATTCTGCATTAAATTTACAACTACAGCACTTATAAAATGTATAAATTGTAATTACACTTTAAGAAACATACCACAACTGCTTGCATAACCATCTTTGCCTTTAGTTTCCTTGAAGTATATTTCTTTTTAGCACATTCGTCATTATCTAGGGCCCTCAAGTGGCTTGTAGGATACTCGAGCAGCTCAGGTTCATGGATTTTCTTCTCTTCTTCGGATGAGGGTGTTAAAATCTGAGACGAGGTCGGAGTTGGTGACTGGACTTGAATTTGAACTGGATTGAGGTTCCCAGGGCAGTCAATTTCATCATCTGTTGTGCTTCTGTCTATTGAAATTTGAGGGGGCTGAGGAAGGAGAGAATGGCGGGCTAATTTAAGACGCTATGTTAGTAACGAATGAAGTTAATGGAAAGAACAAACAAAATAAAAGTTTAATGTTAATTAATTTTTTAAAATATATATACATATATGATCATTAAAAACTAATTTTTTCATAATTAATGTCTTTAGTCAGATTTATTTACTACAAAACTACTCTGTCAGATTTATAAACAGCTATTACAGAATTTCTGCAGTTTCAGAAAATATTTTTCCAATTGATAGTTACAGTAATGTATTATTTTTTCAATAAATTAGAAAAATGTATTTTGTAAAATTTGAGCTCCAGTAATATTTACATGTATTATTCAACAACTGCTAACATTTTGACAGTATGGAAATGTATTTTTAAAAAAAATTTTATCGCATGCTTATGAGGAAATGCTATTGTAAAAAACTTTTCATCTGTTATTGTGAGAACATGTTTGTTTCATTTCATCACGTAATTAAAATTTTTGAATAACCCTTTATTCAGCATCCCGGTTTTATACAAGGCTGAAAGAACGGGAGAAACTGATAGCAAAACCATTTCGTTAATAGTTGGTTTTCGTGGGATGTAAAATAAGCTCTTACAGTTCTTAGATAAAAATTATTTATCATTATTTATTTATTTACATTTTTGTTAAAAAACAGCCCTTCATATTTGTTATACCTGCTAAAAAAATATTAGTAGGTACGGATATTTTAATTTTCCTGAAAAGCTAAACAAAAAAGGTTTTCTTACTAGTGCTTGCTCTTTTCAGTGTCAATATATATTATCTTTTAACCTTGGTCTCATAATAAACTAAGCACTCAATATATTACTCTTAAAATTGTAAAAATTTATTTAATTAACTTTCATTTTAATATAAAACTCAAAAACTAATGCCATTAATCTACAAACTGAAAAATTGGAACATAGGTTTTTCTCTTTCTATGTAAAAATAAATTATCAAAATAAATACATTTTTCTCATTAAAACAACAAGTTTGTTTTTCATTTATTAATGTACATGTTGCATAAAAATATTTACCAAATTACTCAATTTTGCTCCTAATTCTACCTGAATTTCAGACATGGAATGAGACCTACGTAATTGAACCATTGTTTCAGAAATACTATGATTAGTCTTTACTTCTTCCATCAATGTACCTTGGCTAATTCTCCTGGCTACTCCACCAAGATCTGTCAGTCTACAGTAAATGTAAAGAGAACACATAAATAATTTCAAAACAAAAAGGTTTGTCAATAGAATGAAATTATATTTTAAGTTTTTTCCATCTAAATTTTCTTTACTAAAAGAAGAAAAAAACTTTTTCAATTTCTTTCTGATTTGAATGTGTAACAAATAATTTAAAATTTAAATTAATAAATATTTAAATTGAAAAAAAAAATACTCTTTAATAACACTTTTTTCACAAATAAACAGCTATTTATTTAACAATTTTTTTCATAATTAAACAAAAAAATTAAAAGTAAATTAACAAGCCATGAAATTAAAAAAAAATATAATAATAAAAAATAAAGTTTGGTACATTAGAGATAAACATGACTCTAAAAAGGAAAATGTAATTCAAAGGAATGTTTTGTTGGAAAGACAGGTACCTACAACAAAATAGCTGCCAAGTTTTGTCAATAATCAGACCAGGCAGTGGTACAGGTAAAAAAATAATAATTATAGATTGGGACTAACTGGAATATATGTAGAGGTAAATAACTAAATCTTAATTCTTTTAAAAAAATTATTGGGATTGGAAATAGCACTTGGCAATTTCAGTTGGTATAAACTGGTATTGATCAGAAATATGCTTTTTTAAGTGTGTTGCTCAGAAACATTAGGTGAGAAAGAACAAATTATTATAGATAACATTAAGAGAATAACACTTCAAATAGACATATACTACATCTGCACTGAACATATACTTCAAATAGACATATACTAGTTTTATATATCCAACAATATCACTATACATAAACAGCATTAGAACAAGAGATGAAATAGAATAAATATATGTACTTTTCTTCTTTAAAAAAAGGTATTGTGAGCAAAAGGAATTTTTAAAAAAATGAAAACTAGCAGGTAAAAGGTATTGAAATTATAAAAATAAATAATTAACATTCCAAGACGCGCTCAATTTTACATGAGTGTCCACTTCGTATTTTTTACGACAGCCTTTATTTATTGATTTTGGAATGGAAAATGAAATAAATAAATGAATATTGATAATAAATATGTCAAAAAATAAAATAACCTTATTGTTGCAAAATACAAATGATGTTGCTTTCAAATGAAAGTAAATTATTAATAAATGCTCATATATTAGTCAGATAGAAAGCAAGGCTGTATTTTATCATAGATAATTTAAAATTGAACTAATTTTAAAATTCAAGATCATATTAATATTCCTCAAAGGCAAGTATAAACAATTAAAAAAAGGAAACCTTGGTAGGAAAGATTAAGTTTAACATTATTTATTTCAGCAAAGAATTTTACTATGAAACTAATTTTACTAGTCGAAAAATAAACAGCTAGTAACAAAAACTAGTTTATTAATTTTTATTTCTAAAAATTAGAAATAAGAGAAAATAATAGACTAGTAATTACACAAAGAGAGTAAAGTAGAGTGATAATAGAAAAATAGAATTCTAATGAGATTTCTCAGTGTTATAAGTTCATATTGCTTTCCATTCAAATAATTTCAGTAATCAGCTAAGGCATGTTTTGATTATCCGGTGCCCTCACTCGAGAACGGTACTTTTGCATTTAAATGGTGTCCTTTTCCCCTATCGTGTGTAACAATCCAAAGTATGCCATCACTTCCACACTTGACGTAGCAAAACAGTCTATCTCTTGAGTATTTGCCTTTTAGCAAATTTATAAATTTATAGGACACTCTAAAGTTTCATCAATCATATTTATATCAATTATTTTAAAAAATGATCCTGTTTTCTTATTTCATATCCTTGGCATGATACTTTAGGTCAGGTGACATTAAAGCTATACTTCATAATAATAATATTCATCTTTGAGCAGTTTGCATGCTTTACTTTTCGCCACTTCGAAGAATTATCCTTACCATTATAGAACATGTCATCATCTTTCTTTCCTCTACATCATTAACATCACCTTGAATATATTATTCAGATTCACTAATGATATTTTTTATTTCTATATCTTCTTCACTTAAATCGATATTAGTCTTGATTTCAAATGTTTCCTTTCCGTCTTTTTCCTCATCAGATAATTCTTGAAGAATGTGGGGCAAATTAACTGGCAGGGTGTGTAGCCAAATCTTTGAATCAAAAATAAGCACTTTTTAAAAACTTTTCAAGCACTATTATCACTAAGTTACAAAAGTTAAATTAAAAATAATGTAACTCTAGTGAAAAATATCAGAAAGTCTTTTTTTGAAATGATAATAATATTTGTTTTCTTGGAAAGGTGTGTCGTTTATGAAAGAGCAAAATCATTGATCTGTCTGGGTTTTTTTAAGAGGTACCTATCTTGTGAAAATTTAGACATAATTAGTGCAAATAAAAAATTATATTTAAAAAATCAACACAAAAATATGGTAAAGGAAGAAAATATTTTCAAAAATTGTCACTACAAATAAATATCATTTATGACTTATTTCTATATATNGTGAATAATTACGTAGCAAACACCCCATTTTTCGTAAAATGCATGGGATCCACCAGATATCACTGAAGAAAAAAAAAATTTTGTGGAAAAAAAGCACTTTTTAAAAACAGCAGCTGAAAAAAGCACCTTCAAAAGCTTTTAAAAACGAATACAAACGCTACGCACCCTGACTGGTTGCATATATTTTTTTATCATAAAACCCAATATAAAAATATAGTTTCAAATTTAAACAAATTAAAATAATGCACACCAATTATTAACACACAATTACAAAACACTCAAAGGAATATTTTTTGAATTTTCATCCACGTGCGCGTCGTAAATTCCATGAACTAGCAATCTCGTAGCACAAAACTTATATTAAAAATAAAAATTGTCACATGATTTCCAGTTGGCAGATTCCATGATATGGGGAAGGATTGAAAAGATGAATAGAAATGATCTTCAGGCAACCCAGCTGTGATAAATGCAAAAATGCAGAATAAACTGAAATTTACATAAAATTTAAACAGATGCACATGCTAGAAGGTTAATGCTTCTCATTCTTCTAATAACAATCAAATAGCAACAACAATCAAATAAAATCTAGCAAACAAACTAATCACATACCTATGTTGATAATCATCTCATAGGTATGAGATAAATTATCAATTGTCAATTCAATCAACATCAAATAAAATTATCGATTGTCATTGCTATTTGATTGTTATTAGGTGTATGAGATGCATTAACCTTCCAGCTCAAGCTGGAATTTTAATGCACCTCATATTTCAAAAAAAAAATTTCAAAAAAACCTTGCAAACTAACTAATTACATACTTATGTTGATAATCATCCCAACGACCATAACATAGGTCAATGCCTCCCAGGAAGGCATAACTTTGATCAATACACACAATTTTTTCATGATGAGCCCAAAGCAAAGTACCATTAGTCACATGGTCAGGATGACGGAGTACCTGAGGATAAAATAGGATAAAGCATATAATAATCATATAACATATCTTTTGTTTGCTTGTGTTGGATAAAATTATGATTTTACAACATTTAAACACTGAAAAGTATTGAAAACAGCAATTATATTTAAAAGAAACAAATCATTGTGCCATTGGTTTAGGTTCATAGTAAATTGTTTTGACTCAGGTTTGTTGAATTAAAAATTTAAAGATAATAAAATATGTATTTTTCATCCAAGGTAATAAAATTATACAATAAATCTTAATAGTTTCCTTTTCAAATGCTATAAAACATTTCTTATTTTTTGGAAATTTTTAAAATTCTCACTCTTTTTTTTCGTTTGAAGTAAACATTTCTTATGAAAATAAAATTCTAAAGATATTTTCAAGAGAAAGTTTTATTGATGGTGAACAAACATTTTGAAAGCAATGACTTATTAAGAAAAGTATATTTCTTGAATTCAAATTACATATAATTGTACATAATAAAAATAAAATTTTATATAATAAAAATAAAATTATTTATAATTTTATAAATAATCATCTAAACCAACAATAACTCACCTTAATATTTGGATGCATATTCACAAGTTGTTGTTTGCTATACAAACTATTGATTCCTAAAGCTAATTCTACTTCCTTGTATAAAAGTACAAATACTTTCACTCCTTGTTGCTGTAAAAGAAAAATAATAATTTGACAATTGAATTATTAGAAAATCATCAAATCAATCAGTATGGAACCTATCATGAAAATATCAGTATGTGTGTAGCCATATGGATATACAATTTTGTAACATACTTAGCAAAAACGTATATCTGTTACTGTCAGTTATTATAGATATTATTTAGTTTATGAGCAGATTTACTATGTGTCCAAATTAACAAACTAAGGTTGCTAACTTAGATAATTTAGCAACTCAAACAACCTAACAAATAAACTACCTATATAAATACCTAACAAGAACTAATTAAAGTGAAATTAATATCTTTACTAGAAAAACAACTATGATTTGGTACTCTTAAATTAGCATAATGTTATTTAATTATTTTTTGCTATTAAAAAGTCAAGTTACTACACTCAACACATTAGTTGATAGAATGAAACATCAATTACTTTAAAAACTCTAATACAAAGAATCAAACAATTTAAAATATTATTGAAATAAAGAACTTAACATGATGTCCTTCATTTTTCAATATCTAATGAATCAAGTTAATAAATACAAACAAACAATCAACAAGCTTTTGAACTTTAATAATATGGAAATTGTTTGTATGCGCACATTGTCTAGTCAAGTTGATGAAAGCTCTTGATTCCTCACTTTAAGGAATTACCCTAGCTAATTTTAATATTAGTTAGCAGATAATATGCATATTAATTGCTTTATAACTTGGGCAGTAATAAATCAATTAAAAAAGGGTTTCACTTACAGCTTTCCTTTTAAGAATATGATCTAACCGCCAAATTTCTCCCTGTATCACAGGTCTCTTCATATAAATTTCAGGACTTAACCACCAATCTGCAATAAAGATCTCTTCTTTTGCTTTTTCTAAAGCATCTGCTACAGCTTCAAAATAAGTTGCTCCATCAATAAACCTAAAAATAAGAGCATTTAAATAAAACTATTTTCGAATTAGAAATCACAATAACTTCTGTTGAAATTGGAATTGTAAATTTCATTTGAGTAAATTATGTTACAAAAATCTGTAATTAATTTTATCTAACAATTCATTTTACTTTCAATAGTGATGTCAACAAACTTAAGACTCCAAAAGTTCTATTGGTGAAAAGTGTGCTGAAATTAGTTTTGATACCTACAGTAGAAAGCCTTTATAATGTAAACCTTTAAATGTGAAGCTTTGCATTATAAAAAGTTTTATATTAAATAGATCATTTCACAAATCATTAAACTTACCAACTAAGCATGGTAATATATGCATCGAGAACAGATCAATATAAAGGCCAAGAAATAATTTTCAAATACAAATAGTTTAAAACACAAAAATATGCACTACAGTATTTATTATTTACAGAAAAAAAATGTAAATTATCAAGAGTATTAGAACTAAAAGACGCCCGGTGGCTGAGCGGTAGCGCTTCGCGCTGTCGTGCCACAGGTCCCTGGTTCGATCCTCGGGCCGGGCAAGGTTCACTCAGCCTTTCATCCCTTCAGTGGGTCGATAAAATGAGTACCAAGCATGCTTGGGAACTAACACTGGGGGTTCCGCGTTCGGCTGACCACCTGACCGGAACATATGCTCCTGCACCCCAGAGCCCAAGGTCAAGAAAACTGAGATGGGCACAGTCGGCCTTGGCCCTCTTAATGGGCTGTCGCGCCACTGAGTTAGTTTTATTAGAACTAAAAAGCAACTATTTTTTCATTTTTGGTGTGCTTAAAAGGATGTAAAACTTAGATCAGTTTATGGAAAATCGTGATTTACAGAATTGTGTAATATTGGCTTTCTACTGCACTAAAATTTGAGTCAAGAGGAGATAAATTTTACAGACATGATCTTGTACAAGTATGAACAATGAATTGCTACTCAAAGTAAAAATTTTAAAAAAAACTTGAACTTTCTAACCTACAGAAAAAGATGGTTTCAAATATCTCAACGACAAAAAGAAGATTATTTTGTCTACTTCAAATATAATATAATGAAAGGTAAATTAGTAAAGAATAAAATAACAACACAAGTCATAGATTAATCTTCTGTTAGAAAGAGAAAAAGAGTAACTAATTATAATAGAAAACTATGCATAGCTACAACTCAGTTTAGTTTTAATAATTAAAACCACTATTGCCATAAGGCATTGACTAACAAAATTTAGTTAATTTTCAAAACATTTGTTTATAATCTGAATTTCAACTATATTAAAATATGAATGTGCGTAAAATAATAACCAACTTCAGCTTAAAAAAAAAAATTTTAATTTAAAAAATCGCTCGTTATTACATAATGTATCTGAAATATTTTTGATAAAAAATAACAAACATAGAAGAATTACAATAGAGAAATTTCAAACGCTTTAAAAAAAAAAGCACTTACCACCTGCATTCATTATTATTTCTAACGGGTACAAAAGAACTATGACGATTCGGTTGAGTAAAATCGTGTGCAGTTGTCTTAGCAGCGTTGAGTAAACATTCTGACCATTCTCTAGCCCTTCTGCGAGTCCAACAACGGACCAATAAGTGTCTAAAAAGACAATACAAAATCAGTTTTAAAACTAATTTAATAGATTTAAAATTCATAATTTACTTTTAAATGAAAAAATGTCGATTGTTATTAAAACAATTTTTATAAAACTTAAGTTAAAACAGTTTAGGTATAATTATCGAGTTTTTTTCATTTTGAAAGAGTCTTAATAACATTAATCTCAAATTTTTTTACAAAATTAACTCTAAGAAAAAAAATGAGAACTTCGTTGACAATTTCAGAAAAAAAGTTTTCAATCAATGTTGTGATTTTTTTTAATTTAATAGTTCCTAAAAAACTAAATCATTTCACCAGAATTTTTATTGTAGATTTAATAACTGAAAAAAGGCAACTAAATGGTCATCTAAATAATTGAATCACATTTTATAAAATTTTAAGAAGTTAGAAAAGCATATTTGGGTGAAATTTGTTTCACATTTTGCAGCAAAAATATTGCATTTCTTCCAAATCAGTGTTAGAAGAGAAAAATTAGCAGTGAACATCCCTTTAAGAATTTTTCCCATTGTTTTATAGGATTCAGTAAAAAATTAAACAAAAAAATATTCCTTAAATTAGAATTACAATTATCAGATTTTAAATAATTATACCAAAAAAGAATAATAAAATTATGGCAAATTTGATTCCCAACTCTGCGATAAATAAGTCAGCATCCAGTTTCTTTTAAAACTGTAAGTTTTTAAATAATTGTCAAATGCAAAATAAAAAAAATTCTTGATTTTTAAAATGTATAAGGAGTGCAATTTGTACTTCTTATACATTTTAAAAAAGAACTTACAAGAATCTATACAAATGCTTCACTAATTATAGATAAAATAGTTAAAGTTCAACAATAATATTAAAATATGGAAAATTCAAAAAAAAAAAAATTATAACTTTCCGCTGGTGTTTTTGCTACATCAAAAAACCACTTTTCTCTGTGCTATTCATTGTGAAAATATTACTAACCAGAGAAATATTAGTGAATTTTTTTTTCTGAGGACTCTAAGCTTGGATAGTTAAAAATCCACATTGATATAAGTTTTTTTAACTAGATAGATTTCTTAATACACAATACGTTTACAATTTGACAGTAAATATATTTTACACTAAAAAAAACAAAGTTTTTCGTGTTCTCAAATTATTCCATATTTTTTTTTTGTTTTACAAAACATAAACATATGATACTTTTGAAAGAAAGTAGGACATTGACAACGCAAGACATTGCATGCAAAGAACTTAAATTTAAAGGCTATATTATTTACCTTGCAAGATTAGATATTTGCAATCCATGGTGTATTCCAGTGCTTAGGAATCCACACTCAACATTAAATGCTTGATCCATAAGTAAAACAGATCTTATTCTACCATCCTCAGCCTTTATATAGGCCACCCAACTGTCCTTTATTAGCAACCATCTAAATCACCAGAAAGATTTCAAAGTTACTCTTAGAACATTAATATTGATAAATTATTTATTTAAAATATAAACTCCAAAAAACTATTGAAATGTTGTTTTACTAAAACAAATAGTTCCATAATAGCAGCTTTCAAATTTTGAGAAATAACTTTAGCATTAAAAACTTTAATTTTAAAATAAAATAATTCCTAAAAGTGGAGAAACACGTCTCTTCATTAATGCCTTAAGATTGAGAAAGAGAACTTTTTTTAAATCTTTTTCTGCTTTATTTAGAAACTATAAGACTTTTCACGGACCATTTATACATTAAAAAATATTGAAATAAAAATTATTAAATATTAAAAATCCATAAAATTAAAAAGGAAAAAAACATTTCTATTTTGCTCATTATTTAAATAACAATTTTTCAAATAAGATTCTCTTTTTGGAATAAGAGCAGAAAAAAATGAACTACAAGGAAACAGAAAGATGAGGAAATAGCAACAGTTGTGATAAATATACAAGAACACTTTTTAAAAATGATAATTAACAAATAAAAGAAAGTATAATTTGCTGCACTTAAATATATTAAAGGCAATTTTTTTCACAAAAGCATAATAAAACATACTATTTTTAACTTCAGTTATTTTCATTTTAAATGTTGGATCAAAAATTGATTTTTCAAATCTCTCATTTTAAAATTTGCAACTGTATTTAAAAAAATGGAATGTTCTGAATACACACATAATTCAAGATTATTAGGACAAAAACTAAAAATCACGACAAAATATTTTTATCAGAAAAAATTAGGACTTCTACACCAGCTATTTGAATTTCTATTAAACAACTTCAGCATTTAAAAAACTAAATATTAAGCAAAATAAAAGCTTTTTCAGTGAGAAATATATATGTATGTTTATAAATTAGATGTGATTGGATTCCTGAAACAATCAGGAAGATGATTTTCATTAAATATAAGAGCATTTTGAAAAAATAGTTATGAAATTTTGGAGCAAATTGAAGTAACCAATTCATAATTTTAGGAACTATTCAAAACAATAATTTTACTTCATAATTTTTTTTCTTATTATATAAGTTCAAATAAATTAATTATAGAAATTCCTCTAAAATTAGTTACTTTTAATTTTTGCAATCTCAATTTTTTTTTTTTTTTTTGAAGGAAAGGTGCAAGTTTTATACTTTTATATAATCTAGTGAAAAATACCTGTGTCTACAAAGGGCTGTTGTGCTAGTAAAAAAAAAGAAAAAGTACCTGTTTTAGAGTAGATTTAGTAAAGAACAGTGAAAAATGTTTATTTTAATGACAAGGAGAGCTCAATAATGGTGGAAGAAATATTGTATGCAAAACAAATTTGTTCAGAAAAGCCTTTACGTGTAGGTTGAAAAATATAGGGAGGATTGGTGCAATAATCTCATTATTGGAAGTGAGGTAGAGACATTTCCCCTAATATGAGGGAACAAAACTAAACTAAAACTTTTTTACAGTACAGTCAACCCCCATAGCAAAATGGACAATTGAATATTTTGTTTGTAGAAATAAAACTAAATTGAACTAGATTATTATATATATATATATATTATTTAATATATACAGTCAAACCCCGTTAACACGAAATCGTCGGGACCACCGAAATTTTTCGTGTTAACCGAATTTCGTGTTAACCGTTTAGGTAGTGGCGGCATCTAGTCAACAATTATTGAACTACTAAACAATTACTTATATATTACAGTTCTTAAAAGTTACTAATGAAGACATATTGCAAATTTAAGTGAATTTAACATAAAATTAAAAATACTAAAAACAATGAACATTTAAAAATAACTTGAAATTTGGAGAAGAAATAATGAAGTGAATTGAACGCCAAATTACGAATTTATTTATCCGTTACGGAATCAAGGTTGAAAAAAGTCAGTTATTGACTTCTGTTTTAATTTCTTAAGATAACACTTATTAATAAAGTCATTTATATGTTCTAAGTTATCTAATGCATCCATAGCATTTTCTTGTTGNTCTATAATATATATATATAAAGCTTCAATTAATCTTTTTATGTTAGTTCATTTCTGAAAATCCTATTCTTTTATTTTATTATTCTAAATGAAATACTTTCTCACACTTTTAAATTCACATCCTGTCCTTAAATCTATTTTTGGCTCAACTATGCATTAATTAAAAGCAGGACATTTTCCCCTTTGCTCTCTGTGGGAAACACTCAACCTATTTGATAAACCTATTACAATTACTAAGATTTCCCTCTTTCCCTAAATTGAAACATTTTACGGATTTACTTTGCAAGATTTTCTCTAACATATAACCAAGAAGCACAACTTTTCGTACACACTTTCATGACTGCTCTGTCTAATACTTAATAAATAAATTTTGTACCCTCCTTCCCTGCCTAAGACCTGTTTTAATCCTTCCACTCGGCAACAACGTTATATATATATATATATATATAAATGTTAAGCATTCTAGGAGAAATTTCCAAACATAAAATTATCTCCATTCTCATCACTAAAATTTTCTTTTTTATTAAACATGTCACACTAAAGACATTTTTAAAACACATAATTTTTGACACAAATGGTTTGTAACCATCCAAGATACCTTATCAACCCACAAATTTAATGAAATTTAGTAAGCAATGAATTAAATATTATAAAACCAAGCACTAATTTTAACATATTTATTTTATAAAAAATATAAATGTAAAATCTCCCCACACTTTAACACAACGAGCAACCTTAAATGATGGTAAATAACAAATTAGATTTCTTCTTTAAAAATGCATTTAAAAAAAAGACAATTTCTGTACCTCCATCTCCAACGTCCACACCAATCTATAAATCCTCTCTTAAGACGGAAGCATCCAGTGGATGAACGGTGACCACCCGATCTTTTTTGAACAAGTCCTTCTTTCAATTTCCGTCCAAGATCATTAATAAAAGACAGGGGACATATTTCCAAAAAATCCATCTAAAATAAAAATATATATTGAAATGTTTTAGCAAAAGTTTCTAAAATAAATTTTTATTAAATAAAATTAGAAAATAAAAAATTAAGACTTAAAATGTGTACAAGGGAATTTTCTGCTGAGAAAAAATTAGAAAAAGTTAAAATTAACAATTAAAAATATTACTTGGAAAAATTTTGTTTTAAAACTGAAAAATGGAATTTAATCCCACTTACTATGTTTTAAGAAAAAACAAATTATTAATTAAATTATTAAAATTAAATTATTAAAATTAAATTATATTAAAATTAAATTATTAATTTAAAAAAAGTAAAAATGAATTGAACTTGTAACTGAAAGTTAGAAATAAAAAATACTGCTTCAGTTAACATTAGCATTGATCTTTAACTTTATCAGTGTATTTTATAAGAGTAATTCTTTTTGGAAAAAGAGGATATTGATGAAAAAATGTAGTCACAATATATATGTAAAAAAATGGAAAAGCAGTTACCATTTCATAATGATTTCTATACAAAGGAATTCTTAACACATTCTTCAGGTATTCTTCTAATTGTTGCTGTAAATAAAGTTTTTAGCAATTTAAATTACATAATGAAAGTAGGAAACTAAAATATTTATTAAATAATTAGAAAAGAAATAGTATTAGATTAAAAAATAAGATACATAATAATTTCTGTTATTAAAATTGGTATAATTTCTTTAAAAACATACAAATAAGAACTGCAGCTTTTTTGTCAACAGTTTTATAAAAAAAAAAATATATGAAAAAATTCCATAATTTTCAATTTCTTGACCGTAAAATTGCCACCAATTACAAAACAAAAATAATTCAAGTAGGTTCCAGTAGGCTTATAACAGTTTATAACCAACTGAAAATTTAAAAGCAGTAAAATTGTCCTTGTAAACATTAGTATTCTGAAGGTGTTCCTCTAAACATCTTATTGTACTTAATGATATCTCTAAACATAAAAAACTTATTAACAAAAAAATAATAAAAAGTCCTTACAAAAGTGTTTTTTTAAAAAAAAAAATAATGAAATTATAAGAAAAGAAAGTAAAAAGTCAAAACACTTGCAGCAATCATAAGAAAAACGAATGTAAAAAGTTTCTACCAAGGTCAAAAACTACACAACAATCATATGATGAGGAACAGTAAGAAGTCATTACAAATGTCAAAAAACAAAGCTTGCTCATTGAAAAAAAAATAGATAATATTTGTTAAATTACACAATTTATCAAAAGGCTACATGCTTTTAAATAATAAAGTGGGAAAAGTTTAATATTAATTAAAAGAAATCAAGTAACATAGAACTACTTCTTAAAATAAATCTGAAAACTTCATTAAAGAGTGAAGCACTACTGTTAATGTTTACCAATATGAAAAGATATAATTTTAAAAAAAGTTATAGTCATTGTAATTGAAAGCATCTGCATTAACGAGTGACTTTTTTCCTTTTATTTCCAAGAAAAGAGTTGAGATTTAATGTAATAAAAACAAACTAAGATTGATTAAACAGTGACCCTACTCGCACGCTACAATGCATCAAACACACAGAGGCATGCCCTTTGGGACGTGTAATTTTACAGAACAGAAAAAAAATGGCCTAACAGCAGATTCATGTATGCAAAATTAAAAAGTAAGGTTTAAATAAAACAACTCCTTTCCTTTTGTTGTTAGAGCTGAAGGAGAAAATTCGAATTATTCTGAGTATCAAATTACATTGCTGTTTTTCAATCATGCAGATGTTTGATCAGTTCTAATTAAAAACCTTGATAGTTCAAACCTTGATTTGAAAAAAAGTTTTTTTGTCCATCAGTTAAGAAAATAATATTATTACAGTGAATTATAGTAGAAAGATAATAAGATTAAGAATTCATATTTTAAATAGGGATTCGCTTTTAATAAAAAGGGACCCAGAAATATGGAAGTTCTGGGTTCTAAGGATCCGTAATTTAAAAAGTTTTGCAGAATCACTGTTAAGGTTAACTGAGTAAAAGTTTATAGCAAAATAATTGAAACTAAAAACCTAAAAACAATTGGGAAGCATAAATTAAATACTTACAGCTCGAAGTGGGATCTTATCATTAGTTAGTAAAGCATCTGGTCGCTTGGGAAATCTCGGCAGACGACTTTTTTCAACCTTTCGACAACTTTTTCGCCTTGCTTTATGCCTAATAATAAAAATTTATTCACCTTCAAATTGAAACAGTTATCTAAAGATATACAAAGCATAATTTAGGTTGGACTGCATAGACAATATGCTTTTACCATACATAATCAGGAGGAAAAAATAATAAAAATGCTTTTTTTTCAAAAATCTGCATTATAATATTAAGTTTATTGAAAGCAAATGTGGCAAAAATAGTTAACTATGTAAATAAAAAAAAAAATAAAGTTTTACTCTAGAAAACTGACAATGTCATATCTTTTAACAAAAATATTATATTAATTGATTAAGTTTCAAACTGCAAGTTAAAAACCGTAATTGTTTTTCATAGGGCCTCTAACTGAGAAAAAAATATTAAGTAATCCAAATTTTTTGTCAATTATTACTAAGTGAAAAATTTAAATTAAATTTAAGTTCATACTTATTCATTATATTAAAAAAAATTAATATAATTTTATTACTAAACAAATATTTTAAGATTATTTTACTTATTTAAAATTATGTCTTCACTAAGCCCTGGTCTGGTCAATATAAAAAATGTAATTGGTTTTTATCTTCATATGTTGAAAGATTTCTGAAAAATTATATTAAAGGTAAGGCATTTCATTCAAGTTAACTACTGAACAATTTCCCAGCATAAAAATATGTTACTTTTTAAAATTTTTGTTTAATGGCCAAAATGTAAAAGAATAAACAATAAAAATACAATATGTAAAAAAGAGATAAAACTCAAATTTATACATTTTTCAAATAATATTTTTTTTTAAAAAAAGTACGCCCGCCATCGTCTTCTCAGACATAAGGAGTCTTGCAGTCCAATACAAAAGTGAAGTAGCTCCAGAAGGTGAGAGGGCACGAAAGTCGTCACAGGAGCGAATGTCAAGAAGAGAGGGACAATCAAATAGATGCTCCCCAGTCCTAGGCGAAGTGTTACAGAGCACACAAAGAGGTGAATTGATCAGGTCAATTTTAAATAGATGGGCTTGCAAGTAGTCATGTCCAGTAATTATTCTAAGGCAAGCAACTCCCTCGGCCCCGAGAAGGAGGGAAAGGGGAGAGCGCTGCTGGCCATCGAGAAGACTTAGCCCAAGATTTTCCATCAGCTAAGTCCCTAAGAGCAGATATTGTTCTGTGTCTGAATTGGATCTTAAGAAGCCGCTTTGCCTTTCTAAGGGGAACTGGATGAGAAGGTGGGTGCAATGCTGAAGCCTCTCTAGCCAACATGTCAGTCTGTTCATTTCCGTACATGCCACAATGGCCAGGGATTCCCTGGAGGACTACCTCTCTTCCAGAACAAAGAAGAGATTCGATAGGTTGTTCAGACTTAAATTCAAGTTCAGAGGGGTATAAATTATATTCAGAAATGGTCTGAATTGCAGCCTGAGAATCGACAAAGATAACAATGTTTTGTTCAGATGGTTCACCAATAGCTGTAAGTCATAAGGATTGCAAACATTTCTCCATTAAAATTATCTGCCCAAGTGTGGAGAGGTTCTCTAAGGCTGAAAATATTTAGAGTAAGCACCGGCTCCAGCTCTACCAGTTGAAAAAGTGGCGGATCCACCAGTAAAAACCTGCACCCATTCCTGGCAAGGGTTCGTGTATAGTGGCCAGAGCAATAGGATACAACTCGGTCTGGTGGATGGCCGATTTCCGGACAGGCAGTACCAAGTCAAATCTGGCATTGGCATATCTCAGAAGGCCCGCAAAAACAGGCAGCCTATAAATTCAAAGTTTGGAGTTGGAGACCTCAAAAATCTCTGCAAGTCTCCGGCACTCAAAAAGAAAAGAATGTTGAGATTTAAGTCTAGTTTAAGGAAGAATGTAGTACGGCCAAAAGTGCTCCTTTCTCAACAATCTTTCACCAAAAGAAATGGCAGCATAAGTTCGTATGTCAGATAAATTATAAATTTCTGTCTTTAGCTGCATGGCAGGAATAGGGGTTGAAATCGCAGAACCAGTGACAAGTCTTAGTGCTTTATTTTGAACCAAATCGAGTTTTGATAACGCACTGTTCGAGGCAGTAACAAGGATTTCTTAACCATAGTCAAATACTAGCTTAATGTAAGAAGTAAAAGTGGAAGCAAGGGCACTTTGGGATGAACCCCACTTTATTCCAGTGAGACGTTTCAATAGACCAAGGTGATTCGTCATGCTATCTGCCACTTGATTTATGTATTTAGTCCAGGTCAGTCTGGTATCAAGAGTTATGCCCAAGTAGGTAGCACAATCGGTCCAATCCAGAGTACTATTTTTGTATACCAAATTAACATTAAACTTTTTGATAATAAGGGTAAAAAGTACAAAATTTGTCTTTTCTGAGTTAACCTTGAATTCGTTGTCTACTGTCCAGGCTGCCAAAGCTTTGAAAGCCAAATTGAGTGTTTTCTCCAGCAGAGATATCAGAGTCATAATAATTAAAAATGGTAAAAAAAAAATTTTTAATTTAATACTTTTGTTTATTTTATTTATTTTTATCATAAATTTCTTTTGTTCTAACATAGGTACATATTTCTTAGAAAAAATCCTATGATTCAAACATCAGATCATAAATATATACATATATATATATGTAGGGTACATACAGCAAATCAAAAATTAAATGTATAGTAAGCATATGGCAGATCATATGCAAAAAGAATGTATGATAATATAATCTCACACGGACAAAGAATCATGCAATAAAACCCTCACACAAACATAGTATAATGAGACAGAATCCTATGTCGACAAAATAAAGTATAACAGAATCACTTCTAGTGAAAAAATTACTTGTAATATTTTGTTTTAGAATCAGGGCTAAGATAATCAGGGATTTATCGTGTGTATAAATTAAAATATATAAAATTAAAAGTAAATACTTTTTTGTTGGAATAGGTATAGAGAGAGTTGTTCTGAAAAGGCGAAGTTGTTGGTGTAGGTGTTGGAAATGTTTATAACGTTTCTTAACAATCCACTGATAAGGACCATGTTGTAGCTGCAATACATACCTAAAGCAATACAAATAACAACTAAGTGAAAAAAGAAACATAAAATATATTAATACATCGAAACAATATATTAAATATTTACAGGTTAGGGTTGATCATATGTGTTGATGGACTACGTTCGATATCTATAATCTTTACATTGATGGAAGAACCTGGTATCAGCATGTTTAATTCTGGGTCTTTGAAGCTTACTGGAGTATCATGAATTTTAGAAAAATTCATTTTCTTAAGACCTGTTAAAAAAAAACATTGATTTTTTAAGAAGTATATCAATATTTAAAAAAAAGTCTATTTAACGATTAACTAAAATATGAACATTTTAATAAGGTGCTGTTTAGCAAATGATATCTATTTATCAGTTAGGCAAACAGAAAATAAAATTACAGAAAAGGAGGTGATATTTTGTTAAATTTTAACCTGGGATGGCAAGTTTCTTCCATAGTGAAAATAAACTGCAAGGAAGCCATGGAAAAAATTGCCTTGGAAGAAATAGATTTCATAGAACTTAAGTGGAAAAAGTAAAACAAACTCCATTTCAAAAATAATAATAATAATAATAATAATAATTTATGTAATTATGTAATAAAGCAATTTTTTTTAATAGGTGCAATCAAGTTAAAATAATAATATCAATTTCTAAGCTGTTTAATTTCCAAACTCATTTTTAAGTAAGTGAAAAATACTAAATACCAATTATAAAGAAAAATTTATTTCATAAAGTTCTGAAGAAACTAAAATATATGTAATTCTCCAACATTTTACAAGAATGAGTGTTATAAAACTCAATTTTATAATTAATTAAAAAACTTTTCTCAAATCAAAATTTTATTTGTACAATTAAATTAACCCATCACATTATAAATATATTCACTATTATGAATCACTTATTGAATTCACAATTACAAATAGCATACTAATTTTTATAATCAAACACTGATAAGTATCCAACTCACTCTTACATAATATGTATTTCTTTAAAAAATAGATGAGAAAAACTCCTAATTTTCTAGTATTAAGTTAAATAATTTATTTTAATTCAAGCTATTCTTATAATTACATATTGCTAAAGAATTTATATGACATTTTTGGTTTCTTCCATTTTTGTCCAGATTCTGTCCTGGAAGAAATAAGTTTCTTCGAGAATCATGATCTTAAACATTAATTTTTACAATATAAAATTTTTTAAAAAATGCATACCTTCATTGTTACAAGATTCATCAACTTCCTCAATCTCAAAATCAGGGGAAGGCAAATCTTCATAATCAGAATCACCATCAGTTATATTGGAATCCATATTCTCCAGTGCAATGTGATCAGCCATCTTTACTGAATGTGAAAACAATAAGAAATTTAGATATTATGAAATAAAAGCACTTCCCTGCTTGAGAGGCGGGCAGNTGGTTTTGTTTATATAAGTTAATTTAGGAATTGTAATTATTTTTAAAAAATAAATATGAGAATTTTGTATTTTTTAAACTTGTTTTTCTTGTCTAAACTTGTAAATTTTTTATTCTTTTAAATGTTATATTTCTACCATTTTTTTTTTCTTCTCTTTGAAGTTAGGAGTACCTTTCTTTTTTCTCTTACTTTATGCATTACACTTGTCGGTACTGCAGATAAAGTTCGATAAACAAATTCGTAAATTAAAATCCATATTAATAAAAGTGTAAAAAAAAAAAGCATGCAAGAAAATTTCAGCATATATTTTGAAAAGAGGGGAGGAGTGGGGGAAGGAGGGCCCAAAAACGACTATGCCTAGGGCCTACGAAAGGTATAATCCGGCTCTGATGACATCACGTATCACTTTTCCAAGGAGTTATTCTTAGTAAAAACCCATTTTTGGGTGTGTAACCAGTTTTCCAGTAACAGTGTGAAAAAAAATGTATGCTTCCCTTTTTCAAAATTTTGTTCAGGAAAGTTTCCTTAACAATTTCTCTCGCAATTATTCCCCCGCCCCACAGAAATATCAAATTTTATAGGCCATCGCAACACTTGAATACGCCATCTAGGTTGAAGACCGGTTCCCTGCCTTTAACCCTTCTCTTTTCAGTTGTATAGGAGTGTACTAGGATATTTTTCCTTTTCTCCATATTTTTCGAATTGAATTACTAAAGATATTTTTTTTAATTTTCATGACGCTTTCTTTTAGAACTATGTTTAAAGTAGTTTTCAGTTCCATACAGTTTTCTAACTTAAAAAATTTGAATCTATTTGAAAATCAAGAGAGAAACTAACGTTCTTCCTTCTCTCATGACTCTCCACACACTAATGGTGAAAGCATGTAAAGTGTTGCCATAGGTAGAGAGTTCTGCTCCGCCACTTGTAGCGTAGCCCATTTTGATCGTCAATGCTCGGTTTAAGTGTTATTATGGCAAGACTATTGTAATAAAATACATTCAAATATGTGAAAAAAAGATTTTTTATTTAAATAATCTTTGAATAAGTAACCTTTTTTGAAATTTTTTTTAGGAATAGAAAAAATATAGTTCCAGTTTCTGGTAATGGAAATCAGAGTTACCACCTAAGCACTAAGGAAAAGTACTATCCAGTCCTACAACAAAACTTAAATATATTGATATTTCCCAGATTTCAGATATCTTAAGAAGCCACCATACTTTTATGACTCTGTGGTTCATTTCCGCTGTGCATCTAGGGGAAGAAAAGCCCGTTACAACTCTAGCCCCACCTTAGATATCTAATTGGCTGGGCATTTGAGGAGCATTGGGATGGAAAGAGTTAAATCAAAATCAATGAGAATACTCATCATAACTTTATATAATCTATTATTAAAAACTCATTATTAGTTTAATTTGAATATGGCAGTAGAATATTGCAAAAATAATTTAAATTGAATGAAAAATAAAGTTAAAAAATATAGTGGTTAGTGAATACTATTTTCAACTTTAATGAACTTTAAATCGAATGAAAATAGTCAGTCACTAAGCTGATTTTCGGTTTAACAAGTTTCTGGTGGGAAAATCTCCACAGAATAATTGCCAAGTCTTGGTCCCTTCTGAGCAGCAACCGACATAGAAACTATAAAAAACATCACAAAAGGGGACCAACTTAGAAAATCTCAACATGTTTTTGTTTGTTTTTTTAAATTTGCACATTAAAAATCCATTATAATTAGCACAACAGATCATGATACAGAAATATCCCCTTCACCTGGAATAAAACTCTAATTTATACCTAATATAAAATGCTATTTTTTACTTTTTGGAGCACATTGTAATATTATTAAAATTTGTACTATGAATTTGCTTTAAAAGCAAGAAATGTAGTGGTAACAGTATTTCTTTTTTGACAAATAACAAAGTACAAAACCATTGAGTGATCACTGTTTCATCAGGTATTTAGAAAGTTATCAACTACTTACAATAAATAATGCACTGAAGTCAATCCAGTACCTAGTTTACATCAAAATTTCTAATTCAGTGAACTAAATTCATAAAACGTTCGTCGCAAAAATTTCAGACAATTCTATCCATGAAAGACAACTCTATAATATCCTGATTTATGATCTATTGAAAAAGATATTTCGCCAAATCAAACGCACGAGCAAGTTATTTTAGTGTATGACGGTTGCTTTTGTTATTGTCGTCTTCTAGATAAAGCAAATAAAAATAGATGATCTAACGATAATATATAAGCAAAAAAGGATTTATCCGATCTAAAAAAATAAGCACAGCTGTATGACAGTTAATTTTTAATGACACAAATATACAAACTTGAATAAATACCGGAATATGGATAGGCCAAGAAAATGCAAACCTTCCAGATGAAAATAAAAAAGTTAAAGAAAAGTGGATTGTAAGAACACGGCACTCCTATAACTTGAAAGAATGATCATCATCATTAAAGCACAAGGAAAATGTTAGTAATTTTTAATAACAAGGAGGTTATTGATGATGTCATTTACTTATAAAAGAAATCTTAACCTTGACCGATAACCACCGTTCACAAGAATCTTAGCAGACATCTCAGAAAAACGTCAACTTCCGGTTTTTTGTTGAGTTGTTGATAACTTGTTTATTTCAAATTCATTTTCTGTTTATTCTCTCTTTATTATAAAAAGTAATTTATGCTTTCTGTAAGAAAAAAAAGTGTGCGTTTATTCAACTGTATTTTATTAATAAACAAAGAGCAGAAATGAATTAATTAAAATACTGAACTGAAGTGACGTAAAGTTTCACATCATGGTTTCGATTTCGAAGGCGTTCGTTCTTGTTTCTGCCGTTCTGTTTCAAGAGTCATTTGTACTGAAAAGTTTTTTCTTCCTTTTTTGTCCTTTCTAAAGATTAAATATTAAGTTCAATAATTTTTTTAAATCCAATAAAAAATATATTTTAAATTTCATTTGATAATATTGTTAATGAGTTTTCTTAATTAATTAGTTTACTCAAAATATACATACTTAAAATTAATCTCCTTAACGGAAAAATTTTCAATAAAAAATAATAATAAATATTTTATTTCATACATGAAAAACGCATGAAATCCACCGTGCAGTGTCTGTTTTCTTCAAATGATAAGTATAAATAATTCTTCGAAACTTTTAGTGTTTAATTGTACAGTTAGCTGAAACATCTTAATTGATGCAACGTTACGAACGGAGTAGGTCCGGTCATATTCAATAAAAAATATTAACCGGTGTTCAAAAATTTTAACATCTTCTTTGGAAGAAGAAATACTTTTAGTTAATTTTTTAAAAGCTGGAGCAACATTGCATCAATCAATCCTAACCATAGCAAATCTTCGAAATGAAATAACTTAAAACTTTTTTTTTTTGTTTTTATCCACACCTACACGAGCTACAAAATGTGCAACTTACCTCTGTTTTATCTGATTTCCAAAATTCCCCCACGATTCTTTCATTTTTTTTAAAACTTATTGTACAAAAAAAAAAATTTAAAAGAACTTCGTAAGAGAATATATTGATAACTGATTAGTGGAATAATAATAAATTAGTGAAATAATAATTTTTAATGCCGTATTTCTTTTTGAAATAAGAATAAGTGTACATCCATTTTCATTTAATTTCTATTTTATTATTTCTATTCTCCAGGGGAAGACAAACACATTATTTATAAAGCAGATTTTTAAATTTTCGTCGATTATTCGATAGTCGTTAATTCAAATAATATGACGGATAAAAAAATAAAAAATATTCTTTTTTGTCCCTAGTATACAGGAATAGTTTTTTTAAGTACGTAAAAATAACTAGAATTGCAATAGTGGATATATTTACAAGGATTATTACTAATTTTCTTAATTAACAATTATTTATAATTTGAGAATTTACTTAATTAATCTACAAATTGAAATATCGAAATACTGAAATATAAAATTTCTAAATATTTTTTTTCTTTTTCAAATGGACTTTAAAAGGAAAAAAATAATTCCTCTTTTGTTTGTCACAAAACGAAAAATATTTGACTCGTTAATTTTGAGATTTGTGGGAGGATTCACGGAGACGATAGAGTTATTTCCTTCTTTTTAATCCACTTTGAAAACGCAGCTTAAAAAATAATTTAAATTAAAATTTGGACTAAAATATAGAGAAAAAAAATTTTAAAAATCTTTTTTCTTGGTTTGTTTAGATTGGAAAGAGTATTGTTTAGATGGGTCGTAAGACAAGGCTTCCCAGTACATCACTGAAGTCAAGTTTCACTGGCAACGATCAGCGAGCCGGTGATCAGTCTGCAAAGGGACCGAGGGTGAGCAATATCTGTCATACCCTAAAGTGCTCGACTTCGCGCGCAGTTCGTTATTCTACCAAAACGGTGGAGTTATCCCATCTGCAGAGAATGGAAATTATGATGGTACATCTTCGTAACACAATCAGGGATATTTCTTAGACCATAGCCCATTGTGAAACTCTGGTGTGACGTAAATAAAGTACTACTACAACTGCTTATTGGAAAGTGATCGAAATTTTGATAAGGAATTATAATTTATATTTAAATTAAGCACAGAACTCTAAATTAAATTTGAGAACTGGAGCAAGGCAGAAAGTTCGAAAGGGCCATTCTTTTTGCAATGCGATTCATGCACTTCCAATTGCTATCTAGGGATAATGAGAACCAGATCAAAATACATTCTTCAGCTAAAATCTCACCCATCAAATTCTTATATTTCACTGATCGGAAGTGCCTGGATCGCATTGCAGTGTAAATTGCATCTTAATTTTTAACGATGGCAAATTCCTTTCAGTATTCTTTATTCACAGTCCCGCAGTGGACTGATCCTTAAGACACGGTTCCCAGGAGATCACCGAAGTCAAGCATCACTGGCTGCGGTCAGTGTGCGGGTGGGTGACCAATTGGATCAGTCTGCGTAGGGACCGAGGGCGTGTGGTATTGGTCCTCGTTAAACTGTTCTATCGTAAAGTGCTCGACTTTGCGGGCAGGTCGTCGGGCTACCGAAGCGGGAGTGCCATCCCCTCCGCAGAGGATCAAAATTGAGATGGCATGTCTTCGGATCATCCTCAGGGATGTTTCCCAGACCGTCGCCAATAGCCCATTGTGCAGCTCTAGTGCGACGTAAATGAGCAACAACAACATCTTTATTCACAATACTGCGATGAATTCTGCTTGTACCGATCGTCCCGCAGTGGACTGATTGTTAAGACACGGTTGATAGTAAATCCCCGAAGTCAATCATCACTGGTGGGTGACTGCTTGGATCAGTCTGTGGAGAATCCGAGGGTGTGCGGTATGGGTCCTCGTTAAACGGTTCCATCGTAAAGTGCTCGACTTCACGCGCAGGTCGTTGGGCTACAGAAGCGGGGGTGCCATCCCCTCTACAGAGAGTCAAAATTGTGATGGCAGGTCTTCGGATCATCCTCAGGGATGTTTTCCAGACCGTCGCCAATAGCCCATTGTGCAGCTCTAGAGCGACGTAAATGAACTACAACGACAAAAACAGCTTGTAACGATCAATAAACGATTGAAACTTTTTTTTTTATCTAGCACAGAGCTTCGGGAGATATTTGAGTGCTTTAGCTAGTCGAAAAATGGTAGAAATTAACCATTTTTTTTCTACCGGTATGGGTCATTTCATCATTACCAAAGTATTTATCGGTTACATGGACCATGTACCACGATCCCTTTTTAGAATTTTCTGCAACCAGTGATAAATACCAAATTTTAGTATCGCGATTGCATGGGATTTTTCCACTATAATACACCAAACTTAAATTATTTCTACGTTGGTCAATGTTTCCGTTACAGAAATGAAATTTCTCAGCATTCACAAGAATTTTCTATTCCATAACAGTTATCATTAATATACAATACAAGCGAATTTATATTTTTATATGTTTAAATTATCGAGAAAAAAAATTCGTGATATTTCGTATTTGATAATTATAGTTAATAATCGCGAAGTTTTAAATTATTGTTATTAATGAATGCCATATTATATTGGATACAACGATGTTGGTAGCCTGTACAAACCATAATCTGGTGTTGTTGGAACTTGGTTCCGTGATCCCTAGAATAACCTACAAGTACCCAATTTTCGTTCTTGATATGTCATTTTGTTTGTTTTTGTTATTAATTTTGTTAGATATACTCACGCTTTTGTAAGATATACTCATTCGAAACATAAGTTATAGTTATATATTGTGTGCATCATTGACGAGGAATGGATTCGTTAGTGATGACGGCTGACGTCACAATTGGGTACTTACACTTCGAGAAGCACCAGCTGATCGTTAATAAGCAAAATGACGTGTTAAAGTTTCTCCACATAAGTTAGAATGTTAATTAACGTGAAGTTAATTAAATACAACGACGTATCGCACATCAAATTTGTTGAAATATAATTCATTCTCATATTTATTATTTGTTAAGATATTTTATTGAAACCGTGATATATTTTTGTTGTGCGTACCAGGCAACTTCGATGCGTAATTGGTTTGCTTATGTTCTATATGGTATCATGCCTGCCTTTGTGTTAGGTAAGAAATATATAGAGAAAGAATAAATCTTTATCAAAGATTATAGAATGCAACACTTAAGAGAATTTATAGTTGATGAGTTTGGCTAACTCGTAATATAATGGAAAGAACAGTTGCTAACTTAAACAACTGAAACGATTCAACAACCAAACATCATCGATATACCCACACTATGTTGCTTGCAGTTATCGCATCATAATTAAAATAAACTGCGGTGGAAATGGGCTTCGTTGATAGGAGGGGGGGATGACGGGTCGAATGCTCCCTCAATCGTTCGAAGTCCCTCTCAGTATTTTAGACAAATAAAGAAAATTTTCCTGAATCATCATCGATTTAAAATCATGAAAAATAATAAAGAAAGAAGTTAAAAATTTTTTACAGATGTTTAGCAAATTTTAGAAATATTAGGTTGCTCGGAAAATAATTTCGTTTTTGTCCAACAGAGGATTTAATTGTATTCACAGCTCACAGGCAATTTCATACTTAAACTGCATAATCATTCTAAATTTTCACAGCTGATTTCGGAAGGTTTGCTTCCTTGCTTGTTTAAAAAGTTTGATTAATTCCGTGTTTAGTCGGTCCCCATTCAAATATTGAAAGTGCCATCTTTTTGCTTACGTTTTTGTATAAAAAAAATGCTGTTCAAGCAAGAAAAATAAAAAATCCAATGTGTATGGCGAACATGTATTAGCATTGGCAGTACGCCAATGTCAAAACTGGTTCACAAAATTTCATTTAACATGCACGATGATGCACCACGCCAGTTTAAGTTAATGAAGACGCAATAAAGATGTTATACAAACCGGCGAATAAACAACTCGTGATTATGACTGAGACATTAAATGCATCGAATTCAACCCTCCATGATCATTTGAAAAGCCTCATGTCCTTACGGAAAGAAATTTATTCCCTCGCGAGGACGTCAGTAATTTGCTTCTCAAACGTCAAGAGAATGATCCCTTTTTTAAGCATATCATCACTGGGGGCAAGAAATGTGATTTCGATAAAATTTATTACGCAGTAATAAAGTTTTTAATTCAATTAAAGGGGTCTAAAATCACCTGGATCAGATTTTTGAGTAGAATGAAAACATTTTTATGAGCTGGTATGGATGGTTTACCGTGTACAGATGGCGCTGAGGGTTAAAATTCGTCTTAGACTTCTGGTTGATTTTTAAGCATAAACTTGAAAAAGCGCGCCAGCCAATATTATTATACTAATAGTGCTTTAAAATTTAAACAAGCATTCTTTCTTTTTAAAAAAAATTTCTACACAAGAATGCTATGATACAACCCAAAAAATATCAAACGGTGATATACTGCACAAATATAGCCAAATAAGGGATAACATTCAAAACACGGCAAACCTTACACTTTAAATATGTTTTGATTAAATTTGTTTTAGGCTCACAAACAGTTAAAATATGTAAATTACAGGAAACTCTTAAAAATGGTAAAATGAAGCGTAAATTTAAACACAAATTACAATAATAAAACTTCTAAGAATATTAAACCTGTTCACACAATGCCTCGTAAGCGGAGGAACACACCGGAAGCTTTCTAAATTTCTTCCGATTTTAGAAAGCTTGTTATTCAGAATTGGACAATATATGATTGAATAAAATACTTACCTACCCGATATTTATGAATAGAAAATAGATTTTTTTTTTTCTTCTTTAATTCCTACCTGCTTACTTCGATTGGGTGAAGGTCTTTGCTCTCTCGTTGTCTCATTCGACTTTTGAAATCTCAATTGCAGACGGAATTGTTTAACATCCTTAAAAAATGTTTTTTCAAAGCAGAGATCAAAAATAATAATTATAATAATAATGAAATAAAATAAAACTGATTGATTTTTTTGAAAGTTGCAACGAATTATTTTTTCAATCTAAGAGTCATAACCGTTATATCAGGTTAAAGCAAACAGTGTATAACTATATCAACAGAGTTCATGTGGTCCTTAAAACATTAAGGAAATTGTGGCATCTGTATTGTAATTATGAAGTTATCTCAAACTTTAAAAAAAAAAAAAGATTTTGTAACCAGAAATTAGGAACTACTAAAATTTATTATTGAATGTTGTGATGAATATGAACGTAATAAAATACAGTTATCTTCTTAGTTTTACTGCCATTTCATTATCTTAAGGACCTTGCGAACTCCATTTAAAAGAAGACTATTGTATCGGATATATGCATGTAGTGATGGTAAGAATCGTAAATAAAGCTTGAAATAAAAGGAATTAAGCAAAGAAATTATAATAACTATATTTGGAGATAAATACAGCTGGTCGCAATTAATGAACACATTGAGCCAAAATTTACGAAAATCCGCTTCAGAATGTACAGAAACATCAGGATGCTATTTGCAAATTATCTAATCCAAAGAAAGCCCACGTAACTCACATATCTGGCAGAATAAAACGATTTTTAAAAAATGAATCATATAATATTCCTGAACATACATATTTCTGTTTTTAAAATGACACTTAACATTCCCTAATTTCTACAAATATAGAAAACAGAAATATGGGGAATAATATAAAGCCTCGTGAATGTGCATTATACTTATTATATTATCCATTTTTTTCGGAATTCGCCCTACAACTCGGTATATAATTAATGCAAATTTGGTTTTAGTATTAAAGCTTCATAATTAAAAGTTAAGAACAACTTAAAAAGTACAAACGCCATATAAAAAGTTAACGTGTTCAAATACTAAACTTTTTTTTGTTCTGTTCAAAAGGAAAATTAAGTAAAATGAATGATATGAATACTTTAAATAATGAATAATTTTTTGAAGCCTACCTATGAAGGTCAATATTAGACAACTAGTTTTAGAATAGACCTCTTTTTATAAGGAATAATAATCCAACCTACTGTCCGAGGAATTAACACACTAAAATCGTATTTTTTACTGTACTTTATTAGCAATAATTTTCACACATATTTGTCAAGTTCTATAACTTGGTAATTTATGATCTGAAAGACAAACAGAAAAGCAAAATTTGGATACTTGAAACTATATTACTTTACATAGAACAAGTTTTGTGTAATGCTGATTTTTTTTTTCTTTTTAATTATATTCGGGCAAGTCAATTTCGTCGTTTTTTCACAACTTTTTTTTAAAATTTTGTTTCAGGTTTGCTTGTTTTCCTGATTTAACTGAATTAGTGCAGCATTTTAACGGAACGATTCTAATAGACTTAACAATTTATTGTCAGTTTTTCCTGTATGGTAAGGTAGATAGATATAACTGATAACATAGAATATTATGATTCTCGACGAATATATCATATTTCAGAACAATTGTTTTTGTTTTTCTTTTTTTATTAACTTATCTTTTTAACAGCGTTTTATGACATAATTTTTAAAACGGGTTACTAATGAACATTATTCTTTTATGGTCCCTTTACTTCTAAAAAAATTAAGAACGGTTTTTGTTTTGGTTTCTATTTAGTTTTTTTTTTT